>NC_060156.1:22855449-22978364 GCF_021292245.1 Micropterus dolomieu | reverse complement strand
ACACACAATTTCTTCCTTTTAATCACCAGACATCAGGTTTTCAAGTAATGTTTTATGTCTAGGATCAGCCATGACTTTAGTGTATAGTGTATTTTTTTTATCGTAGAATGGTTGTTGCTGGTGTTTGGAGGGTTTTGGGCAAACTTTTGGGAATGTTTTCAAGTGTTTTTCCGGGATACTTTTGGGGGAGTTTCACATCATGTTCAGGTTTTGGACAAATTGTGCTCAAGTTTTGGGAAAGGTTTTGGACACATTTTGGACAGGTTTTGGGGAGGTTGGCAGGGGCGTGGTGTCACTCCGGACAGGCTGATGACTCTGTGGATTCACTCATGCATGGTCACACAATGTGACAGTCCAGACATGGCTGGAAACGGGAGGCAGCTCCGTTTAACCGAGCCCCATCTCCGACTCCAAGCCGCCTCCAAAAACTAACAACAACAAAGGGAAACTTTTCTTTGCGCGAGTTAACGGGCCCGGGACAGCCAGACAGACTGACTGCCCACACGCCTGGAGAAATTTGTGCTTGAATGAGTTTGTGAGGCAGCATTTAAAAAAAAGAGTTTGTGGGGCTGTCAGAGAGGCGACAGGTTGCGGGTTCGGGATCAGGGAGACAGAGGGAGGGTCGCTGCGGCCGCGGGAGGTCTTCACGCTTTTCAACGCACTCAAATGATGGCACCAATGGCAGACGGATTTGCTTTTCGTATTTAAGTATGACATCTCCGGTCTAAAGGTATGACGGATAAACACTGCTGTGAATATTTCCCTGTACTTAAATGGGAGTAAATTATGACCAAGTAAATGAAGAACGGCATGTTACCAGGTAATTTTACTTCAATTGTACTAAACAAGAGTGAGACAAAAGCCAGACAAAGCTTGTGGAGCCTAAAGGGAGTCTGGGGACTCTGGCACACTCTGTATTGTGAGTCTGCCGGGTATGGCTTTGTATTTGAACCTGACTCTGTCTGTTGCGCTCATCGCCATTATAACATAAATGCCACAAATACCTGTGAAGCTGAGAAAAATGTATTCAAGGTATGCCACTAATAATGAAGTCATCAGAGAGTCAAATTGTAAACGTGAAACACTTTCAGACTCTCTGGGTTTAACTGCTGCAGGCCCCAACACATGGGGCTACATCCCATTATTTATATTAAGTAGCCTATATAAAATTCAAACTGTGATGAGAAAAGTGTGTTATTGCTATTATCTGGATAACTGTTTACTTTTTGATCAAAACATGCACTGAACTTTTCTCCATGTTCTTCTGTTTAGCATTTGATTCACTGAGTTTTGATCAGCTAAACCCATGATTCAAAGCTACAACGAAAGGAAATTAAATATTGTTTGACTAATGTGTTTCTCTTCCAGGTGTCATACATATTGTGAACCCTAGTCGATGGATTTATTACCTTTAATACAAGAATATTTTAGTAAGTGTCTCCTCTGCTCTGTGTGTCTGTTGGATTTGTTGTATGTGGTGTTTGTTCCTTTCATTTAATATTGTCTAAAAGATGTAAATAATAACAATAACAGGTTCTACCTTGCTCAAAACACATTTATCGCCTGTCTATATCACATAAGAGGGCAAAAGAGGCAATATATTATTATCTATAAATAAGCATTTGTTTTACTACAACTTTAAAATGTAGTTCAGATAGCTGATCTAAACATATTATTAAATCTGTGACATCACATAACAGATGGAGTGCAACAAAGATTAGTCATTCAACAGAAAATGCATTTAAACACTTTGTAATTGGTGCATCAAGTTTTATCAAGCAAAACTGCCTAACATCTCCATGTTTCAGCTTTTCAAATGTGAGGATATGTTCATTTGCTCAGCTTTATATAATTGCTTTCGAATATGTTCGGGGCTTGAACCATGCTATTTGAAGACATTGTCTTGGGCCCTGAGAAATTGTAAGGAAAGAATGAAGATTAATTGATGATGAAAACAACATTTTGTGTTTTTTCAAATTGAAATCTCTACTTTCAGCATTTTGAAACTTAAAAATGTAACTTTTAAATCTCACCAGAATTGAGAATTTGTCCCATAGTTATTATATCATCATCTTTAGTATTTACAGTAAACTTTTTCAGTTTGATCTTTGTTACTTTGGTATTACAGTTGACAGAGAGAGAGGGTAAGGGGGGTGGGTGGGGGGATTGGCGTGTGTGTGAATGTCAGTATTCATTTCTGTGTGTGTGTGTGTGTGTGTGTGTGTGTGTGTGTCCGTGCGCACGCGTGCATGTGTGCGTGTATGTGTGTGTGTGTATGTGTGCATGTGCCACGCCAGAGCCCCATCTCTGCTAAATGCTGTTTTCGACCATTATAATGTTGATCTCAGCACATGCCTGCTGGGCAGTGGAGCGAGCAGGTGAGAGAGAGAGACAGGCCTGACATAGAGAGAGAGACATAGAGAGAGAGAGACAGAGAGAGAGAGAGAGAGAAAGGGAGAGTGAACCAGGGTTCAGTCAAACAGGTGGCCTATACAGTATGCAAGCTGCTAAAAAGTGTCTGTGTTTGAACCGAATGCTGTGTTTCGATTTGTTATCGATATCCGATGCCTACCTGGCAGTTTTCTATAAAGACATTGACCTCTGCTAAGCATTTTATGAAAAAAAGAAATATGTCGGAGTCTAGTCGACGCCTCCACTCTCGTCCATGTCCTTGTGTCTTCTTGTGTGTTCGTATGGTTAGAGTGTTTAACCTCGGGGTAAGGCCTTACATGATACTCTGCATTGACAAATGTTCAGACTCAGATTTCAACAGATTCTTGAGCATTTCTTTAACTTTCTTTAACTCTCTTCTTTTTGTGTTGCCATTCCTCCCTTCTTTGTCCACTCCAGCCTGTACTTTCTCCATAGGCTAGAAATCTTGAAGCATGGGCGACTGGAGCTTTCTGGGGCGGCTGTTGGAGAACGCTCAGGAGCACTCAACGGTCATCGGCAAAGTCTGGCTGACTGTCCTCTTCATCTTCAGGATCCTGGTGCTGGGGGCTGCGGCTGAAGAGGTCTGGGGCGATGAGCAGTCTGACTTCACCTGTAACACCCAACAGCCTGGTTGCGAGAACGTCTGCTATGATGAGGCCTTCCCCATCTCACATATCCGCTTCTGGGTGCTGCAGATCATCTTCGTGTCCACACCGACTCTTATCTACCTGGGCCACGTGCTACACATCGTCCGCATGGAGGAGAAGCGGAAAGAGAAGGAAGAGGAGATGCGCAAAGCAAACAGGTTCCAAGAGGAGAAAGAACTCCTTTATAGAAATGGTGGCGATGCTAGAGGAGGAGGAGGAGGAGGCGGCAAGAAGCAGAAGCCACCAATCAGGGACGAGCATGGCAAAATTCGTATCAGAGGTGCATTGCTGCGTACCTATGTGTTCAACATTATTTTCAAGACCCTGTTTGAAGTGGGATTCATTTTGGGCCAGTATTTACTCTATGGCTTCCAGCTGAGGCCCCTGTACAAGTGTGCACGTTGGCCCTGCCCCAACACCGTTGACTGCTTCATATCGAGGCCCACTGAAAAGACTATTTTTATTATATTTATGCTTGTGGTGGCTTGCGTGTCTCTTTTGCTGAATTTGTTAGAGATCTATCACCTTGGATGGAAGAAAGTTAAACAGGGCATGACAAATGAGTTTGCCCCCGAACACGAGTCGCTGCGCCGCGTCGACATTGCAGAGCCTGAGTGTTTGGCCTCGGCCTCCAGAACTGCCCCTTCCAGCCTCAGTTACCCTCCTAACTACACAGATGTGACGGCAGGCAGCGGGGCGTTCCTGCCGCCCATGGGGCCGGCAGCCGTGCCCTCAGCAGCAGAGTTCAAAATGGACGACCTCCAGCAGGAGGAGTCCCTCCGCCAGCCCTCCCCCTCTTCCCACTACTACATCAGCAACAACAACAATCACAGGCTGGCCACGCAGCAGAACTGGGCCAACCTGGCCACCGAGCAGCAGACTCGGGAGATGAAGGCCACCTCCCCCTCCCCATCCTCCTCTTCCTCCACCAGCACCGAGAATGGGCAGCAGCAGCAGCAGCAGCAGCCCATCAATGCTGCACTGCCCCTTCCAACCAGCAACACCACCAGTAACACCAACATCACCAACACAACTGCCACTGCGGCCTCCAGCAGCAGCAGCCCTGGCACCGCCTCTAACGCAGGCAGCTGGAGTGGGGGGAAGAGCGAGCAGGAGGAAGGCCACGTCACCACCACCACAGTGGAGATGCACAAGCCTCCAGTAACGGTCAGCACAGACCCTCGGCGGCTCAGTCGGGCCAGCAAGAGCAGCAGCATCAGGGCCAGGCCAAGCGACCTGGCTGTCTAAATCTCTTAAGCCCTTTCATGTCCCTTAACCCTCCCTGATCAACACCCCGCTTCCTCCAACCCCAATCCCCAAACACAGTGATTCTCAGACAAAAAAATATCACATGCATAAAGCAAAAAAAAACAAAAACAAAGAAAGAAAAAAAAAAGAATTCAAGGCGACAAGAGACAGGAAAACAGAACGGCAGAAAATGTTTAGGCAAATGTGAAATGACTTGATCAGCAGCCGCCATTGATTTAGTGCAATCGGTGAGTTGCAGAGTAGTTAAGGCAAGTTTTGTTTGGATGGGCATAATTGATGCACACAAAATGTGATCAGGCAGTGTAATGAAGTCAGAAGGCTCCGCTCACAGCGGTAGATGGAGCGAAGGACATTGTGATGTCATAATTTTGCATCAAAATGAGCACATCTCACGTGTCTCATCAACGAGTTTGGCTTGGGGGAGAGATTTTATGGTGTTTCTCTATTTATCTTCTTTTTGTCGAGCCTAAAGGACTAACTATTCCAAATGACATGGTCAGATAACTGGATATATTTTATTTTATCTGGTGAGAGTGCAGGAGGCTGGCATTGTCGTACAGATCAGTGATTTGATGTGTAGCCAGACAATTCACTGATATCTTGATCATCATTTTTATCTGGTTTCACAGTCAAATTGGCAGCGCAAACATGCACTGCGTGTTGCACTACATGTCAATAGCCTGTTCCAGCACTGTTCCTTGGACCTGGAAGGTCTTTCGCAGCAGCACTTCCTGAATTTTACCAAACAAACACCTGTTGTGTTAAACATCATTCATCCACGAAGACATTACATGTATTGTGTGCCTGTAGTTGTGCATGCCAGTATGTGGAGCCCTACAACTCACCGATTCATTGACAAATTCACATAGTAAAGTTGGCTAGCTTGGTTTTTCCCATGATCCACTGCATCACCACCAACAGAGATGGAATGGATAGAAATGGACTGATGTGACATGCCCAGAGTCCTCAGAAAAACTGCTGGTAAAAGTCATCCCCTTGATTCCCAGGATGTACGTGGGTCTCTACGAACACTGCATTGTCAAAAACATAGAGATCAAAACGTTCCCACCATGCTGTTAGTTTACAAAAGAGGAAAATAGGAGCAGAGTCCCTTACGCCTGCCTCTGTCAGCGTCGCCTTCAGTCAGCATGTCTGAAAAGAAAAAAAGCTCTCCACTAACTGCACAAATGAGAAGACATTGCTTTCAAACAATCTTGGAAATATTGTGCATATACATTGCAGACACCATCTTATATAAAGAATAACAAATTCTCCTTCTTCATTCAGAAAAACAACCCCCCAAAGCTCCTAGGTTAGACTTGAAACTGCTTTTTTTTGTGTTCGCCCTCAAACCTCATTTTAATCAACACACCTAAAGATTGAGAGCAACTTTGCAAATGATTTTCACCATCACACATTTCATGTGCTTCTTCATTGGTTTTATTCTGAAAAGTGCTATTTTTTTAAAACTGAATTGAATTTTACTTATAAATTGCATACTTGTAGTAGTCAGTTTGTGATTGCGAAACAGTTACAATTAAAAAAGACTAAATGACTGGCGTTGCGAGTATCAAAACGCCATGGTGCAGTCGACCTTGACGGCTTCCATTTTGTTGTGTTCATCTTGATTCTTAGAGAACTTTAGAAACCCAAACTTTTAACTGAATTCATCAGCAGCTGCAGTCCTCTGTCTCTGTCGTGTTACTGTGCTGTTTGTTTGATTTTTGTTTTTACAACAACCTTAATCCACTGTATTATCCTGTGAGTTCACCTCTGGGGCAGAGTTGCAAATACACACTGTTTACACACTGTTTTCACTGTGTGAAAACTCAGTAATCTGCATTGGACATATTGCACTCACAGGGCAACCAACACGATTAACTACTAATATGTTTGTGCACAGTATTTTATAAGAACAGTACTTTTCCAGCAGTTAATGTGCAGGTTAATACACTGGAGTAAGAGCAATGTAAAGTGGTACCAGCTGTTTTTTTTATTTTATTTTGGGGGGGTGGGATGGGCGTTACAAAATGATGGTACTGTATGATGTAAGAGTATCTGTACCCATACAGGTAGAACGTTTCATACTGTATCTTACTTCAGTTGCTTAAATTACATTTAGTGTAAACAGAAACACAAAGAGAAGAATATTCACTACAACGTATAGGTAAAAGCAGCCTTTCTCAATCGATGTTTGTTGTTCAAAATGACAAAAAAAAAAAAAAAAAATCTTTGTTATCTCCATTTGTTTTTGATCCCTAAAGTTTACATTTTGGTAGTTGATACAGATTTGCACATTTAGGAAAGAAAATTGCTGTTCTACAATGCTAATATTGGTAGTAATAGAGAGAGAGAGAGAGAGAGAGTGAGAGAGAGAGAGTGACGCCAAACTGCCAATCTATATGATCCTCAAAGGAATAAATGTCTTAAAACTATAACACAGTGGCTTTTCACAAAAAAGGCAGTATTAAAAAAAGAAACTGTTATTTATCTCAAGCTCAGACAATGACGAGTTTGAAGATTTAAAAAAAGACAACATCACGAGAGAGAAAAAATAGTTGGGGTATTTTTCTGTGTGTTCACTCAGTAAGTTCTCACAGACTGGTCGGGACTCTGGTAAGATGTCAAATCAGACGACTCCACTGTTGAGAGAATGTTAGCTGGGTAGCTGGCACTTCCCTAACCCTGCATACGAAGCCCTGACAGGATGTTGTGTTCAAAGCCCGTTGTCCCTGTGACTCCTCCAAACTCTCTCCTCTTATGTTTCATGCAGAGCATGATTTCTCTGGCTCGTCAGGGAGTAGGAACCATCTCACAATGCTCAGAACAGCAACCTGTTTTCAATGCTGTCTTAAACAAGAGAAGTGCCTTGTGTATGAATGATTCTTTTGTAAGAACAAGTTGATGTAAATGTTCATTTACCTCAAATGTTTACAAAACTGTTACTAAATAAATTTTTTGTACCATATTTGTTGTTCTTGCTTTTTACTTTTGCTTTACACATTGAGTTAAATTCATCGATCCCACACACACCGACACAGTGTTGTAGACTGTGGACTGGATTTCAAGTTGAGGACTTAAGACACAACCCTTAAAGACTTGACTTGACCTTGCTTGACCTGAGCAAAAACATTAAAAGTTTTAACCTTGTAAAACCCAAACAATAATTAACAAATGAGCATTGTTTTTTGGATTATAATTTCAATTGTCATTAAAGACATGCGTCTTGAGTAGCAATTTGGTGACTTTTTCAAAAAAAACATTTAAGTTTTATTTTAACAGGAAAGTCCCATGTAAATTTTTGTGACTTTACTTGGACCTGCCCGTAAAAAACAGCAGACATTAGCTGTCTTCAACTCAAACATGATACCCAATCTGCAGGTTTCATTCCAGCAAGGTAGATTTGCATCAGGTTCAACAACACAATCAAAGCATGGATGGGGACTGAAACCATGATCATTGGTTTATAAGACCAACGCCTTACCATTTGGTCACCATGCCACGAAAAACATGGTTGTTTTTGATAATGTAACAACATTATGTCCTTGCCATCTGACATCTTTTTCCAAATACAATGCATTGAAAGACAAAACCAGAATTATGTCACAAGGGTTTAATAAATGCTTGTTGGGA
This sequence comes from Micropterus dolomieu, assembly GCF_021292245.1. Taxonomy (NCBI): domain Eukaryota; kingdom Metazoa; phylum Chordata; class Actinopteri; order Centrarchiformes; family Centrarchidae; genus Micropterus; species Micropterus dolomieu. Next base: position 22,970,382 of record NC_060156.1, on the reverse strand, counting down.
GTTTTGTTCTTCTAACCAATCAGAGGGTCAATCCATATTTTGAAAAATGTGACTTGTATTTTGGAGAAACTTTTCCCCCAAAATGTCTAGGAGGGAAAAGTCTTCTTGGGATCAGTCAAAGATGTGTGTGTTTAATGCAGGGAATTTTTGAGCTTCTCATTCATCCATTACTCCATTAGATGCTTCTTCAATTAGCAGGTAAACGTTCATGATATTCACCCAATATCCATCTTCTAGTTCTGAGGAGGGACAAACATGTTTATATATTGGACAGAGCTTCTCTTAGAGGAAATAAAAACTCACATCACATATTCAGAATATGAAATGCAGCTGACTACTTGCAAAGAATTGTCTGGTAAGAAAGACAACCTGCAGGAATCAGGATTGAAAACCCCTTCATCTTCTAGATGACTTTAAACAAACATGGAAAAGAGTCAGGTGTGAGAATGACCTTTTCAGAGGTTCAGGGTAAAAAGTCCAGACAGTAATCCAGATATCTCATAATGTCTAAGACATATCACATGAGGAGATGTGATGATATAAACTTGGGTATGAATGTTCATTCTTCATCTTGGAAACAGTAGTTTTCAAAAAAGAAAATTTAACTCAAGGTCCACTTAATAGCTTTTCTTCCATGACTGTATATATTGTTTTATTTTATTTTATATGTAACCATATTTTAATATAGGCCTACACTTAATTATGTTGTGTGTGTAGCATAAAGGAACTACAAATTTCGTTTCCTTATGTAGCCTTGTGCTGTATAATGACTAATAAACAACCTGGTATCTTGCACCTTGATTTGGATTGTAAACTCCCTTCTCAAGTGCTGTCCATTTTAATATACCATAAAACCAACCAGTATGAATATTACAAAAAATTGGGATTTTTTCGTCTCACTTTTTTTCCATACCAGTAAGTCTGAATTGTTTCCTTAAAATTAACTAATGAATGAATTGTGGACCCCTGCGACCCCGTACGCAGGATAAGCGGTTGACGATGGATGGATGGATGGATGGATGGATGGATGAATTGTGGAGAATCTAACTGATTTTACAATAGTATGTGGGATGTTCATATTGACAAATGTTTAAACCTTTATATTTGTTTGTACAATATCAGTAGCTTAGAAATAGCTCAAGAGGGCGACCCGGTGGGCTGTAAAATATTCTATAAAAACCAGACAGGCTGCTAACTGAGATGTGGTTTTATTTGTCAGAGCCACACCAGGCCAGTACAGTAGGACAGGCATCTAATTGGTACTAAGTTTTTTAGGTTCTTTATTTAGTCTGCATCTAATATTTTACATAGATTTCTGTACTTTGTTCAGTTATCTTTATTTATTTCCTTATATTATTATTTATTTCATCAGTCACTGCATTTTAAATTCATAAAAACATTTTAATTTATCACATTTAAATGTTTTTGCATATGCAAGATAATGAGTCTTGAACTTTGTTTTTCATTTCCTGTGTATGTGGAGATAAAGAAGATTTATCTAATAACTTCTGTTTCCAACCTCAGTAATGTTTTGTTTTCATATATTATTGCCAGTTACATAATCTGTCAGTTTTTTTTGATGCAGCATTCTTGTTTATTTGAACTGCTGCTTCCTGTTCGCTCTTCAGGTCATGTGCTGCCCACATCAGCATCACGAGAGCTTGAGTGTCTTTGCCATTACTCTCTTTGTAGACTCTTTGACCTCTGACCTCCCAGCCGCTCACTCCCTCAATCTGCATTCCAACAGCAAATGTCAGAATGTGACGCTGAGTCCGAGACACACACACACACACACACACACACACACAGCCAGACCCACTTCATATCCACATCCAGAAATAAGTAAAGTAAGGCGGGGGTGTCAGTCTCACACCTGAGAGTCAAACATCGATCACAAATCTGCACCACCACAAGAGCTGAGTGATAATTTACAACACTGTGCAAAACATGATAGAGGTGGGTGAAATTTACAGCTGCTGGGAAAGTTTGTTTTGATCTTTGAGCACAGTGGCCTATATATGTCGGAACAATATTGACTCTGACAGACTAAAGAGCCCCCAAAATATCTCCTGAGCAGTAACAGCTAAGTGAGTATGGGGCAGTGATGCCCAATACATAACATTTCTTGCAATGTGGGGTACCATAAGGCGGCCAACGGTGGATTCTAGCATTCCTGTGAAACCACATAAATGCAATTATTCAATTTAAAATTAATTAGCATTGCTGGGACACAAGACTGGTTTAAGCAGCTCGCAGGTGCTACCACCCAAAAAAGTCTTTAGGAAAGGAAGTCTAAAAACAAAGACTTAATTGTAGATACTGTTAAGATGAAACCTGAAAATGAACACAGAAACTTAAAGTATATATAATTCTTATAATAGAACATCATGCATAGGGTACCATAAAGGAACAGTTAATGTCACAGGACGATTACAAGCTAGCTGTAGTAAGTTGAATGCTAACCTTGCAAGTCTTTTTTTCACTAACCTCGTCAGTGTAAATGAGGCTAACATTAAAGTGTAGTTTGTATTGATTGGAGTATTCACTGGTAAAAAATTACACTTGTGATGAGATGAGATTTTAACATTAGACATGTCCTAACATTACTTTAATTTTAGCTGCAATGATAGCATGTACGACTGGGTTTCATACACATTCTGTATAAAACATCTGAAAGCAACCATCAGATTTATGGGAGGAACTCTAATTAAATGGGGCTCCATAGTATGATGTGTTTCAGTTTAGGGGTCCTTGATGTGAAAAAGTAGCCAATTGCATTAAATAACCTGTAAAACCACCAGATGTTTGCTACAAAAAATGAAACTAACCTAAACAAACTAAATCTAGAAACTTCCAAATCTGCTGCTAGCTAATATTGCTAAGCTAATGGTAGCTACCATTAGGCTATATATCACAACTTGTGTGTTCATAAGTTTAAATTGACATCTTTGACTATCTGGGCAGTTATTCATCGAATACCTTTTGTTAGTATTACAGCTTACAACACAGTGTATGCTAATGTGTTCATGTAGAACATAGGCACGAATAAACTACAATACACTGGATAAAGAAAAGTTTTGTCTATATTAGCTAAAAAGAAGAGGAAAGCCTAGTTCATCCTACATGATTTTAAGCCTGATTTGCCGGTCGGTGCACTCGGCGACCGTCAGGCTGTGATCAGAGGTAAATCAGTGATCAATCCGCCAGTCATTATGTGAAGTCAACTGCCAAACAAACACACCCCTTCTTTCAGTGCTCCCTCATAAGCTCTGCCCCCCAAATTTCAAATCTCTGAGGTTTCTCCAGTGTTGAAACCTGGCTGGAACACCTTTGCCCTTGCCTGTTCGAATGTGTCAGTGTATATAACTCTCTCTCCCATTTTCTCCCTACCCCAATTCCTCCTGTGCAGGAGCACTAACACCACCTGTTGCTGATTGGCTGGAACAATGTTGGGTGGAAAGGTCCACACCACTTTCTTTGTTTTCCATTTAAAGAACCAGGGCTGTGTAGGAAAACTTTTTTTTCAGAGCACACCTAAAACAGAGAGCTAGCAAGAAACATTTGCTGAATTTTGCAAAATGTGAATTGGATTACAATCACTTACTATCCATTTAAATTGGCCAAACAATGGCCAAATCTTTCAAAACCCCCCCATCAAATTAAGCTGAAAGATAAACAACTAAGTTACTACACACTGGCTTTCAGGGTTGTTGTGCCTGACATTAACAAACAGTTGTATACTTGCACATCCAGCAGGCCACCATCAATTTTTGAGTTTTGGCTGACTTGGTCTCCATGATTGTGGCATTTTTAGACTTTCACGTTACACAGTCATTTAATTTGATCAAACATATTCATTGAGGCAGGTTTAAATTAGCTCAGGTGGAAAAAGGTGATGTATCAATAAAAGTAAAATGTGAGAAAGTGCAATGGAAACAGATTTAGCTAATTAATCTAGACGTACATGAAGAATGTGACTTGAAAGTCCATTGAAGCCTCCTCTCCACTATTTTACAACATGTTTCCTACATTCTTTCCCGACCATGTGAAGTTTGACTGGCGCTCTTTTAATAACGCCATCTCACCCTCTTCTTTCACAATGGCACCACCAGCTGTTTATCTTGTTGAACCAACTCCTAATATTTGCATAACAGTAGTAGATTTGTGAAAATCCTGTTAAATCTGAGCTACATTTAGAAAACCTGGCTATTGTGAATCAAAGGATAATTTCAGAAAACAGTATATTTGGTATTTGTTACCAATCATATTTTATTGACTTTTTGAATAAAAAATTATTAAATTGCCAAGATCTGTGCAATTTTTTATATTTTTATCCTTTAAACAGTTAATTAGTCTCGTATTTAATGTGTTTTTTGTTGTGTGAATAAACCCAAATGGTCAGAATTAAATGCCCAATAGGTTAGATAATTAAATAAAATAGGTTAAAAGGAACGGCATAAGCATGTGAAAGGATTGTATTGCACTGGATATTTGGCCTTCAGTCTAACAACAGAGTGCAGTACATGAGTGCTGAGCTCTTGGGTCCAGTGGCTGAAGAGTGATCGGAGATAGTTCATCTGTTGGCACGACTGACTGGAGGCCTCAACCTGTCACTCAGTCAGTAGCCTTGTTTCCACTGCAGGGCTAAACAGAGCTCAGTGCTTTTCAGAGACATTTTCCACCCATCACAGCAGCATTTACCAAATATTTCTTAAAGTTAAAAACAGTTGGTTGAATCAGGTAGACAGATTGCTTTTTCCAAATGATCGATTTGATTTAATTATTCATTGTAAGCCTTTCTTGTAATATAGTTGTATTTCACAAACCTGTAAAGTAAAACAGTACAGAAAACCACAATCATTGGTAGATTTTATGTATTGAAAGTAAAAGTTTTCATTTTATCCCTGCACCTGATGGCTGGTCCAGTTCAGCTTGATGTTTTGGGAGGGAGGCACTCTGGGCTGGTCAGAAAGCCTACTGATGGTGGGGTCAAAAGGTCACAGTCATTTACTATTTAAACACAGGTCAATAAATGTAAATTTATCTGATCAAAAAATCTGAAGCTTTACAAGCAGAAGAGGTTTTTTGCTCTAAGTGGCCCTTACCTGTTTCCAGGATTTTTCATTTAAACTTTGGTTTGGAAAAAAATAAAAATAAAAATTGAGTTGGGAGTTAAGGTTGTATCTGGGTCAGTTTTTCAGTAGTTCAAAGATTTTATAACCAAAAAAAACAGAATAACATTTTCACTGAAAAATTTTAATCACTGAAGACATTTGTTTACAACTACCTTGGTTAAATCTCCATAAATTCATCACAAATAGTTTTTTTAATTAAAAAAATAAATAAGAACTTAACAATCTAAAATGGGATTAAAGGAGTACATACAATCACCACTATCAAGGTTATGATAGTGGTTTCAGTGGTAGTTTTGATCCATTTTAAATCCTGCGGTTCCCGTACAGCCCCATTTGGCCCTGCGGTGGAAAAGCTACTACTACAGAAAGAGAACGTCTGCCACTGAGTCACCAGTCTACAGCTCAAAGCAGACAGGAGGCTATATTTAGCCTTTAATCACCTAACAAATTCACACTCAGCCCACAGCACAAATACCTCAGGCACTCTTTATGTATTTCAGGAGTGTGATGAATTTCTTTCTGGGAGGCCTGACCACTGGCTCATGGAAAGTTATTGGTTTGTTTGACAGAAACTTTTCTAGTTTGGTACCAGACAGTTAAACATCTGACTGCAATTTTTATAGATCAGATCATGCAACCTCAAGGTTCTTTACAAACAAAACAAAAACAACAATGAATTGTTATTTAGCATCTAACAATATGTATGTATGTGTAGCGATAATATATAGAATAAACAGTAAGGGATTTAAATAAGCTAAGATATATACTGATGAACAGTATGAACATGTGCTATAGTTACCAAAATATAATATATAATAATAATATATATTCTTCCAGTTCAATTAGAATTTCTGGAAATTATTCCCCATACAGGATGTTCTTCAAGAAAGTTAAATAGATGTTAATTGTGTGCTTTTTTCACATAGTTGAATGGTATACAATTCATTTATGTAGTTTTGGTATTATTTCATGTTTTATTTTAAATCACTTTTATTGCTAAGAACTGTTAAATTTTAACTTTTCTATTTAAATAAAATATCTCTGCGATGGACTGGCGACCTGTCCAGGGTGTACCCCGCCTTTCGCCTGATGTAAGCTGGGATTGGCTCCAGCCCCCCGCGACCCTGTACACAGGATAAGACGATGACGATGGATGGATGGAAATAAAATATCTGAATCAGCTTTTAAAAACCCATTATGTGTAATTTGTGTCTCCTTCTCAGGCCATTTAAAACTCCGGTATTTCCAGAATCAGTACAGTGGACATGAGCTTGGTGTCCATTCAGGTAGTTACTGTACAGGCCTCTTTCTTGGATCCTGCATCAATTTGGCTTTTTGAGAAAATGCATAAACTTCAGTGTTTTGTTCCACAACAGTAAACTGGTCAGAAAGTGACTTGTGGACTTCAGAAATCTCTGCAGCTAATCAAATGATTCATTATATGTGTCAAGTATGTTATGATTATTTAGTGCCAAGCTGTTTGACTATGACTGCAAAATAAGTCAAATAAATTTCATCTAGTCAGGTAGTTCCTTTTAAAAAAAAGGACCTTTTACACACATGTGGTTGTTAATGCTATAAATGATGTAATGTTGCAGCACTGTACAGTGTGCGGTCATGTGGGTCAGCTTGTTTTGACTGTATGTCAATAGAAAGAGTAGGGGGGCATTATGAGAGAATAATGTGAGGAGAGGTCAGCTCTGCGGGGACACCTACAGGTTGGGCAAAGGTATATACACAGTGCCCACAATGCACCTGACTGACTTCACCTGAGTGCTGAATGAAACCAGGGTGTTTTCATCATGATTCCCCAAAGGTGCTTCCTATAAATCAACTAAAATGCCTCCAACTGAAACTAAATAAAGGTAGATAAATGTAATCTTCATCCATCTTCCCCTGTCTCTCCAGAGGACAACTAAAGCACAAATAAATATTTACACAAATGTAAAAAGTGGCAGGGTGACAGCAGCATTTCGACCTTATGTGACCTGTCAGGAGCAGAGCTCGTTCACACCAGACCTGGAAACAGATTGAAGTCAGCTTCACTTTCCATGTGTTTGATCGTTCATGTGGACAGGGGTCGTCGGTGGAGTAAAACTCAATTTGGCATTTTGGGTTTTTTATTTAAGGATGTGATGTATTCTTTGACAAGGCGAGCCCCAAAATGTGAGGTTTCAAGTCAAATCTCAGATGTTTGGTTTCTTCGGTGGTTTAAGAGCTCTCCCTGGAGGCAGTCTGTGCTCTGTTGATGTGATGCCTCTATATTTTAACAGTGTTTGTCTAATAATCTGATAGCCAGAACATGCGGCGCTTATAGTGGTTTCAAAAATGTACCTTTTTGCACAACATTCGTTCCAACATCATAATGCATACATTAAAAATGTTATTTTATCATGCATACCTAATTTGTCTATCCCAAGTTATTAGTGAAGACAAGTACTATGTTTGTTTTCAGCTGGAAGAGCGTATTAACATTCATTTGGAAAGATTGTTCATTTACTTTATATGGTGCTACTGCTGTTTGACAAAATGAGCCTCACCTAGTAAACGTCTAAAGCTCAAACACGCTATACCACCCTTCAGTTCTTTTGATGAGGACTTGCCACAGTTTGTCTTTTAACTTGACCACCATGCATTGCATTTTTTTTCTCAAGGAGCTTGTCCTATTTCAGTTTTAAACAACCATCACTGGATGTTTTCACTTGATGACATTTTCTGCAACAACCTTTTGTGTTTTAGAGGCCAAAGGTCACAACTACAGTTCACATTGTCAACAAATCCATAAGAGCTGTTATCTGAAGAAGAGGAGAGTTGATATCAGAGAGGGGAATGTGATCCTGGCTTCAAAGGGGAACGGTGTGCGTGTGTGTGTGTGTGTGTGCGTGTGTGTGTGTGTGTGTGTGTGTGTGTGTGTGTGTGTGTCCGACTGGCTGATGTGTCAGCCAGTGGGCGTTTTGGAAAAAGATGACTTTGGTGACTCTGCGCTGAAGGGATTGTTGCACTCACTGTTTCACTATGGCTCACCAATTAGGGTCATGCCATCCTAAATTTAACCTAATCCGAGCCCCCCACTCTCCCTCACCAGTCAGAGCCAAGGTAACACTGTTCTGTGTCTGCAGGGGGGTCGAAGGTTGTTGTCCATCAAACAAAATCCAGATATTGCCATTCTCAGTTTGGAAGAAGCTATAAACTCTGCAACATTCAAGAAACAAAGGATCAGTGGATCTTACAGCATGTAAGAAATGAGTAAAAAAAAAAGGATCCTAAAGGATGAAAGGAAGGAAATATTTATGTCGCACGTTAACCCACATCCCAGCTGTCCCAGCTAAACTCTTTCCCGTCCTTCAGCCGGGCCTGCGCCATGTGTTGAGGCACACAACCTGAGAAATGCAGTTGTCATCCATTCCTGCCCTCTTGTCCTGATGCAGCTGTACACTGACTGCATCTACACACACACACTCTGGCTCTTCCCTCCCAGTCGCTGTTGTTTTATCATTAAATGGCGACATTAGTTCATATCATGTGATTCGAAGAGGATTCATTGCACATTAGAGGCCCTAATCGCCACCTATAGTCTACCCCCCGGGCCTCGCCCACATGACCCTGCTGAGCACAGCGCTTTCTTTATGCACCCTGAAAGAGCTGGGGATTGAGCCCAAACAAAAAAAACCCCACGAGGGTGAAAAAATGTTTTTACACCCACCCCGCTCCCTCGCAGGCCCGGCTGTGTGGGCGCACAGGGCCGTTTTAGCTTTAGATCAATGGGACAAGTTACTGGAGTCTGGCCAACTCTGACAGATAGCACAGAAAGAAAAAAGCTTGCCTCTTCAAAAAATTGGGTTTTGTCACTGTGTTTTGTACCTCCACCCACCCCCCACCCCTCACCCCCCACCACCACCAAAAAAGTGAGGTGGAATGGGGGAATGTTTTTCATTTTTTCCTTAAAGCAAAAAGATTGGAGTTTTCATACATTGCTTCTTCTGTGTGGAGGGTGAGAGGGCGAGGCCGGGGGTGGGGAAGAGGAGGGAGGGTGTGCACGGGCTTATAGGAGGAAAGAGGATGCCGCCTCACATCAGCCGGCTGCAGATGAACCCCTTGTCAGACGTGGGTCCTGACACGGAAGCTCAACAAAGCTGCAACTCGTCCTGTGGCTAATGATGGGTGTTATAGTTTAACAACAGGTCTGGTGGGGATGATGGTGGTGCTGGTAAACCAGGAGCTCACAAATATTCAGCCAGTGCCCGGGGAGGGGTTTACAGCGAGGGCGTAGCGCCCCCTATTGGGAGAGACAGGACAGTGCTCTTTTTCAGTCAGGCACAAAGACAGACGCAGCTTCGTCTCTCGTCTTTTGTCTTCTGTGAAGTGTCTGCCTTCATCGAGGGTTAAAGCTGCGGATAGTCTGTATTTTTCTTACCGTCGATAAATACAAAATATTGTCCATTTAACAAGTATTTCTCTGTGCCACAGAGCTCCTCTGTTGTCAAAAAACTAATAAAAACACATCAGTGACCCACACTGTTGCACTGGGTGACATGATCCTTCATTAACATGAACAGACACACTGTTTTATTTTGACTCAATCCCAATACACCGTCCTGCTGCCCCAAATACTCACTAAAGCACTAAATGTGTATTAATGCACCGCTGAAAATAGTCCCCGACAAATGTACTGTTCAAGTCTGTATGAGTAAAATTTGCTTAAAACTACAGCCACCCGCTGTCTCAGGAAATTTTTGCCTAGCCTTTTTTAATATAATAAACTATATATATATATACACACATACCTTAACTCTTCATGGCATACTTTCAAAAAGGAGACTTTTGGTCCATATTGACATGACGCAGTTGCTGCAGATTTGTCAGCTGCACATCCATGATGCGTAACTCCTGTTCCTCCATATCCCAAAGGTGCTCTGTTGGATTGAGATCTGGTGACTGTGGAGGCCGTTGGAGTACAGTGAACTCATTGTCATGTTCAAGAAACCAGTTTGAGATGATCTGAGCTTTGTGACATGGTGCATTATCCTGCTGGAAGTAGCCATCAGAAGATGGGTACACTGTGGTCATGAAGGGACAGACACGGTCAGCAACAATTCTCAGGTTGGTTGTTGTGTTTAAATGATGCTCAATTGGTACTAAGGGGCCCAAAGTGTGCCAAGAAAATATCCCCCACACTGTTACACCACCACCAGCCTGAACCGTTGATACAAGGAATGATGGATCCATGCTTTCATTTTGTTTATGCCAAATTTTGAACCTACCATCTGAATGTTACATTTTTTATTTTAGCTACCTACCATCTGAATGTAACATTCAGATGGTAGGTAGCTAAAATAGAGACTCATCGAATCAGGCAACGTTATTCAAACCTTCCATAGTCCAGTTTGGTGAGCCTGTGCAAATTGTAGCCTCAGTTTCCTGTTCTTAGCCGACAGGAGTGGCACCCGGTGTGGTCTTCTGCTGCTGTAACCCAGCTGATTCAAGGTTTGACGTGCTGTGCGTTCTGTGATGGTATTCTGCATACCTTGGTTGTAACGAGTGGTTATTTGAGTTACTATTGCCTTTCTGTCATCTCAAACCAGTCTGCTCATTCTCCTCTGAGATCAACAAGGCATTTTCGTCCACACAGCTGCCGCTCACTGGATATTTTCATTTTTTTAGGACCAGTCTCTGTAAACTCTAGAGATGGTTGTGCATGAAAATCCCTGTAGATCAGCAGTTTCTGAAATACTCAAACCAGCCCGTCATTTTAGCATACAGCTCATTACGTCCCAAAACATCTAAACCTCCTCCATAAAGCAGAACAACAGCTGACCAACCGGACAACAAACTTGTTTATTTTTAAAGTTGCAGCATTTCAACCCTGTTGTCAAAAGACACATCGGTTGTTGTTAATTGTTCATTTTTTGAAGTGTATGTGGGGAGATGTTTTCATATCACCTCTGCTCTACAGCATTTACAGGCAACTTTGTGAACTTTTCCAACACGACTTCCTGTCTCGTGACCCTGAGCCTGTCGCGCTGACCCCGGGGTGTCGACAGACCATGCCTCCTCCTGCCCTGCTGTCGGCCATCTCCCAGATAACACCCCCCGCCTCGGTGTCATGTCCGCCTGGCACCTTGTAAAAAACGGGACATGATAGCGAGGAAGGTCAAAACGCAGTGAGGAGGCCACTGTGCTATGCCAATATCAAGTCATTGACCCATGATCAGAACTGTCCCTTAAAAATGAAATGCTGCTGTGTTTAATTCTAAACCGTTTTCCCAGTTCGGTGTGGAAGAACTCGACTGGCCTACACAGATTCCTGACCTCAACTACATCCGACACCTTTGGGACAAACTGGTTGTGGCTCCTCTGGATCTACAGACCACACATTCATTAGTTTTCACTGAAATTACTATATTTAAAGTTAAAAAAAAAACAACTAATTGTAAATGCTTTGCAGAGCACAGATTCTATTAATTTCCATTATATTTGCAGCACAAGTTTACAAGAATCTCAAAATCTCAGCACATGAACTTCGCAGAGAGACAATACATAGTTTTATATCACAATGTGGCTAACTGGCACTTTAATATCCATGTTACTACATTTTTTATTTTTACTACAGGCAAATAAAATCGCATCTTTTAAGAGTCTGGTTAGAAAATGAAATCATTTATTTAACACAACCGGATCAGCAGATCAGCCACACACATAGCATCAGACTCAAATCACAATCACTCACTTTCAGTATATACAGTTAGGCACATTCACATTAGGCATTAAAGCCAGCCGCAGCTTCTACTGTAGGTCCAAACCTGTGGCAGGTTTGGTTACCGCCTCTGAGTCCAGCAGGAAAATCAGCCGGGTTAACCAGGGTCCTCTGATCCAGGGTCAGTTTTGTTTACACCCACAATCACATTTAAAAGGTTTGGATTTTGGGCTGCAGACACTGATCTGGGGTCAGAAGTCCAGCAAATGTTCTCCATTTGAATCCGCTACCTTTGTTCCTGAAATGTTACACTGTAGTTCTACACCATTTAAATGCAGTCACGTGTACAAAATAACAGGACCACCACCTGCTCTAGATAAAATAAAACTCTGAAAGTGGATTCCCTGACCTTGTTAAATCCACTTCATTTAGGAGAAGCGGTGATGACGATCGTGCTGGGAAAACATGTTTGAGAAAAATTTGAGACATTGTGTAGGTCAAAGTCAACATCTGGAGGGTGTTCCTTATATTTTGAGCACTGCTTGTGGAAACATTTTTTTGGTGTAAAGTTTTGCCAGCCTTACATCTCAGTATTCTCCCCTCTTCAAATTAAAGTTAATGTGATCAATGAAGTAGAAAAAAAAAAAAAACTCAAATAAACCTCACTTGGTTTAACTCGACACTTTCTCCAATTTATTAAAATCATCAGAAAGCAAATTCAAATAATAGTCAAAACATGGAAAGTAAAAAAAAAGGGGGGACTTGAACCACATAAATAAAAACAAAACAATGGATAGTGACACTTGGAAAGAAAACGTGTTTAGTTCATGAAAAATAAAAAATTTAAAATGTCCAACCAATTCTCTATTATAATACAAGCTTCTGCTTTGCAATGCTAGCACTAAAACAGCTTGGAAGAAGAATAGGGCACTTATTAAGTGCTCAGTTTTCGAACTAAATCAATATCAAGATTAAGAGGAGACCAAGAATAACTGAGAACTGCCAGGAAAATACAAATACAGGGACTAAAGCATTAAGGAAACTTTCAAAAAAAAATAGTCTGTCTCTGAATAATCAGTGTCCTTCATTTTTAGCAGGTTCCTGCACGATACCCTTTAATAGACAAGAGAAGCAAGAGCGCGGGACTGCAGCAGGTTTTCAATGAATGTTGGTTGAAAAGGAAATGGCACCCATAAAAAACCCCATCCCAACACAGAGGATGCAGTCAAACTAATAAAAAAAAATAGAGAAATAAATAATCAGTCTTTTTAAAAAGGCTTCCCGGAAGGTGGGTTTTCAAGCAGAAGGTTTCAGTGGGTGTTTCTTTTTGCCAAACTACACAGTGTCCCCTCTGTGTTGACCATCCCAAATAACAGCCTTGTTACAGAGATATTTACACTTCAAAAGCAACCCAATCTGGGCTTGGTACGCGCATAATGCTACATTGCAAGGATGAAGGTTCCCCTAATGTCCTACAAAGAAACGCAGCATGTCGGTAAGTTGGCTGTACCCCTCACTACAGCGAGTCAGGTCTGTCTGACAGTCAGTCCTCTTTCACTGTTCTGGGATCAGTCCTGACTCCTGCACTTCTGAGCTGAAGTCCTCTGTGGTACAACGGTTTCGCCTGAGGAAGAGCAGTGAGCGGGATGATGGGTAGGAAATGAAAGCAGCCCATTTAATGGAGATGCGGTAGGTCGTCCTGACAGAGGCTGCTGCTTGTACGCTGCGTTCCAGAAATGTCAGAAATTCCATCCTCATGCAGTGGAAAATGCAATGGAAAGCACACAGGTGGAAATATTTCTCTAACTGGAAGTTTCCATTATGCACTCATCAGACTGACACTCAGCGCTGCATAGCATCACTTTTAAAATAATCTTTAAAAAAATGGCCCTACTCACCCACATGTGACTTCACTTATTTTACCTGACTAAATCCCTTTAATGGTCTGTGCTTGACTGACAAACCTCTGAATCATAACTCAGAGCACATCCGCCCAGTCAAAGGAGAACAAAAGGTGAACTCTGACCTGCGAATCCACCAGAACCGGCTGGAGGTCGCGCCAAAGGAGTAAACACATGTTTGGATTCGTCTTCATTTCTTCAGGCAACACCCAGCCTGACTGCAGCTCAGGCCAAACGATAACCTAAGCAGAAATCTAACATTTAGTCAGTTATGTGGGTGTGCACCACCTTTAAATCTTAAATTCACTAAACCAAATTTTAGTTTAACACACACACACAAAAAAAAACAAAAAACTACACATCTGCTTCCATCTAACAGAAATTTTCAAATCCCACCAGTGAAGCAGCACTGGACAAAGCACATTGTTAACATCACCGATGGGCGGGGTCCTGAATCTTTCCCCCTGTCACAGTCAGTGCAACAATATTTTCCTGCTGTAGTGTTTAATCATCTCTTAAAATAGACATTTGAAATATAAAGAAGAACTTACAGTAGCATGAGTAGCTGCTAAATTGGGAACAGTAGTTAATGTTGGCCCACAAAAAAAAAAGAAAAAAAAGAGCCTGTTTTGTTTACATGCTGAACCACCGACTGCATCAAAGATGGAATTTCGACATTCAAGCAATTTTCCAACTTTGTCCACACAGCATCAGCCTTCCACTACCCTCTTCCTTATCTTCTCCTCCTCTGGGTAGTGGTTCTGGTTTCACCCAGACCATTTGTCTGCCTCCTCCCTTGCTTATTGATTCTCTTTGTAAAAAAGTTGCTCTCTTGACCCCAAGCAAACGGCCGATGGCGAGGAGGAGATTTAGCTGAGAGTTAGAGAACATGACTCCATGACATCATGTTCTTTCACCTTTGTGGCCTCCTGGCGGATGCTGATAACCTTTGCTAAAGCATGATTCTGTGTTGTTAAAAGTTTAAATATATTTAAGCTGCTTGTCTGAGCACTATAAACACGCTGAGCTCAGAAACGTTGATAATGCAGAATCTTCTCTTTGCAAAATATCATGATGACCGCCAATACACTTTTTCCTTCTACCTGATTTAGCTTTGTTTGGCTATAAGAACAAACAGCTCCACCTCCTTTATCTCTTAGTCCTCATCTGCCTATTAATTCCCCAACTACATCCAATCACACATTAGGACATGTGTGCCTGTCCTCTTCTGGTTTATGAGTGCTGGGAAAATCTAAGTATTTGTCCTTAATCACCTCTTCCTCCGTTTGTGAATGTATCAGCAGAAGTACAAGCTTGGGCTGCTCTTCACCACCACTTTCATCATCATCTACTATCTCAAGTTCCCTGTTGTGGACGCCCCTCACCAGGAGGAAACAATAAGTCAGCAAGGAAGGAAAGGAGGAGCAGATGATAAGACAGGAGAGGAGCGCGCACACACACTACTAGCTATTGTCCGCTTCCTACTTCTCTGATGACTGTTCAGGCTCTACTAACAGACGTCCAAGCGACCGCTACTCCCCCCCAACGTCCTCACCGCCGTCCTCTTCCTGTAGGAGTTCTTTGTCTGTGTAAATGTCCCTGACCAGGAGGACTCTGGTGAGGAGGCTCTCCAGCATCCGTCGCTCCAGCGGCGTGGAGCTGAACCACAGCGGATCCTCGGGACTGCAGGCCGGATCCGGCTGAACGTAGAAGACATCCAGACGTTCCTGCAGCAACACCGGGCTGGAGGGAGTTGGGAGAGAAAGGATAGAAGTATGGAAAGAGTAAAAAAGGGGAGACAGACAAAAGTGGAGGAAATAACGCAAGGAGTGAAAGAAAGAGGAAGTGAACCAATAAGAATCAAGAAGGGGAGGGAAAAATAATGACACAGAAGAGAAAACATATAGAAGGGATGAAATTACCGTGGAGAAAGATAGAGTATGAAATCAATGGAGCAGTAGGAGAACGAGTTAAAAGAGAAGGGAAAGAAAAAGTGTTGAAGGCAAGAGACAACAAGAGGATGGACATGATTGAAAGGATGTAAACCAAAGATTAAGAAGTGAGAAAATATGATTAAAAGGAGGGGCAGGGAGAGTAAGAGAGAGACAAGTGTGAATCTATTGTTCTGAATTTCCACTTGAATAATTGAGAAACCTTTGACAACTCAGATTATTTAATGGTAAGTCCTCATCTTTCAATAGTCAACACTGTGGTTCAGGATGTGAACAGCAATGAGTTATAATCACAGGACTCAAACAGAAATCCAACTTGTTAAATTAGATTAAGGATATAAACACACTCCCCAATTAAAACTTGTTTCATTACTTTTGTTATGTCCTATCATCTATTCTTGCATGCATCTCAGACCATCTTAAGCAGGAATCTTTGATTCTACACAATTTGAGTGTTATTTAATTTTATTTATTTAATTATTAAAATGACAATGAAATACAAGTATAAAAAGGGAAAATAGTGCAGGGAAGATGGTAGCATAATGTGTATTTTACTAATGTCAGTTGCACCAGTAAAGAGGTATTGAACCTACCACTTAGATCTGTAGAGCTCGTATAGGTGACACTCATGCTTCTTAACCGGGCAGCATATGGAGGAGACTCCCGAGTCGTCGTCTGGATCATAGTCCTGATCACCTTCCTCCAACTTACGCTTCCTCTTCTTAGACTCTGTTTGTACTAAAGGACAAAAATAAAACAGTTTTAACATTTACAAGATTATCTGTCTGAGATTTTGAGCAAAATCTGACTTGGCTTTATCATCATTAAAAGGCTGCAGATAAGAAGAAATCTACTCACAGAAGAGATACTTTCTATGTCTGACTACTTGGATTAATGTAAATCGACAGATGCAGATATTTTGAACATAAATTTAATCACAACATCAAGATAGATTTTATCATTTAGAAGACTTCATCTATTTCCTTTTCTACAACATGGTCGTATCAATTATACTTGCATTTAAATTTTGTCAATGCCCAATGTCTAAACTGCCAAGTCTATGGAATCATTTACATTTATTCATTTAGCTGACGCTTTTATCCAAAGCGACTTACAATTGCTAAATATGTCAGGTCGCACGCTTGGTGTCTTGCTCAGGGACACAATGGTGGATGGGTCACATTGGGGGATTGAACCTGGGTCTCTCACACCAAAGGCATGTGTCTTATCCACTGCTCCATTACCACCCCAAGTACACAATGTTTCTCTGGAGTTGTATTGCAATTAAATTCTTTGCTATAACAGCCCTTTAAAAAAGGCACACCTACTCAGATGGATAAACTCTGTATAATTAATAATCAAAAAACATAACAATTTAGCAAAAATAATCTATTTAAAGAAGAGATGTGTCAAGATGTGATATGTCAAACAGGCAGGAAGCGCTGTCAGATCAGACCGGGATAATACTGATCAGCCTGATATTGCTGGCCTCACCGTGGTGATCCTGAGAGATGGAAGGCACGCGGATGCAGACGGTCGTCTCTTTCGTGACAGGATGGACGGTGTCGGGGCCGTAGACATTGGCGAAGGAGAGGCGGAGGTGCTGCTCCACGGTGCGTAGGCCGAAGTATTTGGTGTTCAGGTAAACCAGAGAGCGCAGCAGAGTGGCGGGACTCTGCTCCCCGAGCTGCCGGCTGCTCCACAGGCTCTGCTCCTCCACTCGACTCCACAGCGAGCCTGGAGGGAGAAAACAATTGAAATAATTTCTAGAAATAAACCAGTCTGAAGCTCACTATTCAGTGGCCAAGATGGATGATTAAGTGGAGGATGTAGTAATATTTGACCCTCATTTAATCTAAAATGATTTTCATCCGTCTACAGGCTTTGATGACATGCGTCTAGCATTCAAATTAATAAAAGTGTAAATGTTATCTTTAAATGCACCATTTATTTCTCACAAATGCATCTTTACAAACTACTTTTTTCTACCTGAAAATTGTTGTGTAAAGAGGAAAACACATGGGAATTTGTTTTAGCGGTTATTGTTGATGCAGCGTCCTCATATGACATAAAAGTGCAATCACAGCGCATCAGGATGTGAACAGCAGAAGAGTTATAATCATTGGACACTGCTCATAATAGAGAGCAACACTAGTTTAACACTGTGCCACCAGTTGGCGCTAAAGAGCACACACTCAAACACGCTACACTAAGATCTAATTTGACCTCTTAATTTTATTTCTTTAATTTGTTTTTGCTATTCGTGTGAATTGGTCGTGCATTTTTGTGTGTGGTGATTTAAAAAAGTAAGTATTAAGTAGGTCAAATTTATATTTAATCAAAAAAAAAAAAAAAAAAAAAACACAATTTAACAGTCATTTGGTGCTGGGCAGATGGCCATATCAGACTGTGTTTGGCAGGACTCACCATCAGGAAGCACACTGGGCTGCCAGTCCTTCAGGACCTTGTTAATCTCCTCTCCAAACTGCTGGTAGCATGGGTCACTAAATAGGTCATCCTTCCGGCCTTTGGCATGGAGGTGCTTCATACAAATAAAAAAATCTCACATTAACAAAAGATTTCAATGAACAAGCTGCAATCTGTGGTGGCTCATAGAGATAAAAACTTTAGTGTCCTCATATTTAATTGATCATCACTGTTTTTCAGGATGTGAACAGCAAAGATTTATAATCACCGGACACACAAATCTGTACAAACACAAACAAAAATCCACAAATTAGCTTATTGAAAGGATTTCTATTTTTTTCTTTTTTAAAAAAAAAAAGGAGGGAAGGGCTGCAGCACATTACAGGAGGCCAGGAAAAGGTACACGACATTTTCAAGTATTTTAAGTGATATTACTTGATTAAACTTTTAAACCATTTCAATCTTTAAAACTTTGTTAAATAGAAACAAATAAACTCAAGCTTACATTTTTCTGTCAGAAAAACCACACTCCAGAGGACTTTGGATAACCCCGGGCTCCACTCTGCTGCCATGCTCTGCTGCTGCTGCTCACATGTGAGAGCAGGAGGCAAGACTGTCCGCTAGTTATATCTGTCCTATTGGAAACACCCCCACTAAATTTTAGTTCCTACCACCAAAATGACTACAGATGGGACTTTACTAGAACAAAAAGGAAAGGCTACTTCTTGTTTCTTAAATTTACTTTACGCATATTTATATTGTTTAGTACAATCTAAAATGTAAATTGTGTAATGTTTTCTTAATTTTGTTATTTTTGTCAGTGAAACAATGATCCTTGTGGTGGTTATGGAGAGGGAGTCATCAAAATCAGTATTGTTACAACGCCACTACTAATGTTACGAGAATTATGAGCGATACCTTGCCTTTTTTGTACTTTGTTTAAGCAAAGAAACAAAAGGAGTGACATCCAACAAAGGGGTGGACTCCAACTGGATAATTACAATCACACAGTCAGCTTCTTAATTAAACGATTGTTAAAATATTTATTGTTTAAACCACGTTTCATGTTAAATCTGTAAACCTAGATTTTCTGCCCTGTCATGTTCTTAAAGTTTTAAAGACACAAACAAGATCTCTTTGCTACTAGTGTAGACAGAAAGTTATCAACAGGTCTGCTAAATTGTGAGGAATTCAGACCTGTGTTTTGTGGAAACGAAACAACTTTTACACAAAATGCATGGCTCAACACAGAAGGGCCAACTCCTCAGGTCAAGACTCAGCAGTTTACCTACATCTGAAGGATAAAGGACACTCTTTTGAACAATGTGCATATTCTGTACAAGGGAGACAGATGGTTTGAAAGAGGAATCAAAGAGGCAATTTACACACAAGTAGAGAAACTATCTCTGAACAGCGAGGGAGGAGGTTTGTGACACCACTTATCCCCACTTACAATATTGTCCTTTCATCCCTTCCCAGGAAACTGAACACTCACATTTAGCCTCCTGTGAGAATCCCAACAGCGGCCATTCAGACTTAAGCCTAGTTCACACTACACGATTCTTAGCCCGATTTGCCGCTCGGCTCGTTATGTGTAAACTACTCAACGTGTCACAACGGCTCCCCTGACACATCACCAACGTCTGCCAGATATCTAGCATGCCAAATATCTGGAAGAGTCGGCCGACTCGACATTGACACACACACACAGCTGGCGGAGCAGGCAGCTAATGTTACTTTTTCACCGCAAAACACTTTTTACTGACCTCCAGCTCTCTCTGTAGCTCAGACGATCCCTGCTACCTGCGTGTGCTAATCCATTCTTTCACCCAGATTCTTTGTCTTTATAATTGCGCTCTTTATAATAACAAACAGCTGTTTCATGTGTAGGTTTGCGTCATTCACACATTCACCACAAAACGTGGTTTGGAGACCAGCGTCGGGTGACAGAGTCGCTGTCAGCTCGTGTAGTGTGTGAACCCCTGTCACCGATCAGTCACGTAGTGTGAACGCCACGACTTCAAGACTCCCGTCACAAGACGGCATGTTGTGTAGTGTGAACAGCACGGCCATTGGCCGACGCTGAAAGTCATGTAGTCTGCACAAGCCTTTAGCCTCAGGTGTCACCAACGACCATGACGACTAATGAACCAAGAAGTATCCATCACCTTTATAACGACCCCACAGAGGTTAAGTAGGTGGGATTCCCTGCCAGTCAGTCAGAACTGAAGAAGCCTCTTGGATGATAGGCGAAACATCTTCTAGTATCTTCAACCTTGAACAACTATGACCTGGATGAGTCTTCACAGACTGGCCAGATCACGGGACAAAAATCAAGTAAGATAATAGCTATGGGATTTTTATTAGCAGTTGACAGATTGACTGAAAGTACGGGGAATTGATATGCAACAAAGATCTTCCCAGCTGGAAGAAGTGGGTACACTACTGTTACATGCTATGCATCCAAGACTTGATGGGCATTGTTGTATTTACATTGTTTTTTTCATTTCAACAAACAATTTGAAAATAGATACTTCAAATGGATTTTATGTATTGACATGCGGTGCAATCTCAATGATCAGTGTCCATGTTCAATGTTATACTTTGTGTCTTATTTTTATACACATGTTCTTGTGGCCTGCTGGAGATGTGATGTGTTTCTGGGGTTTGATTCTCCAATTTGGTACCAACCTGCTGGATCCCTAGACAGAGGTAGAGGATGCTGTCTGGAGAGTAACGCTCCCCGCTGGGCCTGCAGACCTCCCTGACAAACCGGGACAAAGCCGTGTTCAGCTCCTCTGAACTCAACGACAACAGGTTACTTTTAGACCGGGCTGCAGGAGATGGGAACAGACACCGATTGCTGTTAGCAAACACATCCTACATGTTTTCAAATATGATAATCAAGCTTTAATTTTCAGCCAAGCACTGCACATTAACTCTCATATGCTACACTACTCAGCCATGGCAGTAAGTTGGGTTTTGCTTACCTGGTTTGGAGCAGTCCTTCTCTTTGGTGTCATCTGATTTGTCAGAAGTAGACAGTGCCCAGCGTTTCCATGCATGGATGCCATAGCGAGCTTTGAGAGGCAGCGACCGTCCTTCTGAGTGTCTGCCTGCTGGACTGGAAAAAGAGTACGAGGCGAGATCTGAGCTCTCCTCTACTGCCTGCCTCTTGTTCCCCTGCAACACAAACACCAATTGCTATACAGGAAACTTAACTTGGCCAATACAAAGTTTCTTGTATATATGTTTACATGTATATATGTGTTTGTGCATACTTTTCTCCTGGGCTGTGGTCGAGGTGTCGACTCCTCCGGCTCTTCCTTCTCCTCTGCCAGGAGTGGAGGTAGAGAGAAACCCATATCCTCGTCCATTTCCTCCAGGACTGGTACAGGGTCTGAGGCTGAGACAGGAAACATCTTATTTGTTACATGGAGAAAATATTAATCCAGTCAGGATGGGATACACTAGATTAAGGAGAATTTACAACTGTTGACAAATACTGTGTATTACTACACTTAAAATGACCTTACATATAGTTAACTATATTACAGTGTGTTATAAATGTTTATAGATCATTTAGAAATCCCACTGTGAGACATCCACCATTGTGTCCCTGAGCAAGACACTTGACCCCTAGTTGCTCCAGAGGCGTGCGACCTCTGACGTGTATAGCAATTGTAAGTCGCTTTGGATAAAAGCGTCATCTAAATGAATAAATGTAAATGTAGAAATGCTAAATATTAGGAGGATTAAATTAAAGTGTTACCACATTGATTTATCTGGCAACAAATGCTGTTTATGACAACATTTAGCCAGTTTATTTACCAAAGATTACTCAATAACACTGTTGATAACCTTTACTATAATTATTCCACCTTTCAACATGATACTTTATAGAGAGCCTAAGTCACTCGCTTCCTCTTCCACTTATTTCAGAAAATTTATGTATGGTAGTCAATGGCAAGAGGCAACTTATTTTTTGATCCTGTTTGAACTGTGTGCCCTGAATTACACATGATGTTTGTCAATTTAAAAGAATTTTCTCCGTCAAGAAAGTTGCAGTGTCTCATTTAATAAGGAAGCACTTAGAAGACTCTGACGCTTATGCACGTGTTATATTTGCTGATTTTAGTTCTGCTTTTGATACTGTCCGTCCTCATTTCCTCATTCAGAGGCTTGCTGACATGAAAGTTAATCCTTTAATTATCAAATGGTTTTACTCTTAACAAAGTGAAGGTAAATGCTACACTATCTAAGACAAAATATTGTTGTACTGGGGTACCTCAAGAAGCTGTCTCTTGTTCACACTTTATACTAATGAGTGTAGAAGTAATGAGCACAACTACTATGTCATAAAATTCTCTGATGACAATTATTTTAAGTTTATTGCATGTTGGCGACTGCCCTTCAACTTATTACAGGGAGATTGACTTCTTTAAGGATTGGTGCGTGAGGAATAATCTCATCCTGAATAATTTGAAAACAAAAGAGATGATATTTGATCCCAGGGAAGTGAGAGCCCATAACAATGTAGTCAATGGGGACAGAGAAATTGAGCAAGTAACTTAATACAAGTACTTGGCTTTACAATTAGATAACCAATTAAAAGGAAATGTGCATGTCGACTATTTGTGTGCCAAACTGGCCCAGAGACTGCAATATCTCCGCAGATTGAGACTGGTAGGGGTGAGTACTAAAATCATGACTTCATTTTACAAGGTCTGATCAGATATGGAATGGCATCCTGGTTTGGCACCATTACCATCCAGTTCAAAACAAAAATTGAAAGAATAAAAGCTGCGATGAAGGTTATGGGAAAGAAAGGCTACACTTCCCTTCAGACCATCTTTGAAAATATGGTAGTCTCCCAGGCCCAGAAAATTCTGAAGGACCCTTCCCATATTCTGCACTCTGAATACGATGTTTTACCTTCAGGAAAACTCCTTAGAGCTAGCAGATGTAGAAGTAACCGCTATAAGCCGTCCTTCATCCCAACTTTCATAGCGCTCCTAAATAAACAATTTGCTCGGAACAAGATGGCTTGAAGCACTTCCAGCACTTTATAGCATAGTTTAATATTGTTTGAACGCTTGCACTAATGTTTATCAACCAGATCTTATATGAGTTTCTCTTTATATTTAATATAGAATTGTGGCAGTTGTACTTTTAGTGTCTGTCATACTGTTTTCTGCTTTAAGTGCAATTGAATATAATAATTCTGAGGTTTCATATCACTCAGGTTCTACTTACCTTGTAATCAATGATTGACACGGGCAGGGTCATAGATACTTGTGTAATGTAATGTAAATGTATGGTGGATTGTATGATACATTTGAGTGTAAAGTCCATATGTGTTACTGGTGTTTACTGCAGCCTCATGCAGCACTGATGCCCAAGACAAATTTCCCTCAGGGGCCAATAAAGTTTCTTAATCTTAATGAACTACATCTCTCGTCTCGCACAATATACGTCACCAACATGTTATCGCGGGATGCTACCTAACGTTCATTGCTTGGTTGTTGCTAGCTAGATAACATAGCTATGTTCCACGCAGAAATATATCTCACCTGATGTGTTTTATCCAACGACTCAGTCCTTTTATCACATTATCCACACATGTAAGTTCTTTGACGTCAGTCATTGAGAGAAGTTACGTCACATACTCAACTGTTAAGTTTGAGGTCTTTGTAATTATGTATTTTTTTACAGTCTTATACCTCAGTTTTACATCAAACTGTGACTTTGACTTTTAAATGTATATTTTAAATTGACCATCATCATATGTCTAATTCAGAGCACAATTCAAACAGGATCAAAAAATTTGTGGTCCCTTGCCATCGACTACCGTAACGTTACATAATTTTTTCCTGATGTAAGGTCCCATGGTGGTCCACCGGAACGGGAGGGACTATAGGGAGGCTCTCTATAGTCTGTCTGCTACCTACAGAAGAGCTGGAATGGAACAGAGATTTTCAACAATACATATAAACAAAAGAAATGAAAGCTGAACATAGTGAGAGATGAGAACAAAACTTTAAAAAAAAAAAAGTCTTATTCCTGGTCTGGTTATGACTTCAGTACGTGAAACTTTAAACCCTCTGGCCTGATTGTGATGACCCCAGCAGGCCCAGAAATAACCAAAGGGAGGAATTTTAATCTCAATTACTGTACTGATCCATTAAAAACCCATGCAGCCAGATGCTGTTACATAAGAGCTTCTTCACTAAACGGAATGAATAAGGAGGAAAAATGCACACAGAGAGAGGAAGTCAGAGTGAGCGTTTGAGACAAATCAGTCCCTCCAGGATTTCACCAGCCTTTTGTGTGACTGCTGCTGCCTCAAATGCCTGATTTTGCAGCAGGTTTTCTAAAATAATTGCCATGAAAGGTGCAATGTTCTAGGGCATTTTTTTGTGATAAAATTGTGGGAATAAGTGAAAACTGCAAAGGTTTAAATTTTGCTTCAGATATATAGCTCTAACCCTGCATATTTAAACCAGCTTACCTTGATTCTTTCAGTGTTTGCAACTGACCAGGATGAAACCGCCTGTGCTACAGGTATTTGTCTTGTCTAACATCCTCTGTGCGTTTATGCCATTCTAGACGGTCCGCGCTGAAGGGATTTGTTATATTTGTGATGTGCAATAGTTGCTATTGTGACATCGCAAAATCTTTTTAACTTTGCTTTCAAACTTAGGAGGCACCAAATAAATGTGGAATGATGTCTTGAAGTTGCAAATTTCAGTCCTCTTTAAGCAGACAAAGGGTTTGGTCATTAAGAGTGATTAAGTAAACTGAAAAATTCCAAACAAATAAAAAAGGTTACTTGGCCTAAGAAAAAAAAATGTTAATCTTGACATCTAATAGAAGAGTGCCTTCATGTCAGGAATATTTATATTCAGTTATTTTTGGTATGATTTGATTGACATCTGTTGTACTTACAATTTTTAACTGTGGTTTTCATTATTTTATTATACTTTTTAAAAATTTTGTTAATATAAAAAAAATAAAAAACACATTCAATGTTTTATTTTCAGTTTAAGCAATGTCAGTATGTTTGACTTTGACTGTCACACCTTGAAATCCAGAGCCTGTCATTACCAACTGCAGAACTATTATTTATGGCTTTAACATTATGACAGTGATTCTTCCTGACTGGCACTGCCTCGCTGGCATCGACAGGTCTAGAACTACATGTACATGTACCTTGAGGAAAGTCTGCCTCCAGGTCCAGGTCGGGCTCGTACTTGTCCTCCTCCTCGTCTTCCACCTCCTCCTCCTCTGGCGCTTCCTTCAGCCCCTGCTGCTCTTCCTCCTGCTGCTCCTCCTCCTCCTCCACCTTCTTCTTCTCCTCTTGTGCCTCTTCCTCAGAACTGCTGCTGGAGGAGGAGGACTCCTCTCTACGTTCACTCTTCACCTTCATCGACTTCACATCTGAAACACACAGCCAAGTAAGTTCTCATTGGCATCATTAGCTGCAGCCTTCTTCAAATCTAAATGGATCTTGTGTTAAGATTGTGAATGTTGTAACACAACATTGTTTTTAGAATGAAATGTTTTGAGTACAAGTTTGTTGATGGTTTGGGCACCACAAACAAAATTTAATTCACCTCCATTGCATCAGGGTGGTAAGCAGAAGTCCCGATATTTCAATACCAGGTCCAATAAAACCAAAGCGTACCTGGTTTCTGGTCCTCTGCGATCATGTCTGCCATGGAGAGCAGGTCAGCCTCCAGAGGGTCAGAGGGCAGCTTGTTTTTCAATTCGTTGATGGTCTGGATGATCTGCTCTGCCCCCTGCAGGGTGGTGGGCAGGAACACAGGCACTGGAACCTGGACGGAACACAATATACTTTGTTGGTTAGTAATCAGACAACTTTGGCAATTGTCTCCTTACTTTACTTGGGTTTTTTCCCCTCAACCCTTTTTGAACATAACATTTTTTTAGACCTACATTTGTACACTTAATTGTTGTGGGATTGTAACATTTATTAATACACAGGCCTTTATTAATTTGTCTATGTCAACACCTTTACATGATGAGTTTTGGCCTTTTAGCATGGACATGTGTGTTCATGAGCCAAACATCGTATCTTACCGGTACAGGCAGAGAGACTGGAGTGGGAGTGACCTGGGAATACATATTCATGGGCACGGGGATGAAGACGGGCACAGGTATGGGTACAGGAACGTACTCCCTCTTCACACCATCGTCTACATCTTCGGACACAGAATCATAACATTATATATGCAGATCAGTATGTATATTAATGGGTCATGAAGTAATGATTTCAAAGGGCAAGTGGCAGGAATCTTGTTAAATCTCCACATAGCTGTTGTACCTGGAACCAGGCGAAAAAATCTCAAACGTGTAAAAATGTCCCAATTCCATTGCTTTGCTATAGCAACCTTTAGCTGCGAGCATACGCTCTTCACTGGAACCTTCATACCATCTCCGATTCAATCCGGTATCTTAACTACATCATATAAGGTTCCTGTGTGGGTGGGTGTAACGACCCAGAGGTATCTAACTGGCAGCCATGATAAGAGCTGGACAAATTCTCTCAGTGCTAACAAAAGGTGCTTCCGTTCTTATGTCCTTTAGTATATGGTACACTGAACCATCCTTTATAAAAGGAAAGGAGATAATGCCATCCTAAAATTCCCTGCAACAGCAACATGTAAAGCGACACCATTGTAGTTTCACAACGGTAGACCCACATAAATAGAGAAACAGCACACAATCCAAAATTTATGAAAGTCCCTGCATGATTGGCTGAGCTCCAAATCCATAAATAGAGATTTCTTCTCTAAATTATCTAGTTAGTAATCTTGAAGAAGCAGCATACTGAATTGCTAGTTAACAATATCACCACCCCCCCATTGTGGAATGCACTGCTCAATTTACACTACTTGTATATTGCTTTTATATTATTTAAATTTTGTTTTTTTTAAACAGTATCTATTTTGTTGTTACTTCCTGTGAGTAACTGATGGTTAAAGCCCCCCTCCATTTTGACATTTCTATGATATTTCATATTTTTCTGAGACATTTCCTTACAATTTTGATTACCCATAGTTTGCCAAATAGCTTAATGTTGTGCTCAAAGTTGCAAAAGTTGCTTAGTTGTTAAAACGGGGTGGTGACGTATGACTATAGAAATTCAAAAAACGGCAGTTAAAACTGGCTGGAGGGGGACTTTAAGGTTTACCACAAGTATAAATTGAAAACATACTTTCTTAGGAGGTGTGATTCTGTTTTGGAAACATTACATACAGCATTGAGGTTGTCACTGTACTTATCTTCCAAGTGTTTTAAAAACGTTTTTTTTAAAAATCCTAGTCTAAGTGCAGTTGGGATTCTCTGAGCAGGGTGGCTGTCTCCTTCACACCTTTACTTGACCTCATGAAGTTTTCTATTGAGGTCAAGGAAAAGTGTTTAGGGAAAGACATTCAATTTGTAGCACTCTTAAGACGCTGCGTTTACCTGTCTGTAAAAGTTTGCTCTGCATGTGTGGCTTGCAGTAGGTAGCCTTGGTCAGGGTGAGCGGTTTGCAGAGAACTGCCTTGTTCTTGACGTCTCTCGCCAATCCTCCACCAGCGTATGGCACAGCGCCCTGGTTCACCAGATGCAACATGGCAGAGATTAAAAAAACCAAACAGAAATGTGGCTTCTGCTTTTATGAAAATGGTCATTTGTTATACGGAAACATTTTTCTTTTAAAGGACGTTATGTAAGTAAGTGCACTACATTTCAAAACTATTAGGTGGTAAATTCAATGACCTTTGTACTAAATGCACAAAAAATACAAAGCAACAAGTAATGTTTCATAATTTTAAAGCAATCTGTATGATAATGATACTTGTTTCCAAATTCTTACTTACCCCAAGTTTGGCCCCTTGCATTTCATACCCTGTAAAGGAGGAAAATGAAATACGTCACATCTTTGCCTCATAAAGAAATCATGGCATGATTTTATAAAAAGACTTTCTGATCACAACGCTTCTGATAACATTAATTCATACCCTAATACTTGACCGTTAAACAGAATTGTGTTACATGGAAGGGTAAGGGTCATTTGTAGGAAGACCTTAGTAATTTCAAAGGAAACACACACACTCTGAGTTTTTACCCAGGCTGCTGTTCTCTGGGCCTTTCTGTGTGACCATGATGGGCTCGTTCTGCTGGCAGTAGAACTTCAATAGACACTCTTGATCACAGAAATGCTTCATCTCTGCTCTCCACATCACAGACTCTGTCAGGTTACCCTGCACCTTACAGCAGTCACACCTCGCCGCCTAGTGGCCACAAGATGACAGTTACAGAACATTCACAAAAACATACCTGCGGTACAAATACAATTGTTTAAATGTATTAACAAGATACACAAGAGTATGATCGGACCTTGTAGTACCAGTCATTAAACTTCTTGGAACAGGCCTCGCTGCAGAAGTCCCGGGTCATGCCGCCCAGCTGCCGGGTCACACTCCTCTTACAGAGCTGGTTGCAGTGGTTACAGCTGACACACTTCAGACCCAACCGCTTGATAAAATCCTGCTTAAATAACAGCTTACAACCTGAAAAAAGAAAAAAAAAAAACAAAACAAAAAAAAAAAAACACAGAAGGAAAAAGAAACAAGAGTGAAAACAACAAAAAGTAGAAAATAACTAAAATAAACTAGAAAGTGGCCTTACCTGCAAGCAACAAAGCAAAATCCTGGATACAAGACCTCATATATAAATTTACCAGAATAGGCTCAGATATGGAAATGGAAAATAACAACAACAACAAAAAAAATCTAAACACTACACAGCTAGAAAAACAAAACAGCTACCGTGGGATACGATCAGTCTCTTACGACTTCAAAAATGTGTCGAGTCGAGGAGGGAAGGAGAAAGGGAAGAGAGGAGATCAGTACCTTCACTGCAGAAAGGTCTCTTGACCCCGGAGAACTTGACCATCTCATGTAGCGTCTTCTCCTCTTGGCAGTACTCACAGAACGTCACAATGCAGTGCAGCTTCTTGTAGTCCTCACAGCATGTCTTACTACAGAACTGGTAGACCTTATCCTGAAGACACACACATTCAGATAAATGTATTGTACCTATTCTGGCTTTAAGAGTATTATCCCAGAGAAGCAGCTAGAACCAGCAAATTTTGGGAGTTTTACTTAAAAAGAAAAAAAAAAGAAGACAAATGATTAATGAAAATGATTGCAGATTAATTTTCTGTCGACTGAATAATGGTTTCAGCTCAGAGGAAGACTTAGTTTTCGTTTGTCTATGGTACTACACTATGACACAGAGCATTATTTGTGAAATAAGGAGACCTCGACTGTCTGCCTGTCTAAAAATTAGGAAACTACTTCTCAGGATGGTCTCACCTCCCACTCCAGTGTTTCAGGCTTCAAGCTGAATGCTCCTCGACAGTAGTTGCATTTCAGTTGGACGGTGTTGTTTGTAGTGGAGAGGGGCGTCTGTCCATTGGTGGCCGTTTGAAGAGTAGCATTCTTTAAAAAAAAAACAAAACACACAAATATAAAAAGACATCAGATGGATAAATGGATAAAAATATCAAAACCACCTGGATGTACTACAGAGGTATTTAATGAAGCTAATTAACACATCGACTTGCAAATCTCTTTATCTATGTATTATATGAACTCTGTATCATTAATAATGTTAGACTTGTGGTAGTTTCAAGAAAATAAGTTGTCTCGTTAATATGCAGATTTATGCAACATGGTGCTAGAGAACTAATTAGGTCATGGACTCCACTGATGGAACCTGTCGTGTTTTGAGCTGCCATTTTCATGAGGATGTGTCATGCGAGTAGAGGATGACGGCATACTGGACGACTGGGTATTATTTTTGCAACTTTAACCATCATTCCCATCAAGTATAATAACATTTTATCTCCTACTAATCTATACAGAAATTGTGACACGGAGTCCACTCCACACAACTGGAGTTTGGGGGTGGGGTGGGGTCATTGGAAACACCAACTATCAGTATGTCTAGTTTGATCATCTGACCTATTTAATTACATGAGACTAGTATGTAGGCTTTATTCATCCTCACAGCAGCTAAGACAAGATGTACAAAACAATACAGTGTTTTCAACTATATCAAAGACCTATTGTGCTTAATAATAGAGAACACATCAGCTTTTTTATTTTTTAAAAGCACTCAGATTTGTGTCTTCTGGTTTTAAAAGACAAAAAGGAGTCCCCACCTGGAACTTGGTAACACACTGTGAGCTGCAGAAGTTGAGGATGTTTCCCTCTGGCAGTGTGGCCTGGTACTGGGGTAATGAGTTCCTCTTACAGAAGTGACATGTGGGCTCTGTGTCTGCACGCACAATTAAGTGTTAAAACTCACATGAAATACTGTACATTTACACATGCTTGTGACTGAAGCAGCTGTTTGACATACATATTCATTCAATGTTTGGTAACGCTACTTTGTTTGCTGGCATGAATACCAATAATTAGGAATGACAAACAGGTTAACAGAAGCTTTTCTCTGCTGCTTTTCCAAGTCAGTTATCAATCATCAGAATATACAAACCAAGAAATAAAGGTTGCTTGTGTATGTTTCTGCAACTGCCCACTCGCAGCCTTGAGAACATAACCTTATGCTGCTAAGATCTCCAGGACATCTTATGTGACCTATGAAACTGTGCAGAAGTCTATCTGGAGATCATATTGTGGTCTTAATAAAAAAAAAAAAAAAAAAGAGAGAGTAACATGGTAAAATACTGAAACTGAAAGGTAGATTCTGGAGGCCATTAAAAAAATAAATCAATCTCTCTGGACACTTGAAAGTCTGTTTCAGAAAAGATTCAGAATGTGTTAACCATCTTGCTTGTGTAGTACGGTTACTCACTAATGAAGGAGGTTGCCGTCAGCTTTCCCTTGTTCATGCAGTTGACGGAGCAGTAGGAGCCCATGGTGCCGCCCGCTCCGAGGCTGTGGAGCACCTCGCCTGTCTTAATCAATGTTTTGCAAGTCAGGCAGGTCGCAAGTTTACTGTGGGCCTGGGACAGAGAGGGAAAAATCGTATGTATGTAAAAACAACAAGCGACTTAATGTTCTTCAACGACACTGAGAGTATATTAAGTCATTGCTAAAGCTAATTGACTAAACAATAATGTTTGGATGTTTATTAATTTTAATGCACACGGTGCTTCAAAAGCTAATAAATTGAGCTTTTTTAAATTACCTCTAGAGAATTAGCAATTAGGCTTCTATCAAGTAGTTTCAAGACTTTTTATTCATCACAGTCACACAACAGACATAATGACACAATATCCAAGCATAGCACGCACCATGGGGGAGGGACATAAAAAGTGCAAAGAGAAATAAAATGACGTGATTATTAACTGTGGGAAATCCTGGTGGATTCACTGAAGGAAAAGGTTTTAATGTGTTTGTTGTGAATCAAATGCAGTTTCTGGTTTTTGTTGAATAGACCTTGATGACATATGAGCATTAGCGGAGCACAAATCACCCCGTGTACTGTACTGTTTTGCTGCTTTGCTTTGTGATCCATTTCCCACTGTCCACAAAAAGGACATAGGACAAAGAGTATATAATCTTTGTCCTATCATCATCATCGCAGCAGCAGAAGTAGCAGCCTGAGCTCTGGAAATCTATTCCTGCAGTACTTGATAAAATGTACCATCAATATTTGTTGACCTGTCACCATTTTCACTTTTACTTATTTCATCCTACAAAAGAACAACAAGTTCTTGTCAGTTCTTACAGAGGAGCAATAGAAAGCATCCTAACTGGGATCACAAACTGGCATGGGATGCAGGACCCAGGACTGGAGGGCTCTGCAGCGGGTGATTAAAACTGCTCAGAAGATCATTGGTACCCATCTCCCGAGCATCAGTGATATCGGTGAGGTGCCTACGCAGAGCCCAAAGGATACTAAAGGACAGTACCCACCCAGCCACAGCCTGTTCACCCTGCTGCCTTCTGGGAAGACAAAGGAGTTTCTGCTGCCACACCAGACTGCAGAGCAGCCCCCCAAGCCATCAGACTCTTAAAATCAAATTCATCCTCAGCACTGCTCCATTGATCATTGAATATTGTTTATTTCTGTTTACCACTTTTATAATTGCTTCTGTATTAATGCATATTGTCTGCTATGTAGCAGAAGGCAGTTATCAAAGCTCAATTTCATTATATAACCTGTTATATTGGGACAATAAAATGTACTTATCTACCAAGGCCAATGCAATGAGTGAATAATAAGGTGATATTACAATAATGAGTTTATTTTAGTTCTTACAACAAACTGAGCTAAGAAATTTGTTTCCTCTTTCCTGCTGGCACAAGTTATGATTTTTCTACTTAGAGGACCTGATAGTTTGCCAAACGAACATTTGTACTTTATAGAAATGTAGACAACAGATCAGATATAAAAAAGAAAGAAAACACATTTAGATGCCCAGTGGAGGCAGGTGACTTTTCTCCAGCCATATATCATCCAAACACTCTCTAACCAGCTGTGCAGGTTTATACACAACAGCCCATTACAGGACAAAGTGGACATCAGAGAAAGAGCAGCTCATTTAAATTTTATACCACTGAAATGAGACAAACCCCATAGTTTCTTCCACGTATTAGTGACATGTCCAATAAGTTGGTGTTGCCAAGCAACAAATACAATTACAACCTCTTATTCCATTTGTTTTTTTTGTTTTCTTTTACATAGGTAGGTAGGTTTATTGTCACAATATAACAAGTTATAGAGTTAGAGTAATACAATTTAGTTCTAACATGATCAGTCAACTTTAATTAAGATAATTAGAAGAGATTTCAGAGGTGTGCATGCATAGTGATATTACAGGTAGAAATAAGGCGAGTGATTCATGTCTCATTAAACCCTGCCTATCATTTGGAGATTCTTAGTCTACCTTCACAACTTTGCAGGTATATGATACTGTTCAGAATCAGAGATCTGTCTGTCAAAGCACAGCTTTAATTTTAAATAGATATGGTTGAATTAAATAAATTAATCCATCACGTGGGCTCCACGGAGGCACATTTCACACCTGCATCCTGAGGTAGGGCCTACAGTACCTGCTTGTACTCCCTGATGCAGTTCTGGCAGCAGAAACGTTTCTGTTGGCCATCGACCAGCAGGAAGTGGTTGGCCGACGCTCGACTGGGCAAGTAGTCGCCACATTGCTCGCAGCAGTTCATGATCAACCCGTTGGCCCTGCGGTAAACGTTGAAACATGTGTCGCTGCAGATCTTATGGGTCACAGTCTTAAAGCTAACCTCGTGCCGGATCTGTAAAAAATAGAAAAAAAAGCAGAAGGGGCAGCAAAAGCTTGATTAACTAAACATTATTTTCTTCAGTTACTTTTAATTTGCAGACTTCTCAATCTGAGAGTGGTTATGCATCACTCGGTTTCACTAAATGTTAGTGAAGTTCTAGCTTAGTAGAAATCTTTTCAGTGGTAATCCATCAGTGCTTCCCACTGTGAAAACAGAGGCTTCTACTTGAACAGCTAAACACCTCTTGCATGTACAGAATTTCTTTGATGTGTTACAGACAAACATGTTCTTGATACAATTCGAATATACACACCACCACTGAAGGATGTATAAACCTCGTCATTTTAATTCATGCAACACCTCTGGGAACTGGCAAGGATGACACTGAAATTAAAATCAGCTAAAGCTATAGGGAATGACAGGAAAGAAAAGACAGAACAGAAATAGTGAATGAGAGAACACAAGCACACAAGGAACAAGAAAAGAGATAAATATTGAATGAAAGAGACCTGAGGAGGAAGACAAAGCAGAGAAAGAGGGAGAGACACAGAGATAAAAAAAAAAAAACAACAACACAGGACTCCTCAACCATAACATTATTTTTTAAACAAACAAGGGCATAAATAATGAAGGGAATGTGAAGTTGTACAGAAGACTAAGGACCCGATCAGACAGAAAACACTTTGCAGGTTTGGAAACGCGAGGCGCAACCTTTTTTGGTTGAATTTAGAAAAGAGCAGTGCGCTGCGTATTTTTTATGTTGCTAGGCAACCATCAAATCAGCTTTCCTGTCAGTCTAAGATCATAGTGCCAGCGATTTGTAATCTTTGGTTTGCCACCAAGTGATAACTGTCATTTTAGCAGAAACTTGATCACAACTCACAGGTCTGTGTCTTTTGTTGCTAAAAACATCTAATTTAACAAATAAACAAACTGAGGGCGCTTGCTCTGGCACCATTTGAGGGTGAGAGGTATTTAAACATGCATGAGACCCTCAGAAAGGGTAGACACTGCTGGTAGTAGGCCTACCACCAGCTGGTCCAGTAGCTTTATCTTAAGGCTCATGCAGACTATACAACTTTCAGCGTCGGCCGATGGCCGTGCTGTTCACACTACACAACTCGCAATCACACTATGTAACTGATTGGTGACAGGGGGTCACACACTACACGAGCTGACAGCAGCTGTGTCACCCGACGCTGGTCTCCAAACCACGTTTTGTCAAGAAAACACATGTAATGTGAAACGGGAAATGACACAAACCTACAAACAAAACAGTGGTTTGTTATTATAAAGACAGCAATGATAAAGACAAATAATCTGGGTGAAAGAATGGATTAGCACACACAGGTAGCAGGGACTGTCTGAGCTACAGAGAGAGCTGGAGGTAAGTAAAAAAGTGTTTTACAGTGAAAAAGTAGCTGCCTGCTCTCATTGGCTGGATGTGGACGTCGAGTTGGCGGACTCCTCCAGATATTTGGTATGCTAGATATCTGGCTGGCGACTGCGATGAGATAGAAATGTGTTGGGGAGCCGTTTTGATGCGTTGTTGTGTAGTTCACACATAACGACTGGTGACTGCCGATCATCCGCTGATTTACTCCCGATCACAGCCTGAGGCTCTCTTTGTATTGGACTGCATTACATTGTAATGTTTTGTCCACCCAGAGGGAGTCAGAGTATCAGAGATACCTCCAGATTGCATTAAGCCTTGATTATACTTCAGTTCAGAAGTGGAAGTAGACCGCTGCAGACTTGCTTCTATACATACTGCAATCAGGGGTCTGCATACACACACGACACACAGACTCTTCCTGACAGCAAGAAGGGGAGCTACTTTATTTGAGAAGAAGTTGAAAAAAGAAAACCATGTGTTCGACTGCTTAGCAGAGAACTATCAAGGCTATCAAGGTATAGAAACCATGAATTGGTGTTTTCACTGGATAGGTGTAACTAAAACACTGGTAAATCAGTGTACTAGTGAATGCCCATGAATGCCCCAGACTCATTTCCATCCACTCTTGCCTTTACCGTTTTACATAGTGCTACTCAATTATTCATTCTGCTGTCAGGAATATAATCGCATGTATGTTGCTCAGGTTAAAAATGGCATATGAAACGGACAATAGAGTAATGTGTGTTGCTAAGTGTGTCAGACAGTCTGACCTCGGTGAGCTTGCCGCAGACAGTACATTTGGTTTTGAGGCTTGATTTGGGCGGGTTTTGCTTGTTCTCGTATGCACCTAGGCAGCCTGTGCTGCAGAACTCCTGAAAAGACTCGCTGGAGTCGACCTGGGCCACGATGGTACCCTTCATGTTTGTGATGTCCCTGAAAAACACATCACAGAGCACAGATAAGTTAACATCTCCAGAAAATGAACATCACTTTAAAAAAAAGCTGTCCTTGTGTTTAAATACTGTGTTTAGGACATGCAAAGATAGGCGTTAAGACAGATAAGTAGGGGAGGCATGTAACTAAATGCATTTACTCAAGTACTGTAAAGTACAAATTTGAGGTATTTGTACATGAGTATTTATTCTTTATGAAACACTTCTAATCCATTACATCTGTCTGACAGCTTTAGTTACTAGTTACTTTTCAGATTACAATTTTTCCATACGCTTCCGTCCAGTGAAATTTACCATGTATCTCTAAATGTTGTAATTTAGAATTTTAACTTTCACATAAACTGGAGGATTAGGTATTCTTTTATGGGTAGGGCTGCACAATACAGTAAAAAATATTATATTGCAATTATTTTGACAGATATTACGATTTGCAATATGATTCAAGATGAGTGGAATTGATCATTTTCCCATCACAATATTAATTTTTACTGAAAAAACTATTAAAATGATGAAGTAACATTGGTTGGTGGCTGTACCAAACAAACATGTTTTCTTACATCTGGGGAACAAGATCTGTAGGTACTGGGATCTCTGCAGCACTATAGTACTTCAGTATAATGCTGTTTTTACACATTTTACCTTCATCAAATAATTGCAGCTTCTGCGATTTGGATATTGGACTTGGCCATATTGCCATTTCAATTAATTGTGCAGCCCTATTTAGGGGTTGAGAAACTTCTACTTTTAAAAGCTGAAAACAGGTCTGTTTTTCTGAGCTCATAAAAACTTTACCAGGTGCTCACAGGACAGGGATGCTACAAGCCTATGATGATCTAATAGAAAATGATGCATTGCTGTTGATTAAACTAACCAACAGTATGTAAACAAGTTCAAATTAGTGTAACTGTAAACATCTACAGCAGTAAAATGCATGTTCAATCCTACACTGAAATAATAAAATGTCTCCAATTGTTCATTGGGTTTCCAGCAGTTACAGGTTGTGACTCACTTTTTGCACATGGTGCAGCTCTTCTTGGGGGCGGGTTTGTGTGAGAAGGCAGAGAGACAGGTGGTGGAGCAGAACAGGTGTGTGGAGCCTTTACGTTGGTAAGCTGTTTGGCCTTTCTTCAGAGGCTTTTTACAGTTTGCACAGGTCACCTGGGATGAACACACACACACACACACACACACACACAATGACTTAACTCCAGAGCAGTTTTACAAGAGCAATAATTTATTTCACCTCACTATTGGCTGCCCGGAGAGCTAGTATCCTTCTGTACAACACCAGCAGATACTTGCTGGTCTTGTAAAACTTTCTCACCCTTGGATCCAACGAGACTGTGTATACATTTTTTACACCTTCCTCCAAAAGAAAATAAATAAATAAAACCAGCTACCATTCAATTGAATCAAAACACATAAGACAAAAAAGGGGCATTCAAAGAAAAAGGCGTAATCCCAGATTACACAAACTGCTGTTGTAGCCCCTCCACATACAGTTAAACAGTACAACAAAAGAGCAAAATATTGTTTCTTGGGTAAGAAAGTGAGCACCTTACAGCAATTAACATAATTGTATGCAAGAACTTTAACATTCATGTCAGTAATTGTATTTGACATCTGTTTTTGCATTATTCTGTACTGTGTGGTTTGTTCGTGTACTGCCGTTATGACATGCAGATGTTCCCCAGGGGATGGATGGATAGATCAGTAAAGTAGGTATGTATGTGTGTAAGCCTGAGAAATAAACATGGTCATCAATGCAGGAAATTATGTGTTAAATCCCACTTGTTGTTTCAAAGTAAAATTTCCAGTTACATTTATACTGATTAACCCATGTGGCATCTGTAAAGTTACTGCAGAGGAAATTCCGTGGTAACTGGTTGTGTACATTAATGTACAGAATATACAGATAAGGTTGTTCCAACTGCATCATAGGATTCCATTACTTTCACATGGAAATATAAAAACACAGATACAAATGTTGCATGGACAACTGAATCTCTAACTCTTAATTTGTAAAAACATTAAATACAATTTCCAGTTTGTCTGCCATGTAAATGTCCCCCTGTACATAATTAACTACAACTAATAAAACCAATGAACAGCGTTGATCACCTTGACTGTCCTGGGCTGTGGCTGGGAGCCTGAGGAGGAAGTAGATGAGGAAGACTGGCCTGGAGGTTTGGGCAGGGAGGTGGCTGGTGATGGAGAGTCGACCCCTGTCTGCTTTTGGTTGCGGGGGACTGAAGCTGACTGGGAGATCCACGAGTCTGGAGGGAAAGGAAGAAACAAAGTCAACAGTTGTCTCCATCCTTGTTTTCCTGAGTTGAAAAACAGTAAATGTATCAGGAGGATTCAGTTTGTCAGAGCAAGAGACTAAAGCCATGTCCCAATTCTCCCCTTTAACCATTTTCCTCATTTTGGAATTGCCTTCAGGTTGGACTGGCTGTCCAAACAGAGATTTATTTATTATTTGCCAGGGGTAAAATAACGGTTTGGGACAACATTTGTGACTTTTACACAACATTAGAAGCTGAGGGGGAAACAAAAACATGTTAATATTGATAATGAGGGTGTTTATGGCCATCTTCCCCCCCCCCCCATATTCAGCTGAGCAAATACTGATTACTAATTAAAGATGGAATGTCATTACTGTAAGATCAACCAATCAAGCACTAAGCACTGACTCTTGGTGCCGTTCTTTAACATTTGAACAGCAAGCTCCCTAAAAATGCCACCATGTTGTCTCACGTATTCAATTCTTAAAATTGGTCTCACTATTCCAATGACACCATGTGTCATATATGTGTGGACAACTCTGTGCAAATTTCTTTGGGTACTAAGGGTCTAGGTCTGCATGATTTGGACTGGGCCTCTTATTTTCAGTTAACAGATATTCTAATACTACAGTAAAACTGAAACACAAACTACAAGCCAGGCCTTGTCGCCCAACATCAGTGGCAGAATGCAAATCCATGCAGCCAGGTTCCTTGTGGAAAGTTATCCCAGAAGTGTGGAATGAGCCCTTCAAAAATATTGATTTCAAGTATGGGTGTCCACATACTGGTTATTTAATTGATTCTTTTTATATTTTACGCATTAAACAGCCATGTGCTTCTTAACTTCAGAGGTCTGGACATGTCTACCTTCCCTGCATTCCTTTCATACTAACATTTTGTAAATG
The DNA here is from genome assembly GCF_021292245.1 of Micropterus dolomieu. Taxonomy (NCBI): domain Eukaryota; kingdom Metazoa; phylum Chordata; class Actinopteri; order Centrarchiformes; family Centrarchidae; genus Micropterus; species Micropterus dolomieu. Next base: position 22,931,432 of record NC_060156.1, on the reverse strand, counting down.
CTCCGTATTTGTATAGCACCTTTCTACTCTTTGACCACTCAAAGCGCTTTTACACTACATCTGCATTCACTCACATTCACTGAGCCTAAGTGCTCAATCAGAAACTAACATTCACACACTGGCGGAACAGCCACCAGGGGCAATTCGGGGTTCAGTATCTTCGACATGCAGCCTGGAGGGGCTGGGGATTGAACCGCCGACCTTCCGATTAACGGGCAACCCGCTCCGCCAGATGGTGGTAGAGGGGCACACAAGAAGGACAGGGGTCTTTGACTGAAATCGACTCAGATATCAGGGTATGGGGTAGGCACCTTAACCATTAGGCTACAGGGGCAGCCCATAACAGAGCATCTTGACCAACCAGATGATTTAAATATACATTTTTACAGCTGTTTTTTAATCTTGGTAAAACTGACAACTAGGAAAAAAATAAACATTGCACTTGCAGTTAACACTACAAATCCATCTACCCTTAAACGTATTGCATCTCCAGCCAAATTGTTGGTTTGTAGTTTTTGTGCCTGTAAAACCGGATAAGATGCTGGGCAAAATGGAAATGGAAGCTGGTTAAAATGCATTTTTGATTTACTGGCTTAAACTGTAAACATGAAACAATGATGGACCCAAAATAAAAACTCCAGAAGACAGTTTTAGAAAAGAGTACCACTGTCTGCAGTCTATAGCACCATCTGGAGTCCATGTGCAGCCAGACAGGAATATAAAACTGTCTCAGGCCCAGTCCCAACATCCCACCTTATCAGTACACAGACTTAAATGCCAAAATCTGTGAAGACTCAGGACTGTCCCACTGTGAAATCAGAAAGTGCCTGACGGCTTACGTGGGGACTATTAAAGCCCTGTATGCACACTATCAGTCTGTAATGCTGTAGATTTTGTTGGACGGAATCACTCACAGGTCAGTGTTGTAATGTTAAAAAACAGGTATGACAGGAGTTGAGGAAAAACTCTGTCCTATTGCTGTCCTATTCTTCATAAAGCACTGAACCACACCTTCCTCTCTACCTTCCCCTACTGTTTTTCCTCTGGATGTGAACATCCGCTCTGCTTGGTGTAAAAGAAGGGCCATTTCCATGAATTTCTTCATAATGCATTCTCCTTTCTATTATTTTAATTATTTACTGAGTTTAGCTCAACAGTGTGTGACTTCACGTTCATAAACTGCTGCGTTCAGTTCACTAAAACATGAGCATGTTCAATGACCAGCACTCTTTAAGCACCTTCATCTACAACACAACACTACCTGCATCAAACTTTTGATAATCGATTTTACATGGAGAAAGGTACTGGTACGTATTTCCCCACACGTAGCTGAATGTATCCAGGGTTTATGTTAACATGTAGGTTGCGAAAACAAAAATATATATATAAGTAAACATGTGGCCTGCTACCACTCACATGATCGTGTTAACTAGTTTCAGGTGACAGCGAAATGGAGGTGTAAGCAAACAAGGCACTCATTTTTTTTTTTTTTTAGCTCTGCTCGCGGACTGCAGGGACCAAAACCAAATGTGGCTTTCATTTTGGTCAAACATTTTACCTACAGGTGCTCCAATCAGTATTTTTTGAGACGATCATCGATCACTGGGTCTATGTGAAGCCTTTTATTTATCATGTAGCATTATACAATATACATTTATTTAATTAGCCCTAAAAACTATGGATTAAGTATTAAAATTAACAGATGATAAAGTATCATGAAATGACAACTGTTTATTTTATTGCCAGGAATAAACTACTAAAACAAAAATAAACATAAACAAAAAAGGCTGTAGCCAAAATATTTAGGAGATTATGGAGCACAGGCATCATGAGTCGATGATAAACTATGAAGTAGCCGCTTTTTGTTCTGGAAAGCTCAGGCAGGTTCTGATGGCTTTAGGGGGTAGAGAGAGGGAGAGTGGGCTACAGAGAGGAGTTATAACTGTCAGTGAGATTTGAAAATAAGGGGCATTTAAATAAATAAAAGTATGAATGATGATGAAGAATATTTCCATATTATACTGTTAGTATATTGTTATTACTTACAGTTACTATATTCGTTATAATTTCATATAGTTTACCACTACTATAGGCCTAATATTATTTCAGTGGCTTGTTTTTATTTATTTAATCCTTGTGCAAGAAGCACAGTCTACATCTTTTACATAGGCCTACGGCTTTACCAGAGGAGAGAGTAGCAAACACTAAACGGGAGGATACTGGGTGAGAACGGAAAAATACGGGAGAATCTCAGGGCAAACTGGAGGGTTGACATGAGAGGAGTAGAGAGAGGAGTGGGGTAACCTGAGGCCACATCCTCACTACCAAGGTTTTTTAAACAGTTTTTGAACAAATACGATCTTCTCCGTCCACAGCAGCGTTTTAGCTGCGTATCAGAGTTGATCTCTGTCTATATTAAAACGACTGAAAACACACATCGAGTAGCCTTTCAGGCACACTGGGCATGCGCAAGCTGGTGTAAACATTAAGCAGATGGTCTACTCCGCAATTGCAGAACATTTGGCGAAAGACAAAAGTAACACAGACGAGAAACCACACCAGGTATTTTTCTTTGCAATTGTTGCTTAACACGGGAGTACAAAGAGACGGTGGCGGCTGAAAACAGACTGGGGGGAGTCGCAAAGTACTTCCAGCGACACGCCCAGTAGGCTAACTGTTAAGTGTTATTTATACAGTACATATATTTTAATAAAAATACCAAAACTAAAACCCTGTCAGTAGCATCGTGTTTTGCATTGTATGACTGATAAGACCGAATCAGAAAGCCAAATGTGAGTATCTGTGTCATCGTTTTATAAAGTTCTGTTTTTGCCCAGCGGGTCAGCAGCATTTTCAAACAAACATCTTCTGCTTCGCCGTTTTAATCTGGGAGGCAGAAACGCAGCAAAAGGGCTCCGTTTTATAACGAAAACTGAGAAAGTGAGGCAGTCAGTTGATTGAGTGCATGGCGCCTCTCTTTGCATCAGGAAACTCACACTGAAGGAGCAATCTCTCTCTGCGTGATGTGCTGAGTTTCTAGACAATTAAACTCCAGTTATGGGTGGCGTGTGTGTAAGATGAGCAAGACCGCAACAACTTCACATGATCACTACTGCTTGTTGCTCTGCTTGTCTGATTGCTGCTCAACTCTCATTGTAAATGATTAACTGGGCGCATCAATCGCTTCCTGTCTGAAAAGGACTTTGGCGCTAGCTAGCATTGAAAACCGCGTAGTGAAACCATTTTAGCTGCCGTTGAAAATTTGTCTGGCGAGTATTGCATCATCTAATCGGCTTTTCTAATCGGCCTTTTTAGCAACCACCCATCAAACTAGTTAAAGCCATTATCGACCAATCGATCGGAGCACCCTTAATTTTACCTGTGAGGACATGCCATGTTAAATTTCTTCTTGCTTCATAATAAATGAATTACCTGCTCTGTTGTGCGTCCCTGTGTCTCCATTCTGTACCAGTTGGCCCATGGGGCCTGAGCCCCGCCCTGGGTTGAAAGAGGCTGTTGGTCGACCAGGTGGGGTGTCGGGATTCAGGCTGAATGCACTGCTGACCTGCAGACCATTTTCCTCTGCCTGGCCGTCACCTGCCTAAACAGACAAGTTGCTTAGGTTAGCTTTTCTCCTCAGTGACAACACATTAGAAAACAAAATAAGGAACCCAAGACACAAGGGTGTCGCATGCTGTGCAGTCCCTGCAATGAATCCAACCTCATCTAACTAGGAGCTGCCAGTGCAACTTGGATTAATACATATTGGCATAAAATATCAGCTCTCAGCAGCCATTTTGCCAAGAATAAACCTGCTATGCCAATGAGAACACCTGCTTTCACCAGTGTCTATCAGCAGACAACATCAGAAGAACCAATATTTCCTGAAACCAATTAGAAAGCTACATTTTTAACTAAAAGCAAAAAACAAAAAACCAACACAAAGAGTAGAGATGAAACTAAAAGAGACTAAAGCAACATTAGATGACTATAAATAAAATAAATTCTGGCGATTCTCACCGCTGTGACAGCCGTCGTGCCGTCCTGCAGTGATTTCACAGAGGTTATCATCAGGTTCATGTCTGCCTGGACATCCACTTCATGCGGTGGAGTATTGACTGCAGAAACAGAGGAGCTTCCTTTCTGGCTACTGGAGCCCAGTGTGGTGACACTGGCAATCCTGATCTCTGAATCTGGCTCAGTGCTGCTGAGTACACCTGGCGAGTGGGGTTCTGAGGAGCCTCCAGGTTGCGCTGGTGAGGAGGAGGAAGTGTCTTTCTGTTCAGAGTCTTCCTCATCATCAATGACAATAGGCTCTGATTCTGTGATTGGAGGTTTAGGAGGTGCTGCCACTGTAGATGTGCTGGAAGACGCAGGAGAACTAGGGGTCTTAGAAGACATCACTGCCGTGGACATGTCTACAGTTGCTGGCTCTAGGCAGTCTGTGTTGGGCGTGTCTTGGGAGAGGGTTGTGGCAGAAGGCTGGGGAGCCTCCTCCCCTACAAGAACCACATCATCATCATTGTCCTCTACGCCACCATCCTTTGTGGCTCCATCTTCTGTTACCATGGAAACTGCCTCCCCAGCCTCCTCTGAGGGGGGCGTGGTCTGCTGCTGGGGGGAGGGAGTGGCATCCATGGGCTCCACCCGCTCCCCTGCCTCTTCTGCTACGGCAGGGTTTGGTTCTGACTCCCCATCCATTGCTAAGGCAGCCACCTGGCAGAACACAAAGAAAAGGCCGTTAGGCAGCAATTATGTGAAGCCAGCCAGTGATTGGTTTGATGATGTCTGACACCTGTACAGGAAGCACAGGCATCCCCAGAGGCAAGCTCCCCACAGACTCATTGCCATCGTTAGCTACCACCTTTTCTGTGTCTGTCATCATTGGCTGATTTTGGTAGATATATTTAAAGGTTCAGTCTGTAAGATTTTTAAAAATACATTAGGATTGCTAGAAAACACTATAAAAAGGTGTTTTTATTTGGTTGAACTGACCCTTTAAAACCTCCCATCTAATTTTCAACCAAGCTTGTCCCATATATAAGTTTTTCCCATTTTAAACTACGACCCGTTTCCTCCAAGATTCAGCTGGAACCCTGATTTAACTTGATGAAAACGGATGCTGCAGCAATGCTGGGGCAGTGATGTGACCATTTCTGCTGTTACTTCACTTATATTACTGAGGTCCATTCAAACGTTTCTTTTTAAAAAGGTGACTTACAATGAGCACACATGCTACCAAGACAGAAACACTGGTGGTGCTACAAAAATAGAAGCAAGAGAAGCAACAGTACATAACAGTAGCAGTTTACAGCGTGCAACTCTTTGAGACATAAAACCCAATAACACCAATTACTTTCTTCAGCATTCTTACTATTCTTATTAAATCATTGGTGGAACCAATAATTAAATTACTGGGACATGCTCATGCATTTGTATTGCAACCTGTACAGATTAGTCAGCTCCTCAAAAAGTGTACAGCTCTGAAATATTGAGAATGACTGCAACCTCTGTTCTAATACCTTCCCACTCGGTCTTAGTTAAAATACTTTTGCTGAGACAATTCTCACATGATCCAATATTGCTTCAGACATGTATTATTTTGACAGGGTTGAAGGATGCAGGCTTTGTGCTCTGTCTCAAGCCTTTCTGGTTGCATTTACCACAAAGAAACTCCACAAAAGGGGGGCAGCTAAGGCTCAAGAGATGTCGAGGCTGATGTAGAGGATCCTGACCCCACGACAGGGCTCAACGACAAACTGGGACGCATCTTTCTATGACTGGAAGTATCTCAAGATGTAAGTCCCTCAGCTGCCTATACGAGATCTGTACCATTTATTTCTCCATATTTTCCAGAATATGCAGTTCCCAAACACTGACACATGAAAACTAAATTAATTGTACATTTACTCATTTAGCTGATGCTTTTATGCAAAGCAAGTCACAACTGCTACATGTTAGAGGTTGCACACCTCTGGAGCAACTAAGGGTTAAGTGACTTGCTCAGGGACACATTGATGAATCTCTCAGTGGGAAATTAATCTTATCCACTGCTCCACCCCAGCACAAGTTTGCTTCAAGTATAAAAAGCAGACTCCCTGTGACATCTTTGTTCATTGCCTACTTGATCTGCTAATGGGAGCTAGCATTTTGAGACACCGTTTTACAGAATATGATCATGAATGCAACGTTAGCTTTCAGTACGATTTCCTGTACTCAGCGCTACAGACGTATTTTGGTCTGTATCAAAAAAGTATTTACGTTCTATACCAAGCCGTGCTAGAAAATGTCTTTATGGCTGATCATACAGTATCGCACAAAACTGAGTACACCCCTCATATTTTTGTAAATATTTGATTATCTTTTAATGTGACAACACTGAAGAAATGACACTTTGCTACAAAGTTGGGAGTGTACAGCTTGTATAACAGTGTGAAGTTGCTGTCTCCTCAAAGTAACACATTACACAGCCATTAATGTCTAAACCGCTGGCAAAAAACGTGAGTAGACGGAGCTGGTGGATGTTAGAGACCATGCGCTCCTCCACCTTCCGTTTGAGGATGCCCCACAGATGCTTAATAGGGTTTAGGTCTGGAGACATGCTTTGCCAGTCCATCATCTTACCCTCAGCTTCTTTAGCAAGGCAATGGTCGCCCTGGAGGTGTGTTTGGGGTCGTTATGTCGGAATGCTGCCCTGCGGCCCAGTCTCCAAAAGGGAGGGGATCATGCTCTGCTTCAGTATGTCACAGTACATGTTGGCATTCATAGCTCCCCGGTGCCAGCAGCACTCATGCAGCCCCAGACCATGACACTCCCACCATGCTTGACTGTAGGCAAGACACACTTGTTTTGTCCTCCTCACCTGGTTGCCGCCACACACGCTTCACACCATCTGAACCAAATACGTTTACCTTGGTCTCATCAGAGCACAGCGTGGTTCCAGTAATCCACGTCCTCAGTCTGCTTGTCTTCAGCAAACTGTGTGTCGGCTTTCTTGTACATCATCTTTAGTAGATGCTTCCTTCTGGGACGACAGCCATGCAGACCAATTTGATGCAGTGTGCGGAGTATGGTCTGAGCACTGACAGGCTGACCCACCCACCCCTTCAAACTCTGCAGCAATGCTGGCAGCACTCATATGTCTATTACCCAAAGACAACCTCTGGATGCGACGCTGAGCATGTGCACTCACCTTTTTTGGACGACCATGGCGAGGCCTGTACTGAGTGGAACCTGTCCTGTTGAACCGCTGTATGGTCTTGGCCACAGTGCTGCAGCTCAGTTTCAGGGTCTTGGCAATCTTCTTATAGCCTAGGCCATCTTTATGTAGAGCAACAATTCTTTGTTTCAGATCCTCAGAGAGCTCTTTGCCATGAGGTGCCATGTTGAACTTCCAGTGACCAGTATGAGGGAGTGTGAGCGCGATAACACCACATTTAACACACCTGCTCCCCATTCACACCTGAGACCTTGTAACACTAACAAGTCACAAGACAACAGGGAGGGAAAATGGATAATTGGGGCCCAATTTGGTTGTTTTCACTTAGGGGTGTACTCTCTTTTCTTGCCAGCGGTTTAGACATTAATGGCTGTGTGTGTTATTTTGAGGGAACAGCAAATTTACACTGTTATACAAGCTGTACACTCACTACTTTACTTTGTAGCAAAGTGTCATTTCTTCAGTGTTGTCACATGAAAAGATATGAAATATTTACAAATATTTGGGGGGTAATGTAGACTCAAGAACTACGAGCTACATGCCTGCTCAGCAACGGGGGAAACTTTGCTCCTCCTCCCTTCCTCCCTTCTCTCTCTTCCCGTGCTTTGCACCTCTTTACCAAACTACCCAGTACTCCACTCACCTGCTGTCTTTCACATCCCTCCCGCCCCTCCCCTCCCCATGTTCCCCGCCCCTGCTTGCCGCCTGTGCTCCTCGCCACGCAGCTTCTCTCGTGTTGCCCCCGGCAACTGGTGAAGCTATACCTTGGTTGCCGTGGTGACAGTAAGGCCCACCACCACCATGGGGACTCTGTGCTCTACATCTGGGTGCTGTTGAGTTGGCCAACACAATATTTAAATGGTTTAGATGTCATCCTATGTGATGCTGTCTTAATAAATGGCTATTCTGCAATGTATGTATTGCTCAAGGCAAAATGCATTTAAAGGTCCAGTGTGTAATATTTAGGAGAATCTATTGACAGAAATGCAAAATTATACCCACCACAACTATGTTTTCAGTGGTGTAAGACCTTACATAATGAACTGTTGTGTTTTTTATTACCTTAGAATGAGCCATTTCTATCTACATACAAAGCGGGTCCCCTTATATGGAAGTCGCCATGTTTCTACAGTATCCCAAACGGACAAACGGCGTGTTTTGTCACTACCGACAGAGCATGTCGGCTCTTGTGCTTAAATTGATATAACCTCATGGAGAAAATGTACAAAATTAGGTTTTTCACTGCTGAATTTACAATTGCCATTAGAGTTAATACTTTGTTTAATAGTTTGTTTTAAAGTACTGATTTCGTCCGAGGAGCATGTGAATTCATGGTCAGCCACTGGGTGCAATTCGCAACACTCACCACTAGATGCCACTAAAACTTAATGCCAAAACTTCATTGGTAAAATGTTACTAAATGTGGGCCTCTGAAGTCTCTCTATTAACCCAAAAGAGAAGAAATACAAGAAAATATGCTCATTGGGAGCCAAACTCTGGATCAAATATTACATGAAGTACTTTTGGGGATGTCTGCACTCTATGTTGATCTGTTTCTGTCAAAATCTCCTTTTCATGTCACAGCAATGAGGATGGCTGGAAACCACACATCACACCACTGCTGACAGCTGCAGCACAGAAACGCACTTCTAAACACACAGAACACACACAAACAGATGCAACCTCACAGATACATTCTTGTGCAGACAATGGTCTTTGTAACTCTATGTTCTTCACCCCAACCGTCACCCTGACCAGGAAGAGCCTGAACATACCTGAATATAGCCTTTAAAGCTATAACAGAGCACAGTCTACATTACAGAGGATGCCAGGTCACTGCCTTGAAATCACTTTGAAAAATGACGGCGGCCATTTTGGCCCGAGCACCATGGTATGCATGCAATAAAAATCACAGCACTACCTCTACTATATCTTGGAGGTCTTTCACCACGTTAGCTTCATGACGGAGGTCAGAATAAATATTTGATTTAATTCATTTGAGTCACGAATCAGCACTTAATTTTTTCTACTAAGATATTGTCGAGGAAAGGGGAATGAAAAAAGGTTTTAATTAATTTTACTCATACATATTTGTTCTACCTCAGCTTTGTTGAGTGATCCACTGTTTGGCATCAAGTGTTTGTTTTGACCATAACGAAAAGTTTAAAATCACAATTAACCATCTGGATTCTTCAACTTCTACTCAGGAGCAAAAAATTGCCTTTAAAATAAGAATAATGATTTGGCATTATTTATTATTATCCTGATAAATATATATAATAGACTGATCTATCTATCTACTGATGTTATTGTGATAACATTTTTGGCCATATCTATTTCAAATGGGTGGCATGTTGGTAAGCAAGTCGATCTTTTACCCAAACTTTCCTGATTTAAACCCAATGCCTGATTCCCAACCAGTCCCAAAGGCCCTCCGCTATCTGGCAGGTGACCCCTGACTGCACGACAGGCCTCAACTAAACATGATGTGGTTCCAAACTGGGACACATCTTTCTATGACCGGAAGTATCTCCAGATGTAAAGTCTCTCAGCAGTCTACAGCCACGTAAATGAGATCTGCACTATTTATATCCCCATATTTTCCAGAATGTCACAAAAACAAATCACAAAACTTTCAGACATGAAAACAAATTTTACACAAAATATGCTTTAAATATAAAAAGCAGAAGGCAACGTTAGCTTTCAGAAAACTAGACCCTCAAAAACAAATATTAAGTTGAATCAGCACCTTTAACTGACTTACCAAAAATCAAACCATTTAACCATTAAACACAGGCTATTGTTCTGTATTGTATTATCAGATGTTACAGTTACAGGTTACACTCCAGAGTAAACTGCAATAAGAAATATTGGACGAGGACCGTGCATTTAAAATACAAACAAAAGTTAAATTTAGAATATTTAAACATTTAAATATATAAAGAGGGAAATTCCTTAACTGATAGTTTCAGTTATAATTGTTGTTGTAGGACAGTTAAAGATTTGGACTACCTAAAATGTGGTCTACTAATAACATTCAACAACATTACCAGGTAACTGTTTGTTTTAAGGCAACTGAGAGCACAAGAAGCTAAAATACATGTTTAAAACATGTCAATATGCTAACATGTTTTGTGTATTTGCCTTAAAGTAGAACAAATTCTTTCATAAATTGCATGTTTTGTTCAAAACTGTTAAATTGATGAAAAATGTAAATTGCTTGTGGTTATCCAAGTCTGTACTTTTGAAGGAAAAAACTGCATATACATTATGACGCCCCACTGCTGCAAACTCAGGAAGGACAACATACCGTGGGCCGCATACAGTATATGTATGATGACTTTTAAGATCTACTTGACTGTAAAACACTGAAGCTGGAAGAGGAAGAGTTGCACACTGTGACCATGTGACAGGAAGCACAAGCCAAAACAGAACGACATTCAAGACCAATAAGTTGTTCTTGACTGTTCAACAACAGATGGGGTTTCAAACCAAACCATTCTCCAAAACCAGTGATGGTGCTGTGTAACTGAAGCTTGTATTTTAGAAAAAACCCAACTGTATGTCTATAGAGACCACAGGTTAGGGTTATTATAGCACATCTGTCTGTGACAGTGGGGTTAACTGAAGTCAAAATATTGAGAGAAAGTCAGCCTTTTCCATGTGCAACACCTCCCCAAAGCCAAGCTGAGCTGCAAAAAAATAAATGCATCACATCTTTTGGGCCAGATATTACACCAACAGAGGGAATCTATGTGCAAAGCAACTCAGTGGTGCTCTGAGGGGAAAAAATAGCCTGGTCTAGACTCTAGTTCAGACTGCAATGCAGAGTTATGAGCCAGCCTGCATTCACGTGGATGAGAAGGAAACAAGGGTCCAGTATTAATGAGCTCTGACATGCAACCATGCTCCCAACGTCAACACCAGGTGGACAGAGGGGTGGGCTGGGCTGGGGTGATACTGCCTCCAGTGCAACAAAACACTCAGCAGACAAGCAGTTAAAAATCAACGGGCTGCACCAGACCAGCCCCAGCCACATCATCACCTTACATAGGTGCTCCTCTACCTATCCAGCATCAGTTTACGCGTGAAACTAAGTTGACATCATTTTTCCAGCACCTCACGAGGAGGAGACGTGCAGCTGTTTGCGCCAGTTGCGCAGATAACAACCGACTAATAACATATTCAAATCAAACGCCTGAGATTATTATATAAGGCTTATGTCACTGAGAAGTGATGCGTAATGCGCAGCCACCAGAACATCCCCCAAGCCAGCTGATGGGCTAAAATGCAGTCCATTCCGGTTACCTGGCAGCTGACTGCAAAACTAACCCCGGACTATTCTGAGCCCTAACACAGCTGATGAGCTCTCCTCTGAAATGTTAAAAAAAAAAAAAATCTGCACAGAAGGACCCGCCTGCACCAAGCTTTCAGGGGTCGCTAAAGTCCCCCTGTCCGTGCCCTTGATTATTAACACCGGCTAGAAGCTCCTTGACGAGGTCCACGACAGCATCAAATCCGGTCCAGGGACCCGGTTACCGCGGCGACTATCACTCGACCTGATCTTTGATCCTTTTTCCTCCCCAGCAGCAATATTTAACAAACTTGGCTAAGGAGAGCAGGTCCAAAACTTCACAACAAGAACAATAAACAGAACCAGCACTGCTACCTGAGCTGCGCAACTCTTCCATATATAACCCAGGTAAATGAAGGGGGGGTAGGCTGGCTTCAAGTTGGGATCTAGAAGAAACGTGGTTCAGGGTGTTCCGTTCCCACCCCTGCCCTTCCTGGCGCAAACAGCCATTGGATTAGCGGCGGATCGAGGGGAGGAGAGCAGACAAGGACTGCGCCATTGTTAGAATACCACTAAAATGATCACTTATCAACTTATTCGCATCCAATAAATTAAAATGTGACCACATGACGCACGGGATACACAATGTGACACTCAAAAAACACACAATCCCTAACGACTGGCAACGTGTGGGTTTACTACACAACCCCCTTCTCCTCGTGTGTATTTTTTCAAGCCGTGCACATGCCTGCGCCACCAAAACAGACCCGGAATCCGAATAAAAAGCCCGATTTTTATGATACCTGTGACGCTGGGGGTTTTAATTGGAAAGTTACCCTGCACGGAGTCCACCCTGGCGCAATCAGTGGCAAATATACCCGGCCACCGCAAGGGGCGCCCTAGCGTTACGTATCACATGAACTGTCTTCATTTGTGTCATGCGGTGGTAAACAACGAGGCTCAAAGGCAAACCCGCATCGAGTTTACGTGGGTCTCCCGGGAATTACCGCGACACAAAACCAGCTATAAACCCATTATTTTCACAACCACATAGAATTTGCCCCCCCCCCCCTTTCCCTCCCCCCCAGCGGAAAACAGCACTGCCTGCCGTCCGCCATTAGGGAGCCAACTGAACAATACTGTAGACTAGAGGCGGCAGCAGCCACAGCACGCACGGAGCAGGGGAGAAAATCTGTTAAAATTAACTGTTTATTGTTAACTAAATGTGTCTTCTCGCCCCGGCGTGAGTCCCGGGAGAGTCCCCGGACATCCGCTTGACAGCCCGCACAAGTTCCCAAAACTTTGACCAATTAGGCGTAAAACTGGAATATAAAAACCGTCAGTTAAATTCGCTTACCGGAGTAGAGCTCGCAACGGTGTAGCGCCACTTTTGTGCCTTGACATTAATCCCGGGGAGCGCCTGCGCACAACGTACAACTTTCCACTTTCCGTCCAAGATCGTCTATTGAGCAGAGGATTCACTCCGTGCACATGGCGTTTCGCCTGACGAACGTGACACGCCTGGTGAGGGCATTTACCTTTATGTGTCCATCATATTGAGAATATATTGATTGATTGATCTAGCTGCATTACATAGACACATCTGAGTCATTTTAGTTTTGGTATTAGCTAACCATCTGGTCAGCTCACTATGATCTCAAATTACCTTCCTTTTTTTTGGCACAACAGCAGCCATTTTGAACATTCAGGATGAGAGACTGAGCAATCATACTGTGTTGTTATAGGCCTATTATAATAACCTTTATTTAAACAAAAGAGTCCCATTGAGATTAAGAATCTCTTTTGCAAGGCATATATAAAACACATTGGTACAGACAGATAATGCGGAAGAATAGTGAGCTCACATTTCAGAGTCATTTTGAGTCATTTTCACAATTTAAAAACATTTACATATTATAGAGTCTTCCTTTAATTTTTTAATTTTGGATTTAAAAGCATTTAATGAGATTAATTCATTGAGTTTCAAGTCATTTTGCAACATATTCCATGCTGTGAGTGCAGAATACACAAATTCCCTTTTTCTAGTTTCCGTACAGGTATTTGGCACAGAGAGCACTGAGAAGTCTTGAGAATACAGAGAGTGTTGCCCATTACTTTTCTGCGTGATGTAGGTTTATAGACTATTTATTGATTAGGATAAATGGCAGGCAAATATAACCATTATGCCGTGGATCCTAGTCTGGGGGTTGTTGGAGACCAATCTGATGGGACGAGAGATGGAGATATAAAAGAGAGGAAAGCAGAAAAAAACTATTTCTGCAACCCAAAATTAGGCTTATTTTCTCAGACTGATCTTTGTTTTTTCCAGCGGACCATTTTTCCTATTCGGGACACTAAAAATTGTTCAAATGCAGAAACAAAATACTATATGTTTGTAGCTGTCACAGGCATCTACGGCTATTCATTCTAGTATCTTTGTGGTCCCCCCTCAATGGAGGGCCTTGTATACTTGTCCTCTTTTTCTCCCAGTCCAGATGCTCCTGCTAGTTGTGCCAGTAGATGTGTAGTGAAGAGGGGTCACAAGTAGACATTGCTTTGTTTTAAGCCCAAAAAAGTTTAGGAACTACTTTTGTGAATCAAAATGATCTTTAGCTCTTAGCAGGCATAGCCTATTTACATAGTTTGGGGTTTTAAAGCTGCATTCAAATTTAACTTGTGTGATGTTGAGTACAATATGTGCTTGTGAGTAGCTGATAGAAATGGTTTCCATAAACCTTCCTTGATCCTTTTTTTTAATGGCAAACAATTTGGTTTGTTTTCTGCATTTTACACCATGCAGAAGAACACAAACCATATGGGCTCTAGTAGAAGATTGTTGACGTGTAACTGCAAAATCTTTATGGGTATGTATCCATAATGCTTTTAATATTTTGTATGCTTATTCAAAGTGTGCTGTAGTGATTCTGATTTTGTAGGCTAATGTATTTTTTGGGCCAGGCATCGGTTGAGTCCAATAATATTAAAATCAAACGACTCCATCTCAGTGAAAGTAAAGTCTCTTAAGTTATTTTCATTGTGATGTAATGTTGTGCAGACTTTCCAAACTGCATCACCACATATCCTAACAATATTAGAACTTTGTTGTTGGATTTCAAGTTTTTAAAAGTCTAAATTGTTCTTTCCACAAAACAGAAATGAAACCAATGGCTGCCTGTAAAGACAGATATAAGTAGATCTACATTAAACATCTGAAATGATATGAATTGAAAATGGGTTTCAGTAGGCTAATAGATAAATATAGCAATAGCTAAAACCTCCCAAAACACTGGTATGGTCCTTTAAAGTCCGACGTCCCTGTCACACGTTTATTGAACCCGGAAGTAGGACAGAGTGCGACCTCTTTCATTTATTATCCTCTCTGAAGGCATCCATTCGTATTTCTTAATTTTTTTTCGCCGCGCAAGCGCAAGAGGAGCAATCAGGGGTTGCTCGGTTGGCAATTAAATTGCTCCATTAATCTGATTTAACCTTACCGATACAAATGATATCTCCCGTGTAAACTGACCCAAGTTCAGCTGGCAAATGATACACGTTGACCACGAAAGGCTTTTGTCGAAGCGCTAAAATAAGCTGCACTGAAGTAGGCACAGTTCGGGTCCAATCAGGAGAAAGGATCCGGGTTGAGAGAGTTCATGTTCTCTCATGTATCTGTCGGTGCAACATCGGGTTTCCCAACAGTAATTTCATCCAGATATGCAGCACAAACCAAACGGCCCAGGATAATAATCCCATATGAGTGTTACAAAAGCAACATATCCCTATAAGATAGGTAGGATGGTTGATGTCAAAGGAGCTAAAAATACATGTAAGTGCGATAAGATCACTGTAAACTCACTGCTGAGTACAAGAGGCCAATTATGAGTCACAAGAACAAATATCAAAAGGGTGATGTTTTGCATCCGGCAGGCAAAAAGTCGAATGAACTGATCATCACGTTTTTTAATATGGCGGATCAGGTGCGTTCAAAGTGTCCTGGTGATCAACACCACTGAAACGTGCAGTTCAGATTTACGTTTGGCGGTGCAGATAAATTATTTCCATCCCTACAGCCCAACACATAATCCGTCTGTAGGCTGAACTCACCACATGCGTGGAGGACAGGACGGATTTTATTTCTAAATCAGTCTGATAAAGTGAACAGTCGGGTTGCCAGATCCTCTCTGTCAGTTGCTAAGCAAAATGTCGGGAGATTTCCATGTGTTCCGGCACGTGCAAATTCTAGGCTACTGACATATTAAAATGTGACCCTGGACCCAGATTTAGGAACAAACGCAGACTGATACTTTAGGAGTAGCCCGAGATATATGCTGATATCATTTCATTTCCATTTTTCATTTTGGTGTTCAGATGAGTGCAAAACAGCCAATATATATCCATCCATCTGCCTCTTTATTGTAATTTTATACATTAACTTGCTGCTTTTCAATGCATTATCACCCCGATTATGTAACTGATGGAAAATTTGACTTTAACACAGCCACTGTGCATAAAAAGTAGACTTTTGCAGTGGGGCAAAGCACATTTCCTCAAGTTCTCTTGGCGACTTAAAGGCGTATTGTAGTGATTTAGTGGTGCACTTCCATGTAGTTTTGGGAACTCACGAGAGAGATTAATGACAGACTGATCAAAATCAAAGCAGCAGAGGTCTACAATTCCCATAATTCAATATGATAGCATGTTCTGTTAGAGCCACCCTGCCTGGTATAAAATACTGTATATAGACTCCAAGCCGAAATAACCCAGATGACATCATGATGACATCATCAGGGTTATTTTTTGAAACTCCCTCCAGAGCTGCAGAAGACACAAGTGTGCATTATACAAGCCAAGAAGCACTCCTTATGGCGAGTAGGAACGCCAGATCGTTTTATCAAATATAATGTTTTGTTATGGATTAAACCACCAACAGTATAGAAAAAGATGAAATTAGCTCGATCCGTTTCAATATTAAAATCATGATAATAACCCATTATTAGCCTATAATAAGAATTATTTTTGTATCGACAGACGCCCTTCTGCTTGCATAATAAGCACTTTTACTTTTGACACTTTAAGTACATGTTGCTGATAATGCTTGTTTATACAGTCATTGATTCCTCTTTCTCATTTTGTTTTGGCACCATATTTATCTGAGCTGAGTTCAGATAGCATCTGTTTTCTGTTTTCTGGGGGAGCTGAGATGTGTTTAAAAGTCACTTGAGGGTTTATTTATTTTTCTACTTTTTCAGTAGCATTCTTGTAGGTAACTAAACTAAACCAGTTGACAAAACAATCTCACGTTAAGGTCCATTTAGTAACTTTAGTTTTGTTTTCAATCCGATCACATGATATATGTGAGCAGATGGAGTTTGCCCAGGTGTCATAGAATTTGCAGATGTTAAAAATGTCCCATTTTTTTTCAGAGCACTTTAAGGACTTGAGTTGTTTTACTGACTGAATTTGACTCTACCTTTACGCACCTTCCAGGGCCTGTTGCAGAGAAGCATCCCTCTCCTCGGTCGTAAAATTTTTACTGCTGAAGTACCCACTGAACTTTTTCAAAGGTCTCTTGGTCTCTCATATGTTTCTCCCTGAGGGAAACATTCTTGTATCCTTCCTCTGAAAGGTACTGTTGTATCCAACCAAATATTATGAATACACAAATCTCAATTCAAAACATTATGTGACTTCTAAATTTGGATTAATTTGTAGAGGTTTGTTTTCACCTAAAGTCTTTTTTACTGTAAAGACATGTTCAATGAAGTAAATAATGCACTACTTTCATGGCATTTCTCTAATAATCTGTCAGACTGTCTTCTCTCATATCTGCTAATTCATCATTTTGTATTTTTATGTTCAAAGCTGAACTAACAACATAACTATAGTAGGACAGTAAAATACCCCCCCATCGATAGTGAAATAATTAGTACTTGTCACAAATAATTAGGCTATAAATGTTTTTCTGACTGCTTTTATGAGATCACAGGAAGTTAAATTGTGAGTGAGAAATTAGTTCATGGTCTAGAGAACAAGACAAAGAACGGGGAATACAACTTTTTTACAAGGTGCCTAAAAGATCATAATTTTTTCAGTATTCCTGTAAAGCAGTGGCTGCATCAAACTCAGTGTTTTTATTTGGGCAAATTAAAATCCACATGTAATGATGATGGTGGCCTATGGGGTCTTAAGGTGCTGACTGTCTCAACATCCCCACTCCCGAGTCCGGAAATGAACCCCTCACTTCTTGTCAACTCTTGTTCTGTCCTCCACCAAAAGCCAAAAACGTCATGTTTTGAGCACCTGTATTAACTTTTCCACTTGATCAAAAGCTTCCCATATATGATGAATGAAATGAAAAGCCAGAGAAAAACCAGTGTGGAAATATATATACACATTTTTATTTAGGACAGAGACACAGCCTCAGGTCTAAGCAGTGACTGGCTGCAGCGTCAATGCAAACAACATTGAGATCACGCTTTCTCACACATACAGTACGTCTACCCGCAGGAACAATCGAGGCCAAATATTTGTCAACACTCTCAAAGTAAAAGGTGTATATGGGAGATTCTAGAGGCAAGACAGAAGGATTGTAGTATCTTCAGGAGTGATGGAGATTGGCAAAGTAGTCAGGGAACAAACAATAATAAATAGAACAGCTGCTTCACATTTATCTCAACTACAAATCCTTTATATTACTACTGACAAGTTTTGAATGCATGCTTGGACGTTTCAGATTCCTTCATAGATTTTTCCTTCCTTCCAGGTAGCCACAGACTTCTAGTTCTTTCCATGCATTGTGAAAATCAATTAACAAACTCTTGAACTTGCTACACACGTGTACTCCATCACAGTGAACGTCAGCTTCAATAATGGGGCTCTCTGTAAAGTTTTCCATTATCAGGGCGGAGTAAAGCACTTTTTGGTCCAGGTTGATTTGAAAAGTCTGTACCATCATAAAAATAAAATGACTTTAAACAAAAATCTATTAAATCTTCACTGTGATGGTTTACTCAAGCAGGTTCCAATAGTCTATTGTTGATTTTCATTCCAGCAATAAATGGGAACAAATCACTGCGTGGAAAGTAGAAGAAGTACATTAAAAACTATTAAACATAGATCAGTGATTCGCAAAAGGCTTAGTTGTAATTGTAAAATATGCAATAAAGGGGCTAAAACCTGCAACATTGCTGGTAAGGTCTGATCTGGACTAATTTTTGGTTGTTCAAAGTCTAACACTGCCAACACACAATTTCCCCATCTTTTCGATCACACTGATTGGTTCTGATTACAATCCCAGGGAGTCACTTCACTATAGAGCTACCCAGATCTTGCTTGTGTTCAAAAACCTACACCAAAACACAGCCTTTTCCACACACTGCTTCCTCACTGTGTGACGAAACACGTAGGGTAAAATAGGAAAATGAAAAATAAGCCAGTTCTGATGTTGCCCTACCACTAAACATGATGCAGTAAAGTGTACTGCGTTCCTCCGAAGGTGTTGCTGGGTTCTGGAGCATCCATATGCCTTTTAAGAATAAACTGAGTCCAAGAGCTGTGACATCAGGTAAACAAGAGGTGAGCAGCTCTATAGTGAAATGACTGCAAGAATATGGCCGTAAAGTGACAGAAAAACAGGACACAGTAAGAAAAACACCAACATTTTCTTAGATTTAAAGGGAAGGTTGTTGGGAGAATGAAACTTTAAGGATAAGGCGCTGAAGAGCGATGATTAGGTTTTCAAACAGCACTAGATACAGGCGTCCATTTTGTCTCTGCTTGCTAAACCTAGTCTGGCTCTTTTAACATTTTGTATCTCGTCACTGAGACAAAATAACAAGCAAATCATTGAAATCTATGGATTAAAAGCAATAACAAGTCAGATTTACACATGTGCCTCTAAAATGTTTGTTATAATGTTTTTTTTTAAAAATAGTTCAACTGGGTATATTCCTCCTTCACTTTTTATGTGAATGAGAAACAAAAAACTAAGTGAAAACAGTGGATGTTAAGGCAGCATGGAGGGGACCCCATCAATTTGCAGTTTCTGACAGCAGCAGTGATTCATTTAACACTGCAAATGAACAAAAATGCTAAACACATTTCACCAGCACTGTTAAAGGACATATTGCTGCCCTGAGTCAAGTTCATAGGCAATATCACAGCTAAAATCTAGGAGTGTTCTCACTACATTTGCGTTTTGTGTTTCTGCTTTGCTGTAGAGGGGCCACTTTTAAAATCAACTACACTTTTCAAATCCAAAAAGATTGTCAGAGGAGAGCGAAGGGGAGCGTTGAGTGAGTTCTGATGGGCAGTCCTGCCCTGACGGGCTCGGTAGAGTGTCTGTGTGAAAATGAATTCTGCATCAGTAGGCGACTTACAGGCATTTCGATTTAAAAACCCCTAAACATTACTAGCAGGGTGGTTGATATAAGGTGAGTCATTTTAGCCCTTAAAAGTAAAATAACATCAGAGATTTTTACTGTACACGCTAAATAACTTAACCCACTGCTACAGTGGCAAAAAAAGCAACAAAATATTAGCAGTCATCGGAAAACACATTTTAACTGTATATTTATATATAGTATGTGAATATGTACAGACCAGAAAATATAAACAGCAACTGTGCATGGAAGGCAAAAGGAACTTTTCTTCATTCACTCATGTTCTTACACACCTTACTTTGCAATCACCTCATTCTGCTGTATTAACTTGTGGAAAAGTGTATTAACTGGGTTTGTGACACACAATCTAAATCTCCTTTTGGGTGTAGAATTTTACACAAAAACAGTTTCCCATTTGTTGTCAACTGATCAGTGCCAGATGGGATATTCAAAACACATCATAGCTTTAGGAAAGTGTTCACAAGTTGTGACTGACTTTTCCACCATTATAAGAATACACAGGTTAATACAGTGAAATAAGTCAATTATAAAGTAATGTGGGAAAGCATTAGGTTGGTCCAAGAGAAATGCTAAAAATAGAGAAAAACAGTGATGGAAAACTCCCTCCTTATGTTCTTCAAATGCACCCAAATCACTGTCAATCTACACACAAGCTAGGTTTACAAATAACACACACGTCTATCGTATCCACGCTGACAGAAGGTGGAACTCGGGAGAAAGGCACGACCCAGGAAGGTTTTAGTATTGAAAGTTATTCCATTGAGAGAGGAGGGAGTTTTTGACTGCCTCCTTTTACCTGGAAGCTGTGTATCATGATGGTATCATCAATGAATGGATGAGCTGATTGAGGGTTTCTCAAGGTTTAATAGACCTTGAGAGATCCTCTGATTCATCCTGCGCATATGTAGGCCAACGCAGAATAGTGATCTGGACAGGATTTAGATAACAATGAGCTTCAGTCTTTCAGTTTCACTTCACCGTGAAAGTATGTGTATGTGTGGTGTGTGTTTTGCTGTGTTGGCCAGGCTTGGTGTGATCTTTGACATAATCATAGGGGGCATCACGGCAGCTGGACCCTGTATGCACAGATGAGGAGCTTGACCTGAGGAAAGAAGAACATCAGAGAAAAAAAGAAACTGAATGATCCACAACTGCTTAATTACAATAATAGTTTGACTATTTAGCCACGTATACTGACTGAGGCAACAAAATAGTCTTTCAAATGTTATCAAACACTTGCTGTCTGGGAGAAAAATGAAGGTGTTACATTTTGCGTTTGGAATAAATGTAAGAAAAATTGGAGAGCTAAAGAGTGAGGCCGCTTTTATTCTACATTTGTCTTATTGTCAGCAAATCCCACGGAAAGACCAAAACCAACAAAGAACTGATCCTACTAACAAGTGTTGTCTGTGTATCCACAGCCTGATATATTGTATTCCTCTGTGCTATAGAGCATTGTTGTTTTGAATAATTTTGTTGTCCAAAAACCTTTCAAAACACATCAATGAGCCTCACCGTTGCTCTGGGTGACATGTTACCTCATTACCATGAACACACACACACACACACACACACACACACACACACACACACACACACACACACTGTAGTTTGTATTTTGATTCAATCACACATAAACCGTCCTGCTGCTGTATGAGCCAAATGGACTTTACTCCTGTTTGAGTCATATTTGCTAGAAGCTACAGTGCCCAGTTGTGAGTCTTCTTTAAAAATTAAACTATATTTGTAACCTGTTTTTTTTCAAGATTTATGTCTTCCTGGAAGGAATGGGCGAGGCACCACAGAGTAGGGAAGTTGGAAGTGAGTAGAACATAACTGCATACAACAATGACTTAATCACTTTGTTTGATTTATTGACTGAAAACACATTATTGCAGGCACAAACAGGCTAAGAATCAAGATTCCGAGTACATTTCAGTCCAGATGAACTGTTGTTTCTGCTGCTTGTTTTTCCCCTTTCAGGACATCTCTTTATCATTGAGAAGCTGCTGTGAAACTGTGGCTCCTGAATAATATTTGCAACAGAACATGAGCTCAGAAGGCGAAGACAGAGTTACATGATTCTGGATGCTCGTCAACATAAACTCTGTCCGCAACTTGCAAGCTATGTTATTTGTGGTGGCAAGCTATCCTTAAAGTGATGGTCCAGCCAAAAACTGAAGACATTTTGAGTTTGAGACAGGGATACTGTAAGTTCTTATCAAAACATCGACAAACCAAATCTCAAAGAAGATCTGTAGCATAATTTGTTTCTCCACTGTCCATCTGTATTCTCAGCATGATCCACTATCCACTTTTTATTACACTACACTTATATTTTCACTAAAGTTGGCTACGTACACCACTTCTGTCTGTCCTCGCAGCATGTCTCCTACCCTCATTGGTCAAGGGTGCTACTCTATCCTAGCTCAGTCATTTGGACACTTCTCTCTAGAATTTGAATTTGTCTAAAGTACACAGTTTCTTCAAGTGCAACTTTCAAGAGCACATCAAAATATTGACATTAACATTATCACACAACTAAACCTGTTATACTTCATTTAAAATGGCTAAAAATGACAATTCTCATTTCCGTAAACTGGCAGCAGAAATGTTTACTTGTATGTGCGTATGTCTGCGTTTGTATGTTGTGTGTATGTTTTGTCACCTTGGCTGTTGGTGCCTCTGCTAGACGAATGAAGAGTCTGTTGATGCCAGGAACTGGGCTGAAGGAGTAGATGAAGTGACTATCCTGAACGTTTGAAGACAAAAAGGAATAAATTAGAAAACATAAGTATATTGCCACTTAATATAATACAATTAATCAAATAAATTAAATAACACTGAAGTACATGCGTCCCATGGGGGAACAATGAAAGCTACGACATTAAGGTAATTATTTACCCATTTTTATTATTTTACCCATTTGTATTTTACCAACCATTTATTCTGATAAACCACTCCGTTACAAGTGTTGTGTAACTGAACAGTGCTGTGCGCAGTTTTTGTTAAGAACCAACCAAGAAGATGGGCAGCTGGAACTTGTCATTGAGCACCACGGCGTGAACGCTGCAGGGTCCACAGAGCCTGGCTGTGATTTCACTCAGGAAGTTAGCATGGAAGATGAAGAGGAGGATGCCTGAGCCTGGAACGGGAGGGAGGGACAGAGATAAGAAGGAAGGATCAAGAGGTAGAGAATCTTAGAAGTTTCCCACAATGTTGTTTGCATATCAAGGGTCCCAAACCCTGAGGTTGAGAAACTTGAATGAATCAGTGACAATGTGATCAGTTCAACAACAGAAAAACAAACCACATCTCTTATGTTTTGTGATATAAGTTGTGTTTTCACTAATTTGAATGTTTGTGTTTTACCCTCTGGTTGTGGCTGTGATTTAAAGCCAAACTCCATGGAGAAGTCCGGTCCCTCACAAAGCCTGTGGCAGGCAAGAGGGAAGACAGGCTCCAGCAGCACCAGGCGAGACTCAAAGTATGCTCGAATGGTGTCATCCGCCACACTTGACAGCCTGAGAAATGGAGAGATGGGCAGAGGATGAGCCGAGAGGTACAGGATGGATAAATGGACAACACCACAAATTCACACCCAAATGCAGGAATTTGATTTTTAAACCAGTGTGTAACGAATTTTACCTGATTTAAGTTAAGATTTTTCAGACACACCACACTATGGCATCAATGAAGTATTTTAACTTTTGTCTCTCCACCAACACACATTGTTTCTCAAATCCAGCTGCAGCCTTCACCCGTTCCCCATTATCAGTGTTGAGACTGTGGCTGGCACTCACATGCTGATGTGGTCCTTAATGAGGTCGCACACCATCAGGTTGTTGCTGAGCTTGGCGAAGTGCATGGCCGTTGTCTTGTGTTTGGACAGGATGTTGCAGTCAGCTCCATATTCCAGCAGGAGGCGCACTACGTCAGTGTTACCTCTTCTGCACGCCTGAAGGGAAGGACAGGAAACATTCACCAAAACAACCTCTGGATAAGACGCCTTTAGGTACATTAAATGTTATTTCTTTTTATCACTGCCTGTGTCTTCACATTTTTTATCCCCCTAACACTTTTCAGACGATGCAGTGACCTTCAATTAATCACGTTTGTCATTGGTCTGAATGGTAAAAGCATCATCCAACCTGGTTTTGTGACACATTTGTGACACCACTTGGTTTAGGCCTGAAATGGTAAGTTTCTATTGAGGCTGTGTGATGGACGTAAACAAATAAAAGAATGTAAAATAAAATAAAAAATGTTTACATTCAGTGTTACTCACAGTGTGAATATCCTTGAGGCTTAACAAATGTGATGAAATGCATTTCCTTCGTCCTAAAACACTTGCAAAGACGTTTTTTCTTAAAAGCTCTGTCAGAGCAGGAATGTGTATTGTGTCACCTGCAATTCCAACAAATCTAACAAAAATTATTCTGAAATAAATTGCCTATCCCAGCTTTAAAGAACAATTTGACATATTGGGAAATATGTTTGACAACTCTGCATATGATGCAATTTCATTTCACGGTTTTACAGAGATATGTATGGAACTGCAGTTGAAGGACCAGGTCTTGTGTGACAAGATATTAACCTGTCACAGGACCTGTATTTTTCAAACTTGTGTGAAACACAGAGGTTTGTGTGTGAAATGTGGCATTACCTTCATCAGGGCCGTCTCCCCGCTAAGTGTCTGAGCGTTGACATAGGAGCCCGCCTCCAGCAGGATAGCAACAGTTGTCAAGAAATTCTGACAGAGGATGGAAATAAAAATAAAGGTGTGACAAAAATGCACAAAAATGGTAACTGTCTACAGTTAAATCTGAAATTGGGGTATGATGGCGCTACATATTATATATATAGTGTATTTGGGAAAACTGCATGAGAAAATAAAGTTAAACCTTATTTTGAAATTGAAGACAAGTATTATGGTGCACCACCAGGGTTTTATATTATAAAATTAAACTTTTTTACTTTCTGGCCACTTTTGGGCAGTGCAACAAGTTTAGTTTAGTTTATTACATTTATTTTTCAGAGACCCCAACAACGTTAATCTCACATAAGGCGAAAAGATGCATTTTACCACATTTTGCTACTAGCAAATTCCCATCTGCAGTCCCTGGGCAGGTCAACACAAACCCTAATTCGACTAATGCAATTAATATAAATGTAACTTCAAAATACATTAAATATTGAAATCAGTCATAGATCTAAATATACAAACAAATATCAGGCATTACACCCTACACTATATATATATATATATATATATATATATATATATATATATATATATATAAAAAAATTATTATTGTCATGGTGTCCAATAAAATAATGTAGACAAGACTGGTTTCTTAAGATCCATTTTTTGATGGGAAAAATATGTTAATAATATTAAACTGTCAGGGAGCTTGTTCTACTCCTTAAAAGAAAAGGCAGATGGTGCAAAGGCAGTGCTTCAGTGGACAAGCTGTGTTTACAGATTTTATGGCTAACATGTTAGCAAACTGCAGGTTATTTAAACATTGTGAAGACATAGGGCAACATTAGCATTTCTTTGAGTCGTGTTTCTGGTCACCTGTTGAATTTAAATCCAATATTTACTTTCCTCGTGACTGTTTTGTATCCTTTAATTCTCAACTCCATTATAAACTAAATACAGTGAACAAAGTCATAGAAAAAGAAAGACTGTGTTACCTTTTCAGCAGCATGCATCAGTGCTGTGGTGCCGTTCTTCTGTCGTCCATTCACCTTCACCCCCTTCTTTATCAGCAACCTGAGGATGTCATCCTGCCCCCCTGCTGCTGCCAGCATGCTCAGGGACATACCACTGACATCCTGTGGACAGAGAAATACAAAACTACCATGTCACAGATGAAGGAGGTAAAATGACTGCCGTGGATTGGGGGAATCCTTAAAACTTAAACCAAATATGTTTTAGTACGTCACATGAATTAATCTGAAATGCAGCAATTCTTTGCATAAAGTAATTTACTTGTGTAAATAAAATGGTGAAGCTGCAGAGAGGGTTTTAGTCCTCCCTCTCTCTGCCACTGTTCTTTCCAATCAGCTGTGATTGGAATGATTATTTAATTTTATTGTAAATATTCTGCTAAGATTTTCTACATATTTCAATATGGTTGCTGCAGAAATGCACACAATTTGCCATCCATTCTGTTTTGAATGTGTAAATATGCAGTGTTTTGCAGGCACGGGAGTATGAATGAGAAAATCTTTGAAAATGCATGTTTTCATGTACTGTAGGAGAGGATTACGTCACTCGTCTTCCTTGTCGCTCTTTTACCAGACAATTCACGGCTCCGCGAACCAGACAGAATAGCTTACCCAAGTGTGTCTACTTGAAACGACATACTCATCCTTGAAAACCTAGGTTGCAAAGTGTCAGTCTATCTTCAAAAAATTTGTAAAATTCACCAGTCTACAGAATAAGTCAACCACACAGGGGGGGGAGCGTGTGTGTGTGGTAGGAAAGAGACAGAGCACCAGCTGTGCCAGTGTTAGTTGTGCGTGCACCTCGCGGGACTTTCGGATCATTTTATCACCATTGATGAAGCACACAAAGAATATTATATTGTTTTTACACAGTACTTGGAACAGACCCACAAGGAACAGCAAGGTGCATGCAATTATCGGGCGGCATGCACAACTCCGCACAAGACCGGTCAATGGTAGACCAGCCGTGCAGAGAGAAAATGGTCAACAATAAGTCTCAGTTTAGCTGTAAATGTACAGGGTAAGTTGCAGTGACTCATGAACAGAGACTGCAGCTCTGCAGCTTCTCAAGATTGAAGCGGAGCTACCGTGTGTAACCCCTTAGTCGGGGACACCCCTAGTAAAAACAAATGCACAATGTTAATTTTTATAACAAAATCTTTCAATTGTAAGCCAAAAAGCATTTTATTGTACAAGCAAGAGTTACAAGTTCCTTACAATACTTGTAAGTATTAAACTGAAGGCAACATAATTACAACAGGATGTAGAGTAACACGCACTGTGTGCGTATATAGTAGCAATGAAAGAAAACTATCTACTATACAGGGGAAAATAGCAACTGTAGTGTCTGAATAATCATATACCATTAGTAGACATTGAACATGTTTATTTTCCGAACACAACTGTATCTGGGGTGTAACACTGACTACTGTATATACTGCAATGCAGATATACCCCTTTCACAAAGAAAGCAACAATGTGTGAAAAACCTATTTGCCGTTGGTGTGAATGAGTTAACCAGAGTTATGTGACCTGGGTCTGCAACCCTGCTCAGAGTCAGGATTTTATGCATGTCTGACACCAACAGCTTTGGTACCAAAGGATGAACACTGATTTCTCTACACACGATCACAACAGCTGCTAATGAGGATAACACAAAATCTTTGTTCGTGACAAATAAAAACAGTGCTATGTGGACCTCTTAATACACTCTGTCCTGTTTGGTCACAAAGACAATTGTGAAAATTACTTAAGATTGAATGTTGTCAAATTTCTTTTTCAGGTGTCCTAATGAAGACATCTACAAAGCTGACTGACCCGACCATACAACAGATGGTCCACACTCCATGTTGAATATCCAGTGCAA
This sequence comes from Micropterus dolomieu, assembly GCF_021292245.1. Lineage (NCBI taxonomy): Eukaryota > Metazoa > Chordata > Actinopteri > Centrarchiformes > Centrarchidae > Micropterus > Micropterus dolomieu. Next base: position 22,903,914 of record NC_060156.1, on the reverse strand, counting down.
AATAAACACTGACCGCATCGACCATTTCTGACATGTGACAACACTGTTAAACCAGGACTACAGTCACAAAGGCAGACCAGCAGTCTGCCACTGGTAAATGCAGGCTGAACATAAACCAATATTATGTTTTAAACCTTCAACAAGATTTGTATGCGACACTGACAAATCTTAAGTTCTGCTTAAGATGAAATGTGTAATTCTTTTGTAATTACTAAACTGCATTTTCAGTTAAAAGGTGATAATACTTGAACAATCTGAATTGAATTAACATTTTTTGCACAACAAAGGCAAAAAAACCATACCATTCCTTCTAATACTCAAGATTCCATCAATGACTGCCATTCCCTTTATATTCAAAAATGCAAATGAATATCATTTTCATTTTTGGTTGGTTTGGTTCATTTTCTAAAAACAGAAAGAAAAGAACAAATCAAATCCTGAAGTGTGGGTTTACTGGCCAAGGTGGTTAGCTGTGATTAACAGTTCACCAAATGCATCAGGATCATACTTAGTGTTTTAGATGCAATCATCATGAATTGGAAAAAAATGCAATGAAGCAAATAATCGGCATAAGGCGGCAATGTGATCTTGGCAACTGGATATTAATGTTACAAACATCCAGATAATAAAAGCTTAAAACAAAGTAATACAAATGAGACCAACGCAGTGTTTTTGCATCAAATTAGAGTGCATCAAATACGATAAAGTACTAAAATAATCTACACAGTTACTGTATAGTGATACAAAAATACAACGAAAACCTTTGTGAGCTTATTAATACACATGGAAAAAAAATTAAACATTTATCAACAAGATCCTAAAGTTTTTAATATTAAAGTGAGAGGTATACACACAAGCTCCTAGTTCTCTAACATCAGCAAGGACGGTATGCCATTACTGCTGCAGGCTATCAGGGGCCATCTACAATATAGGCTACTGGCTAAAGCAAGAATATCTTACACTTGGGGCAGACATTTGGGAATTATGTAAAGCAAGTCAATGCATATCTATCATGTTGGAGGGACTGGCTGCAAAGGTTTGCTGGTAGGTTTTCTATTTCTTTTTTGATCATCAAAACTCATAAAAATGCTACTGAAAACAGTACAGGCAGAAAGATAGATGTCCAAGGAGGTTTTAAAGAAGAGTAAAAATCCCTCTTGAAATGTACAGTCTCTGAGGCTACCTTTGCTCAGTGCAGGATGGCAAATGCCCTGGTCATGATGGCTGGGGAGTCCCAAACAATTCAGCCATTGCTTTCACTATTTTCACAAATATTGTGATTGAAATTGTGAAAGTGTGTTTGGGTGCCACAGTGGCTACTTGACACAGACCCATGACTGGTGGCAAGTTGCAAATCCTGGGAAAATGAGGTTCACATTTACTAAATGATCACACATCTAACACTTTCTAGAGATAACCTGTGATGATTTGACAAATTGACAGTATTACATATTTGACTGTGTTACATACTTCTATACAGTCTAACCATATTAAACATGGTCTGCTTTTTCTGAGCCAAAGCTACAGTACAAACATCCTTAATTCCACCTATTTAGTGTATATTCATGCAACCGCATACCAATAGCTTGTTCCACCAAACTTGACTCTGAATACTTCACAAACCTTTTAGAAAGTGTAACTAAAAGAATGGCAGGGCAGTCTGTAATCGTTGTCTACATCTGCATGTCTACTGAGACCAGGGTTCAAACAGTACATTTCACAACAAAACACATCTGCTGAATTCTTAACCTCCATTTAATTTGAGGTTTAAGCCACAGCATCACAAACTTCTAAAATCTCACTGATCACTTATTGTTTTCTATCAAGTCTTTTGCAAATATTCACAGGGACAGATAAACGGGACCATCCCACTCTGTGTTTGGACTGTGAGTCTCTGGTTCATGTCCTCCACTTTGTTTGGAGGCGACTATATGCCCTCTTCTTTTCATTGACTGAATTGAGTTATGTACATAATATTTGACTTCCCTCCATGTTCTGCTGTTCAAGGCAGGTTCAGCAGCTAAACATGCATCACAATCCTTTTTGCCTGGAACTTTCACTAGTTTCCCGAAGTCTCCAAGCTGACGCCTAACCGCTGCCTGTTCCTCCTCACTCCACAACCTCTTGTTTCTCTTTTGAGGCTTGACAGCGGGAGTGCCTCGTTTTCCTGCAGTGGACACGGATGTACTTTCCTGTACAACTGATGTTCTGTCAGGAACACTTGGTCTATGGATTGTTGGGACAACCTGTGCAGTTGTAGGAGCCCTAGGTGGTGGGCTTGTGGGGTAAGCTGCTGTACTTGAGTGGTTCAGAGGTGTGAATGAAGAAATGATCGGCCTACTTCTGTCATTTAGTGGTGAGAATGCAGGCATCATTGATGCACTTGCAGTAGTCAATGGCGTGAAAGTAGGAACCATTGAGGTGCTTGGAGCAGTAAGAGTGCTAAAATTGGGAATCATAAGTGAATTTGTAGTGTCCTGTGGTGTATACACAGAGGACATATTTGTAGCGTTCTGTGTATAAGAAGGAGACATTGGCATTAGTATGTTGTTCTCTGATGTGTATATAGGAGGCATTAATGCATTTGTAGTGTTGTGTGGAGTAAATGTGGGAACTACTTGTGTATCAGTAGCATTCAATGCTGTGAAAGTAGAAATCAATGGTTGACTCATATGCATCATATTTGTACTAGTAGAACACAAGGATGCATAACTTGAAGTCATCTCTTGTGGGAATGGGGTTGATTCTCTCAAGTTGGTTAGTGGAGCCATTGTCATACAACAATTTGAACTTTCAGTTAGGAGATCAGGTTGCACTGTTGTCATAGTACAGATAACATTTGCATCTTCTAAATCTTTCTTTGTGGTTTGGACTCCGGATTTTGGACTCTCATTTCTATTCCCTTCAGACTTTTGCTGGTTATTTCTCCTCCGTATTGTCTGTAGTGTGTTGTGTACATAGTTTTTGACATCTGTCCAAGATCTTCCACCAAGATCTGGTTCAGCAGCTATGCAAGCATTGCACTCCTTTTTGCCTGGAACCTTCATCCCATTGATAAATTCACTCAGGTAACGCTTCACTGCAGCCTGCTCCCTCTCACTCCAAGGCCTTCTCTTTAAAGCAGGCTTCTGTACAGTTCCTAAAAAGAGAGTAGAGAAGCATGATTATATAAAAAGAAATATAATTTTCGTTCAAATAAGAATGCTGTAATCTTTCTTCTTTAAAATGATACAACAATGTTAACTTTATCGAAGGTAGGTTAAAATCAAAAGCAACTGGACTTCCCATCCCTTCCCAGGAAATTCAACAGCTTTCACATTTGGCCTCAGGTGAATCCAATGACCATAACAACTGTCGTTAAAATAGCCAGCGAACCAAGTGGTATCCATCACTTTTGATAACGACCCCATGGAGGTTAAATAGGTGGGATTCCCTGCCATAAGAAATGAAAAAGCCTCTTGGATGAGAGGCGAAATGTCTTCAAATATCTTCAACCAAGTCCACTTGCCCCTTGATTTTAAGCCACCTTGCATAACTATAGCCTGGATGATTGAGAATCTTCAAAGACAATGTAAACTGTAGAGCTCAACAGTTTATCCTAACCTTAAAGCAAGAATGTATTTTGTCAGCTGATATTTTAAAAGCTCCAGAAGAAACAAGTAAGTGGACCTTGAGTAGAGACCATTTTGTCTGCTGTTTAAAAGGTCAAGAATGACCTATGAAGTCCTAAACGGGTTCAGACAAATGGGAAGTTTGACCATCTACTGTTACATGACAACTGAGAAAACTAAGCCTGTGTTCGAAACGGGTAAAAATGCTATCTCAGAAGGTGTCTAACAGGACAGCGAGGCATTAAGTGCTGTTCGAAACAGACCGAACAATCTTTTCCTGTCTTGTAAGATGCCTTCAAACTGCCCCCATGACAGCCAGTTTTGAAGGCAGCATCGAAGCTGACTCTATGCTCAAGATTACCCATAAACCAGTGCAGCTGCTTTTCGATAGCTAGCCAGCTAATGCTAAGGCTAGTGACAGCCAGAAGAGATGCAAAATGGCGTGTTGCCCTAGAAGGCTGAAACCAATGTTCATAGAGATGCCTTCACTCCAAAGTCATGCCTTCTGAGGCAACTGCCTTCTGTTTCGAACACAGCGTTAATCTGCCAATGAAGACTGTGACACAGCGGGAAAAAAAAAGTGAACTTAGTGTAAATTGTTTTGTCAAATATTGATTATACTTTAAGAGCACTGGCTATCTGCCATCCAACCTTTGGAATGAATGAACACATTAATGCAAAAGAATCCAAAGGAGCAAAAGGTGCTCACCATCTCTTGCAGTGGTTGGTGGACTTGATGGCAGTGTTCGATCCATCTTGAGAAGTTGTTTGCTCACTTCCTCCAGTTGTAATGCATTTTTTGAGAGACTGTAACATTCCTGGCTGCTCCTTCCCACTAACTGGGCCACTTGATCCAATTCACGTTCACTGAGGCTCATTAGTTGCCAGCAGCTGGCAATTTGCTCTCTTAATGACGAGGACAGAAGTGCTTCTGGGTTTTTAACTCCACATTCCATTGCAGCCCTTCGGAAACAATCCAATCCTCTGATGAAGGATGGACCTTCAGTCCGTGCAAACAGGTATGGGTTAGTTTTTGACACACCTGCTTGTTCTCGATTTTCAATGAGTAAGTCAATTGACAAAACCATCCTATCTGTTAGCAGAACCAGCATGTTTCTTCCATACTGACCCTCTAGTTCCAACCTGGTGAGGCTCGCACCAAGGTCCAGCTCCAATTTTGTGCTTTTTCTTATTTGATCTGCAGAGGGCACAAATGTTCCCCTACTCTTTTTGACACTGTAAGTTTGCAAGAGCATTCTACCAATATTTCCTACCCGTCCTCTGTTAAACAAACACACATCTGCTAGAGTGGCCTCGCTGAGTTTTTTCCATGTTGACAAACTTGGACTTTCTTTCAGCTCCTTTCTGGCTTCATCTTCTTCCCCTGAGATAAACCTGTGGAGTTTTATTAAATCTTCTGTCACAGTTGATTTGTCTACTTCCACTTTCTTGACCTCTTGCTTTAGAGATAATGCAAGAGCTTTGCGAGAAAAACATTCATTCCATTTTGTATCAAGAAGTTGTATGAACTTTTTCACTTCACTTTCAGTTTCACTGTCCTCTGTCATACGACTTTCCCCAAAAGCTATTTCTGCAGCCCGCTTCAAAGAGTAGCCGATCTTTGAGACAAGGGAAACGGTTTTAAACTTACTGGAACTGGGATCAAAACCACTAACTTTTTTGGCCCCTTCAACAGCTAATTCAAATCTGGATGGTAGACATATTTCATGCAAGTACTTCACACTCTTGTCAAGCTCATTTACAGCAACTACAAATCTACCCAGTTCCCTCATCTTTTGTGCAATATAAGCAAACTGAGACTTGTCATGGTCATACTTAGCAGACAACGCATTGCCGAATTTACAAATAAGTGGGTCAGTTCTGATATGCCTCGAGATGTCATCTTGATGCATGATGTGAATGATTTCCTCGCAGCCTCCAGTTAAGAACTCTGACATTGGAAGGAGCCGAGAGGCAGCACTGTGAACACTTCTTTTTGTCTTTTCAGAGGATTTCTGATCTCCCTTTCTGGCCTTACATGATCGCTCATGTCTCCATAAATCAGTTTTGCGATAAAAGGCAAAGCAGTGCTGGCAAGGCAGGAAGTCACGAACAGATATGCTGGGATTTTTCACCTGTTTCTTGGTCACAATTTCCCCCTCGCCATTTTTGAGAACTTGGCAATTATGTTCATAATCCCCTTTATTGCGAATTTGGTCAAGCAAAGTCTGTCTCACTTTGGAACCTTTGGGAAAATGTATTGCATGGGCAACATCTGTTTCCTCTGCATGTTTCCTTTCCAAATGCTTTGCAAGTTGGGTGAAAGCCATTTTGCAATATAAACAGAAGTGCTTTTTGCACGACTCTTTTTTGTCATCATTTGCTATGCTAGGTTTTATTTCCAGCACTTTCTTACAGGTCCTTAAACTGGATCGTGTTGGTTGTATGCTCTCCACAGTTTTCCTGCGGCGCCGTGATCGCGTTTTAGCAATCTCCTTTGTGCCCGACTCAAACAGAACTTGATCTGTATTATCTGACTGACCCGCCACCTCTGCCTCCTCACTTGAGTCATTTGCTTCCCTGGGGGAACTGTGTTCGTTAGCTATTTGCTTTTGTTCTGTTAGGTCATAGTTTCTTGTAAAAATCCCTTCTGCATTTCTGGTTGGATTTGAATTATCAAAGTTCAATCTCATTTTACTTGATAAACCACCTTTTGTTTTGTCTGACATCTTGTCTTCCTGTGCTTGCGTCTGGTCTTCCTTTCCATGACTTTCCTGCTTGGTAACTGAATCACAAGCAGTGTTTGTGGATTCAGTTATATCCTTCCCACCTGTTTGGAAATTATCATGTTCCTTTACTCTCATATGCTCCGTGTTTGTACTGGCAGGGCAGCTTGGCATTTTTTCGCCATCTTCTGGACCATCCAAATCTTGTGGGATATTCTCTCTTACTCTTGGAGTACCCTCTTCATTTCTTGCACTTTCAAGGTTAGAAGTCAACCTAAGAGCATCACTCGAACTTCTCTCTTCAATCAAGCTCCTCTCTCCTTCAAATGACCTCGTCTCACCAATAGTACAGGCCTGTAAAAGAACAAGTATATGTAAGACTCATCGCCAAATCAGACCTCATGAATAATTTGACTAAGTGAACTTAAAACACAGACCCATTATTAATAAATGTGTGTGTGTGTGGGGGGGGGCTTAATTTGGTTTCAGTTTTGGTTGTTAAGTGGTGGTGATAAGTGATTTAGATTTTTTTTTGGTATTGCCTTTTTAAAGTCCTTTGCACATTTCTCAAATGCTGTTTAGCGCATCAGCACCTTGGCAATTCCCCACCAAGATCCAGGCTCATTCAAACAGAAGTCAATGTGATGGCCACACATCACTTTTTAGCCCAACACTGGTTAAAAAAAACAACAAAAAAACCTGGCACCTCTCAAATCTCCAGTACAAAAACCACATGTGACCCATTCGAGAACAGTTAATGGCTTTATTGGATCAAGCAGCGTTTCGACATTGTAAATGTCTAACCAAGTATATGTAGTCATGGGGTGTTGGATGAAATGCTACATGGAGAGAACAGAATATGCACTGACACTAGACCTACATTCATGGATCTCAATGAAAACACTTACTTTTGAGGTCATATACAAAAAGTTTGGCTTGACATAGCAGTATTTTTACAGAAAAATCTACGAATCTATGTGATTGACACAACATATCTTCAATGTGGCTAAAAAACACAGAGTCTAGGACCACACTGGGTACAGATGCACAACAACATGGGAACACTTTGTGTTCAGCCATTCACACAAGATTACGTCTTATTTATGTAGATGTCATCTATGTTTGTAATTTGATGGTAAGATAAAAGAAAATAAAAGATCCTGAATTTATGATATTTACTGGTGAATGCTGGCTGCACATGTGCTATGATCATGATGATGATACATGTTCTGAATTTATATACAGTGTGTACCTGCTTCAAAGGGTTCTTCTTGTCCTAACACTTCATGTGTTCAGTGTCTTCTTCCATTGGTTTGTTCACTGCAAGGAAAGATGACACCACAGTCTCTAATGTGCACACAATATAATGAATATATAATGGTGAACGACCAGCATTAGGTCCAACTTTCCAATGCACAATTACACATGCATATATATTAAAGAGCCATTTAAAAAAATGTTTTGGTTGATACAATAAACTAGCTTAACTTAAGCTGCTAACAGGAGCGGGTAATTAGAGCAAAGAGCATCTTATGGCATCCAGATAACAACAGAGACAGGCAGTAAGATCTCATAACACAGAGCTCAGTGGAGATTTTTTATTTTTTTTACATATTTTGACCCCATGAGAATACAGTGCAGGTTGAAAGTAAGCAACGTGGCCCTTTAATTCTTAATACATTATAGGTATAATTTAACTTTTAAACCTATTCATTACCACACAGTTGTTCCAACTTCATAAAATACAAACTAAAGTTGTAATTAAACTAAATGACTACATTATCAGATACGTAACACCGCTTAACAAATGTTTTTGTTTTGATAGAAAAATAATAGAATTTAAGGCCACATTCTTACCTGGGTTTGTTGCAGAAGCAAGGTGCTTTGGAGAAAAACATCTTGCGGCGTTGAATTATTAGGAGACTTGAAACAGTAAAGTCAGTGGACGTAGATCTTGAAGAGACAAATTCCTTGATGCACAAGTTTTGGGAAAAAATATTCCCCCCTGATACTGTTCAGTTTTTTCTATTCCTGCTGATACTATTGTGAAACTTAGGGATTCCTGAGATATTTCAAAGTTTCAGAAGTCCTAAATTTGATCAAGTCAAAATACAAACAGATGGTTATATTATTATATCTTGTCTACAAATACCTATTATGTGTCACAACACCACCACCAAATGACATCTTTGTAAGACATTTAGGATTGTGCTAGAAATAGCTAAAATAAGTCTTGTGTGGATTTCACATAGGACAAAAACAATTCCTGGACCACCGTTGTTTATGTCAAATGCTTTTTTAAATATTTCCATCAACGCTGCTTCTTCTTCTGAGGTTCTAAGGGTAATTATAACGCAATGTCAGATCATATATTTAAAATGCAGAGGACCTGGCTGGGCAAGTATTCACCTTTATGACACTGTGTTTTTCATACCAAACAACACAAACACTCTAGGGCTGGGCGATATGGACCAAAAAGTCATATCACGGTGCTGTTCGGTATTTTCTGCTAAGTGGGCTAGTGGCCTCCTTCAGTTCTTTTCACACTTACAGACCTAACTAAAGTACCTCTGTTGCAAACACATAAGCGTGCCCCGCTTCTTTCCACCTCTCCCTCCTTGTATGTCTGCGCCGGTGACTTTCTCCATCAGTAGTAGGCTACATTGTATAAAGTCGCCGAAAACAAAAACAAACATGTTTTCTGGACTTTTCCACCCGTTGTTCTGTTCACAGCAGCAGCTGTGCCGCATGTTGATTAAGCGTGTTAACGACATAGCCTATCAAAACAAAAACAACGTGGCAGCTAACGAATGACATCTGACTGGTGTGTTAACTTTCGCTTTACCTGTTCCGCGCTTATAAAATATCCACCGTGGTGCAAATTGCAACGTATAACTCTGTGTTTCTCTGAAAAATGCTAGAATGTGTCGCTCACCCTGGGTGGCCAACCAAAAGTGTACGTGTGGGAAACACTGACTGAACCGTTGTTTTTCGTTTTACAAGCCAGGTCTTCAGCAGTGTCGACCGGCACTGTGTCTCCCTCCATGTTGTCAGAGAGTTTGAGAGTAGACAGCTGCGTGCAGATGCAGAGGGAGGGGCTGCGCGGTGAGGAAAAGAGACGCTGGCAGGAAACACATTTATTGACTCAACATCAAACAATATCGGTATAAACGGTCTAATTTTATATCTGTATTGAAATTATATCAATATACCTCATTAAACCGATATACCGCCCAGCCCTAAAACACTCCCACATATACACACACTGAGGACAACCAAGGTGCAAGCTGTAAAAATTTGTAAAATGTGCATTTGACTTGGAATTGACGGCTCAAGAAGCATTGATATATGCAAATTAAAAGTAAATATAAAACAAAATAAAATAAGGCGCCATCTAGTCAGCAGATAAAAAGAAGATGGTTTGGGTGATAGGTTTTATAAAATTTACTAAAACAAAACATTTTGAAGTGGACAGAACATACCTCTTGGTCCAGATTGTAGTCCTCTTTGGAATTAAGCGCCAATTTTACAGCCATGTAATCTCCACTTTTCACAGCATCCCGCAACTCACCTGACAAGAACAAGGTAGAGCAAAATGAATTTAAAGAACATTTACATTATAGATCTCACAAATTACTTATTCAGATATTGAAGAAAAAAAAAAAAAAAAAGAACACTTAAACACTTAATACACAAATAACATAATCTTGCTTAAAAATACTCAAATATAAATACAGATCTAATTTAAGATTATGGGCCTATTCGGGATAGCAGGGTTGCAGCGGTATCAGATTTTTATGGTACGATAACCATCAAAGAAAAAAAAAAAAAAAAAAATCCTTATCATCATCATCAGTTACAATGAGCCTTACAGGAATGAAAACAGAAGGGTTGTTTTTGGTTGGAAATTCCAAACAAAGGTTTCTCTACCAAATATTAAGTCCAGCTTTTCTGATGTAGCAAATACTTATGTCATGCAATAAAATGCAAATTAATTATTTAAAAATCATGTGATTTTCTGGATTTTTGTTTTAGATTCCATCTCTCACAGTTGAAGTGTACCTATGATAAAAATTACAGACCAGCAGCAATTTAATGTTTGCATTTTTTCCCCCCTTACTGTACCGATAATAAACCGAACTGTGACTTCAAAACACATTTTTCAGTTTTCAGATGAGTCTGAAAAAGTGGTTGTTAGGAAAAGAAAGTACGGAGGTGACTGGAGGAGCTGAGGTTAGTAAAGTAAATTAGTGATGCAAACGAGTCCTTTTAAGCTAATGAGGAAATGTTTCTTTTTTGATTTTAATGTCCAAATAAAATGCACCTCAAAAGGACGTGGTTTCTCATGTTGTTCTCATTTCTTTATATTAATGTCTGAAGATAAATGTCAAAAGCTATAAAATTAAGACACAAAGGGCAAACATGAACAATCGTGTGTATAATGATTCTGAGGTCATATTAACAGGGTTTTCAGGGGTGATGCCCAAAACATGCTGTGCCATAAATGTAAAATCACTGTGGAGAGCATCATAACCAACCAAATTACTTTCCCCAAATCTAAAGTTTGTAGTTCCTCCAGTAGACTGATCTTTGGGTGTCGTTTAACTATTTGTTCAGAGATATGGTGAAAATAATGGTCCAATATGATGTGAAATTACATATTTTTCATTGGAAAACGTGAAATGTTCTTGGCGGAGGACCCCCAAACCTCCCCCAATCCCGACCATGACTACCACTACCACCACCAAAACATTCATCTAAAGCTCACATTAAACTGGGAAAACACTGAAATTTTAAGCTATTCTAATGTGCATTGCATGCTCATGGACACAAGAGCAATGCTGCTGAGACATGTGTTGGGGTTTTATATTCAGTTTTATATTCAGTGCACTACACGCACAAAATAAAATTTGCTTCACTTCCACTGCTACAACTCCATCCTAGGGGAAACACTGTAATGTATCGATTGTCAATCACGTACCTTTTTAAGTGTCCTTGACTAAGTCAGAAAAGCACTTCCTTGAAAGCTTTTAGATAGCAGCAGTAGTCAGTCGGAAGACAAAAGTTAGCTAGTTAGCTAAGATGTAAATGGAAATACTCACTAGGTGATAACGGTGGACCTGACAGGATCTCATCTTCTCCGTTCAGATGTTTCTGGAAGTCATCCAGAGTCATCCAGTCCAGGTTGAGGTCCATTCCTAGACTCAAAGTGGCTTGGCCCTTGTCTGTACAACACACAACGCAGAGAGAGATACTTCATTAGTAGCTAGGCCGATGATGTGAAAAATAACAATAGCATGTGCTGACTGGCCAATCAGAAACATACCAGGTTTGTCAGCGCTCTCTGGTGGGTCCTGGGTGTCCTGATTGTCATCACATGCCATGAAGAGTCTGGGCTCACTGTCCTCTCTCCTCTTCCTCTTGTCGTCGGTTGGGGTTCTCTTCTCCCAGCTGGGCCGCTTGCTCTCCTCTGGTTTTTCCCTCCGTTCCCGGGAATCCTCTCCAGGCCTCGGCTTTGCTGTAGATTCTTCTCCTTCCCTCTCGTCACTGTCCAGGCTGAAGCCGTAACTCTGGCCAGGTCTGGAGACTAAAGGGGTAGCAGACGTTGAAGAAGTTGTTATATTTCTTGGGAGATTTGTCATAAAGAGCCTAGACAGCTTTTCATTCGCCATCACAGCTTTCAATCAAATCAAACAGTAGCTTGTTATATCTTCATGGTTGTCATTCCCCATTCCTCCTCAATTAGGACTTGTTTCTCACTGGCATGTTCATTCAAAAAACACACACAACAAACAATTGCTAAAAACTCACTGTGTGTAACTGCAAATGCTCAGTTGATGAACGAAATACAAGTTTGGATTCTTCACACATCAAACCCACAAACCTTGTATGGTTGAAAGGTGATGCATTTTGATTAATGAACAACTTGTTTCACATTGTAGCCGTCGGTGTCCATGTGCTTGGGGACACTACACAAAGAGGCTAAAAGGTGCAATCACACCTAGACTTTGTTTCCACTGATTTTATATAGTTGGCATGTTTTCACCGGGTGTTAGTTTGCTTTTTAAGTAAAGTCAGTTCGGATTGATGTTAACTATGTACATGTTCAAACTAGGGCTGGCCGGTATATCGCTATAATGAGGTATACCGTCTCTCTCCCTCACCGCGCTGCCCCGCCCCTCCCTCAGCATCTGCACGCAGCCGTCTACTCACAAACTCTCAACAAGATGGAGAGAGACACAGTGCTGGTCGACACTGTTAAAGACCTGGCTTGTAAAAAGAAAAACACGGTCCACACATACACTTTACTTTGGCAGTCCGCCCAGGTTAGGCATCACATTGTATCAGAGAAACACAGTGATTACGTTACAAGTCGTGACACTGTGGATATTTTACAAGAGCGGACCAGGTAAAGCGAAAGCTAACACACCAGTAAGATGTTATTTGTTAGCTACCACGTTGGTTTTGTTTTGATAGGCTACGTCGTAAACACGCCTCCTCAACATGCAGCTCAGCTGCTGCGAATGAAAAAGTCCAGAAGACAAGTTCTGTCTTTTTCGGTGACTTTATACAGCCTAGCCTACTACTGATGGAGAAAGTCACAGAAGCAGTTATACAGGGAGAGTTTGCAGCAGAGGTACGTTAAGTCTGTGAGTGTGAAGAGAACTGAAGGAGGCATATTCAATAAGTGAGTGATACTTAAGATGTAGAATGAAGTATAATTAAAACGGTGAAATAAGAAACAAGCTAAGTTACTAAAAATAGTAAAAATGTGCTCGCTAAAACCACCACCACCCCAGCTCGCTTAGCAGAAAATACTGATATATATTTTATACCGGAATTCTGACTTTCTGGCCATATCGCCCAGCCCTAGTTCAAACTAAGAACATCAACACCTAAATGTTTCATGCATACCATCTGATTGCTTGGTCTTCTCCGTCTTCTCAGGCTCTGGTTTCTGTGCTGGAGATTCTTTACTTGGCTTGGAGATCTTCTCAATCTTTCCTATTAACTAATGTTGGGGGGGAAAATATACAACGTTAACACCTTGCAGTTTTCCAGGCAAACCACTGAGCAACAACATGGCAAACATTAATGCTGGTTAATTCTCGCTTAGTCTGAAAACATAAGCATGTTGGGAATGTGTACAGATCATGTAACGTATTCACACGTATTCTAAAATTTTAATAATTGCAAAAATAGCTGACAATAATCTCAGTGACCTTATGAAGCGGATCGGGTTTCTGCCACATTAAATAGTTTTACGTTTTGATCAGTCCATTTTCAGCAGCACACTAATGTGCTGAAACCAGATTAGTTTTTGATTAACTCCATATAGTAGAGCTTGATAAAGGCCCAGGAAATGGGCACTTAAGTTGGATCTTTAATTAACAACCAACTTTTAGCAACAGGAGTTTAAAAACCCTACTTCAACTCAGAGAGGTTTCCAGAGTTTTCATCAGGTAAGACCCTGAATTTGGCTGTTGGAACTATATCAGAGGAAAAAACTGCATCCCTGCTGTAGACTAATAAAACTTCTGCTCCACAAACAAATGTTAATGTAAAGTAAATTAACTGTATCAGTTTTGGTAGTATCCAAATTTTACGTAATATACACAAAACAATGTAAGAAATATACATAGCACTATTATTGTACCTTTGTGGGTTTGCTGGTAGTCTTTTCTGGGGTGGGCTGGTGCACTGGCTGCCTGCGGGGGGCGCGGTCTTTGGCCTCACAGTTTAACAGGAACTTTTCAAACAGGTTAGTGGAGCCTGTGGCGTCCTTCTGTCCCAATACCTCCTCTTTAGCCACCTCCTCCTCCTTACCCTTGGTGCTGCTAGCTGCTGTGACAGAGGATGAGGACGACGATGAGGATGTGGAGGAAGATGGGGCTTTGGGTGGTGCAGACGTGCTCTCTGGCCCTTTGCTCTTGGCTTTCTTATGTAGGGTGGAGCTATCACTGGAGTCTGAGTGTGGGGCAGCCTCCTCTTTCCCTTTAGAGGTGAGGCTCTTTAGCTTTAAGAGGCTGCTTTCCTTTAGGGTGGCATCTGGCTTCTTGCTCTTTTTGTCATGGATAAGGTCCTTAATGCCCTGCAGCTTTACTTCCCACTTCCCCTTCTTTTGTCTGGACTTTTCGTCCATACGTGTCTTTTCGACTGACTTTGCTGCAGTATCTGTTGATGCAATATCATCTATTTGTGAGTCTGACGGGCCCTCGCTTAGGTCGTCTTCCAGAGGTGCAGCGGCCTCGTCTTCAGAGGTTTCAATCTTCCTTTCCTTCTTCCCTTTCTTTTTCTTCCCCTCCTCTTCCTTTTCTGTCTTATGCTTTCCTCCCTCTTTTCCCTTTTCCTTCTTGTGTTTTTTGGAGGGAACAGGCTCATCGTCATCCTCTTCAGAGTCAACCAGACGTTTTTTTGATTCAGTCTTTTTCTCTTTGGGAGGAGAGGGTGGAGTCAGGGCTCTCTCTTCTTCTTCTTCGTCTGTCTCTGGTGCTGGTAGAGGCCTGAACTCCTCCTTCCGTTTGTCTTTCTTCTTCTTCTTCTTCTTTTTCTCCTTTGGAAGTGGTTCCTCTTCTTCCTCCCGTATCTTTGTCTTTTTTTTCTTCTTAGCAGGGGCCTCAGTTGGACGGTCTTTGTCAGTGTCACTCTCTGAGTCAGCATCAAACACGTCACTCTTTGTAGGCAGCAGTTTCTAATACGAGAACAGGACAAGCAATGTCACATTTTAGAATTAATATTGTTGTTTTTGACTTTTTGGCTTTAAGGTTCCATGTAGAGTTTCAGACCTATAGTAGCATTATGGATCCGTATTTCTTTAAGTGGGTCCTGGTTTTCTTTGCGCTCATGCATAAGGATGCACTACGTACACATATACCTACACTAGTGTAGGTAGTAGTACTACACTGTTACTTAGACTTACCACGCTCTTCTTGGCTTCTGCCTCTTTCTTGGCCTTAGCATCAGCCATGGACTTCTTAAAAGTTAAGAGGACCTCGCGGCAGTCCTCTAAATGGGCCTCTGGCTCCCATGTGTCATCATCAGAACAGTAATTCTTCCAACGGACTCTGTAGAGCACTTCACCCTGAAAACAGAGAAGATGAAACCCAAGCATTACCTCCACACCAAACTGACACAATGGCTAGTAGCTGTCAGAATTTAACTGCTGACCATTTCACTCTGTAGAGTGACACAAAATTTCCAGATGATGGCTGCCTGCATGCAAACATGGCTGAGAGACAAGATAAAATAAATGGTAATTTATAGTTTTCAGTCATGTGAAATGCGCGATGACCTGGAGGGCAAAACAACAGACCAAAGCCGCATTTCGACCAAATGTCCCTGGATCTCTTTTCAAGGAACTAAAAGGTTCCTTCAGCCCACTGTTGTGTGCGTTTCCACTGTGGCCTAAAGACCTGCAAAGATTAGGCAAATTAAGCAGTTGACGTAGGCTGCCTACAAAGCAATACACAGGCATCATTATTTGTTATAACTATCCATGAGCAAAATTTATAAATGAACAACAGATTTGACTGGAATATAATGACAAACTATAGGCTATGCTTGACCATTAAAGTAGCTTTTTTGTGTGGGAGTGCAATGGAGAGACACATAAAGTTCGTTACACATTCAACAAACTGGATGAAGCCATAAAGTTCTTAAAATAACTCCAGCACAGAGAAAGCAACACAAAATTAAAATCACGATAGGCTATTACATTTCCAGCCGACAAGTGCTGCAAATCAGCTGGCCAGACTCACGTCTACGTTCACCTGAGCGTCGGAGGAACGGGATTTCTAACAAGCTTTATTACCTGCTGTAATCAGCTGTTACGCTTGTTTTGGAGAAGAGGAGACCGACTTTGGCTCTGTGTAAAAACTTTCTGACTGAAACTTAAAACAACAACTCTGTAGCCAGTATTTTTAGCGTAACGCCATCAGCTGTTCGCGGTAAACACACTGCTGCACGCTGGCTGCTGTTTTCAAGCAATACATTTAATGCCGACGTATGATCTCAGACGGACATGGCAAGACTTGTGTGGCTATTTGACTGCTGATTGTGATTTATTGGTTTGGCCAGTAACCTCGAGTCGCCCATTCAGACTTTCACTGCAAGACAAACCCCACCCCCCTAAAAACAAAACAAATGGGACAAACAAGGAAGATATTTAATAGTCAGCATTTTTAACAAATGTCAGAACTTAATTTTAGACTTGCAGCTCCAATAAGTATTATGGGAGCTCCAATATATTGACATCAGTGAATTTACTTCATTTACCTAAAAAGCTGACTTAGCAAAGAGAACAAAAGGAAAGCCAAAAATAGTTTGCAACAACATGCCTTGTATTGTGAAGCGACAAGAGGAAGTCTGGAGTGATAGTTACAGTGTGTGACATTTCACAAACTGGTCTAACTCTATATTTTAATATTTAAGATGTTTATGCTTTATTTAATCAGGACATTATTTTCACAGAAGAGTACTGGTTAGTTGAAGAGCTGGGCTTACATCAAATGACCCAGATATCAAGGTAATCAGGTTAAACAATGTTTAATTGATTTAAAGATGAGTTTGGCATTTGGTAGTGGCTAACACTGGGAGACAACAGCACACAAACTAGTCAAGTCAAATGTGGAATAACTACAACAATGACACAACAGATATCTACAGAACAGTCATTCTATTATACAGCACATTAGTGTAGTTATCACAATGATATCCAGCTTAAGCCTAGTTCACACTACACGATTTTTAGCCCGATTTGTCGCCCGGCGACCGTCAGGCTGTGATTGGTGGTAAATCAGCGGTCGCCAGTCGTTATGCGTGAACTACATGACGACGGATCATAACGGCTCCCCGACACATCACCGACGTCTGCCAGATATCTAGCATGCCAAATATCAGGAGGAGTCGGCCGACTCAACATCCACTTCCAGCCAGTGAGAACAGGCAGCTGGCAGAGCACGCAGCTACTTTTCCACCGCAAAACACTTTTTACTCCCCTCTAGCTCTCTCTGTAGCTGAGACAATCTTTGCTACATGCGTGTGCTAATCCATTCTTTCACCCAGATTCTTTGTCTTTATAATTGCTCTCTTTATAAACAACAGCTGTTTCGTGTGTAGGTTTGCGTCATTCCCGTTTCACATTTCACGTGTGTTTTCTTGACAAAACTTGGTTTGGAGACCAGTGTCAGGTGACACAGCCACTGTCAGCTCGTGTAGTGTGCACCCCCCTGTCACCAGTCAGTCACGTAGTGTGAACGCCACAGTGACTTCAAGACTCCCGTCACAAGACGGCAAGTTGTGTAGTGTGAACAGCACGGCCATCGTCAGACACTCAAAGTCGTGTACTCTGCATGAACCTTTAGTTCACAGGTAGATATAGATGTCTAGATGTTTTGCAACACTCCACAAACATACAAAGATTCTGTTTCAATGGCTTCCTCTTCCTGTAGAGCTGCCAGCAGGTCAGGCTTACTTCCCTGCAAAACCTAGGAGACTCTCTCAAGAGACTCTTGTGCATGTATGAGTATAAAGCAAAGTGTGTTAATTACGCTCTGACCCCCATCTTGTACCTCACAGAGGTCCCTCAAATATCCCCACAAAGCAGTCACTTTTTAAGAAGTAGCATAAAAGAACATGTAGTACAAGTTACAAACAATAAGGACAGCAGTTAAACATGCATAAATACACACAAGCCTCTTCGTTCACTAAATAATGCAAAATACAATTTTATAAACAAAGACACTACGCAATATTCACCTGCTCTACATCGTTTAGAATTTAAACAAACTGTCTATTAGAAACAAAGTCAGTCAGTTTCAATGAGTTCTGAAGAAGGTTCCATATTTTGTACAAGAAATGTTTTATGTTTAATATGTTGGTAAGTGATGCTGCTTTAAGAATTTATTCTGTTGATAAATGTTGCAGTGAGTGTATCTCTCCACACCAGATTTTTGCCACTGTAAATGTATTTCAGTCTTAAAAATAGCTTATGTTCATTTATGGAAACTGACTTATTTAATAGTTTTACTTTTGACAAGATGATCAATACAATTTTGTTTAGTTGGATGCAACATTGGCAACATTAAGTAGCAATCTCTCCTTTATACCAAGTGGCACCCGACCAGACGTTGCTTATTCTTGTCTTTGTCATGCTAATGCACGTACTTAAAAAAAATAAACTTTACAAATCCAGCTATGTTTCTCCTGTGTACATTCACCTCTGTTAACTCTGTTTTTCTTTATCATTTAATCTCTCATAAACTACTTGCCACTTTCAAAGGTTGGAAAAAAATGTGATTACTTAAATTGATGTAAACAAACAGTGAATGTGGAGAATCCTTTGAACACCACCCTCCAACTCACTCGTACTCATACACACAAAAACACCCACAATCACTCAGATGAAGGGCTAGTTAATATTTAAGTGTGAAAATGTGGCACCGACTTGTGACAAAGCATGACTATGAGAAGAAATAATGCCAGGGATCAATACTACAAAAAGACAAACTGTTCAAAAGAAGTGTCAAGTTAATTGAGTAATCACCTACAATCAACAGCAGAGCTGAAAACATAGCCTGCTTTCTTTCTGGTTATTAATATTATTCAATCAGAAACAACCTTGAACAACACACATCTTTTATTCCTTGAATTAATAGGGTAGAACTATGAACAACAGGGTTCCCACTCTTTTCTAGAGATAATTTTCCAGGACTTGCAGGCCATTTTCAGTGATGAAATAATGTTGTTTTTTTCCTTTTTATTGTTTATTTCTTGCCTTGTTTTAAAGCTATGTTTTAATATTGTTATTTTTTTTTATATATTATTGCCATTGTATTTTCATTGTTTCTTTTGAAAAGTCCTTTGTGTTTTACACTTGGCAAGTGCCTTATGAATTATATTTTAATCACTGCTGCCTGAACACCAATAACTGAATAGCCTACCACAGTTACAGCCAGCAGTGACTAAGATTTACCTTTGGAGGATAATGCAATTGAATGAATTAATGTCATCCAACCTGTGCTATTGTGTGACATGATGCGGGTCGGGATGGTGTGGGGGGGTTCTTTACAACGCTACCGCAACATAATGTTAATATAATAATCCAGGACATTTTACTTTTCCTCTCATTTTCCAGGTGTTTCCATGACTGTAAAATTGTCATCATTTTCCAGGTTTTCCAGGACGTGGGGGAACCCTGATAAAATTGAACACATACTTTTGTGTTATTCAGCACTACAATGTAAACAATATGTAGCACTATGATATACTTAATTTGTGTTAGAGAAAGGGTTCAGGTTTTGGGAAGTTAATTATTAGTGAGTTACTTAAAATGTGTTGTTCTTCAACATTTAGGATGAGCAGAAGCTATAGTTACTCAGCAGTATAACTTACACAGCTATTAAATATTAGTAAAGTGCCTGTTGTAGCATACTCATGCCACGAGTAGGTTACTAGATTAACTGAAGTATTCAAGTAACTCAAGTACGTTACTATGTAAAAACTATAACACTGACATAAAATGACTGATTAGTTAATTATTATCCAGTGTTGCATTTGTCTATTAATGCACAGAAAGGTAAAACATATAGTCTGCTTTTTTTGTGTCATAAATAACACATGTTGATATAATAAAAAAATAATAGAGGAGTTCAATCAGAAACAACACACATCTTTTATTCCTGGAATAATTAGGTTAGTGATATAAAATTGAACACTTACTTTTGTTCAGCACTACAATGTAAAAACTATAATAGTGATATAAAATGATTGATTAGCTAATTATTATCCAGTGTTGTATTTGTCCTTTAAAGCACAGAAAGGTAAACAACACAGGTAAGTCAGCCAGTTGATGCCATTTGAAACACTGCAGCCACAATGGCACAGTAAGGTAAACAGGCGTTAGTGAATCCACATTGGAAATTACGTTAACTGGCAGTGTTTACCGCTGGGAAATCTCACCAGCCACTCTGTTTTATGCACTGTGATACCAGCATTATACGCGAGATTTTATATTATCTAGCAGCGTCGCTGGGTAAGACTGAGCACCCATGATGAAAAGATGTGCAAGCTTGCAAAGCGTCCGTCCTTGGCCCCAGCAGGGGAGAGGCGAGCGGACATCATGGGAGAAGTTGTACAGAAAGACGGTGTTACTATTTATGAACGAGCAGTGGGCCACGACAAAAAAACTGTTAACGAATTAGCGAAGTGATACAGTCGCTATTAAATGCATTAAAAATACACTGTAGACACGTGAAAGTGTCTGGCCAGCGTTGTAGATGGGTTATGCGTCGTGAGAGTGGAGTATAAGCAATGCCAGCCATGTTTGCCAAGCTAGCCAGGCGGCTATGTAGCAGTTAGCTAGTTTTACCTCTTCCACTCGCACGTCAATGATCCTCTCCACTTCGTATACATCTTCCTCTTCATCCTGTTCGCTGTCCACCGGCTCTACCTTGTCAGTCTCAGCCGCCATGGCTGCGGTTTAGTGCCGGTTGGCTGAAAATGTATATATTTTCGATTCAGCACTGGTACAGGCCGTGTGTTCAGAGGCAGGACGCTAGCGTACCTGGCCGTAGTTTCTGCACTAGCTCTGCAGAGGGTTATCGAGGCGCAGACCAGCTACCGCCCGCTCTTACAACGCTGCATTCATATGCTGCTCCTAACCTCCAAATATACTACTTCTAAATCACATTCACGGCGTTCAGAAATTTTAAATTGTTTTTATCTACACTTGTAAGCGGGATTTCTAATTTGACTCTTTGCGATACGCAGCATTACTCATTTAACTGAAATAATGCAGAAATACGCGATACTAATAATTTATACACAGCAAACACCGGTAGATTGTTTTAACATCCTGTCTTTGACATTTTTAAAAGTTTCCCCTAAAGACATATTGATTACATAAATTAAAGGACTACACTTGTTTTAAAAAAGGATAATTTTCCTGACGTGTGAGTATTTCTGTCATTCTGTGTCGTTATTTCAGAGGTTGAACCCTAAAATTCCTATGTTTCTTAAACGCATCATGGACATAAAGCTATCCTCTGGAGTTAAACGGAGAAAGCACAGGACAACATTAAAAACATGGTGGACTGTATGGGCAGAAATTTGTACTGTTAATGTTAATACACATACAACTACCTCACAATCTTAGGTGACATTAAATGATTCATATAACAAGAAGGTATTCTAAAGATCTTATAGTGCACAAAAAAATGTATGTCCAAAATATATTTCAAATAAACACCATATTCATTATAAAATATTAGGAAATTCTTATATTTTAACATCTCAAATACATCCAAAAAAACACAATAAAATCAAATTACAGCACATCTAGACTTGAATCCCTAGCATTCTGAATTGATAAATTTCAATTTACTATACAAAGGACTTTATACAGCAAGCAGTCATGTCAACTTCCATAAACTGAATTTATTTAAAACATCATCTCAACGTACATACAACAATACTTAAAGCTTTAAGCTTTAAAAAGAACAAACTCCACCAGGAGACACAAATAGAATAAATATTTACTTCACTCCAACAATGAGTCAGCTACCAGAAATTAACATGACTTTGACAGAGGAAAAACCTCTTTTCAATTAACATGATAAAATAATAAAACTTGGAGGACATATCAAGTAATTTTAAATTATTTGCACCTCTTAGTGTAGCATATGTAACATAAACATAAAAAACTGCCATAAAGCATCATTCTTGACCAGAAGACTAGTACAAGAATTCCCAAACTGCGAGCAGTGCACTTACACATAAGCAGTAAATAAATTTCAAGCTGTGTACACAAAAGTTTACACTTTTCTAAAGCAGTTAAAAACACCGTTCTGGATTAAGCTAAGAGAGGATGGGCAGCACAAGGACAAATTCACTACAAGGTGGACAATAAGCATTCTTGTATCTTAGATTTGGGTTAATTATTACCACGATTTTTCAGACATATACCCTGAATTTAGACTATGTGTATGAACAGCTGTCTGGTGTGGTTTGACAGCGTCCTCAGTTCTTTCCCATCTCAGACACCAAAAATGATTTTGAGGTCAGCCAGGGAAAGTTTAGAGAAGGTGCTTCCTGTTCCTGACAGCACATTCTTGGCCAGCTCTTTCTTCTTCTTCTGCAGTGTGGAAATCTTCTCCTCAACTGTGCCTTCACACTCAAACCTGGAAATACATACACACACAAAACCATTTATTAAACACACATCAGCAATTATAAAGAAAGAAGGCAAATGTTTCCCACCAAACTGAGTTTGTGGTTTCACTCCTGCCTACATGAACATTTTCATTTGATTGTTTATATTCTGTCACTTTGTAGCCTAAGTTGATACTTATTTCAATACTGTCCTTTCTCAACAATATCGTATGATTTAAGAGTGAATATTATTCACACACACACACCTGTGGATAGTGACATCTTTAGTTTGTCCAACTCTGTAGATTCTGTCACAGGCCTGATCCTCCAAAGCCGGGTTCCTGTGAGAGTATTAAAGAAAAAAAATAAGACAAAATCAACCATTCTTATGCAGAACATGTCAAAGATTCTTACTTAGTAGCATTGCACATTCATCTGTTTGTGACTGACCTACTCACTGCAAAACAGCAGCAAATGGTATTAGGTTTTTTTTTTTTTTTTTTTTTTTAAATCTACTGACGCATGTGTGCGCATGTGTTTGTTTCAATTCTCAAAGACTTCTATTTCAAACAAATTTTTAATAATGCTGAATTTAAAAGACTAATATTTAACCAAGAAAATTGTAAACACTGTAAAAAGGATAATGTCTTTAAATGTAAATTATTTGCTTATAAAATCTTCTATGGGAATAGCAGTTGAAAGTGAAGCCCCAAAGCACAGGGAAGCAAACATCAGCAATTACACTGCTTGCCAGTGTGTCTCACCAGTGCATGTCCATGAGAAAGAGGTGATTCCCACCAACGAGATTGAGTCCAACCCCTCCAGCACAAAGAGAAACCAGCATCACCTTTGGCAGAATAACAGACATAAATTCACCTTTAAAAGCAGCAAATAATCAGAGGTTTAAAAAGGTGGGTTACGCCTTTTCTGGAGAAAACCAACACCATGACAAATACCACGATATAAGAGCGAAAAACAACACAGCAAAACATGTAACTAACATTAGCCAAGGTTGGGATAGCCAACTGTTGCTACAGTAGCTGCTGCAAAGTTAAAATGCAGAGAGGATGGTTTCCCAAAGGCAGCACACCTGCTCTTGCTACAATACAGTAGCTAACATCACAACAACAGCATGTGTTGGCAAACTAGAAGGTAAGCTGAATGTCCGTGGCCAAGTCATTTAACGTTACCTGACACTCAAATCATGGCTGGAATAGTGTTGTGTGGCTGGCTCCGAGCCACATGGTTTGTTTCCCCATATAGAGAGCCAGGGTTATGTACAAACTTTTCTTTTTCTAGCGCACACACAGATAGGACTGTTAGTGCACCATGAGGAAATAATTGTTTAATTTGACAAAAAGATGTCTATTGGATTAGAATCACATACCCTACCTTTCTTGATAATTTATTTAAAAGCAGCAAAAGGTTGTGGTTATGTGTTTTTTTTTTTAGGGTTAAGAGATTTACCTGTGGTCCTTTAGGGTTAGTGTTGAATTCTTCTACCAGGTCCATGCGCCGTTTGGGGTTGACGGTCCCATCGATAACGCCGTATCTCAGGCCCATTCGCCGCAGATGAACTGCTACAATGTGGAGCATGCTGGTCCACTGGGACACGATCACGCTACGCATTACGACAGAGGAGATACCATGTGGATTACACATATGGTGACCACTTACAGGTTAACAGATGTTAGTAGTTTACAGGTTAATGAATGTACAGTCCTTTCAAAGATCACATACACAGAAGTGCGTGAGGAAGGTGAATATGTGTGACACAAACAGACGATCACGCGACCTTCCTCAGCAGATGGAGAAGTTCTAAAAGTGCTCAGAAAATGAAACATTTCCATGAAAACTGAGTAACTCCATCTGCGTAGGAAGATTGTGTGACCAAGTAGAAAGCTCCAGAACAGCTTCTGATTGGACGTTGTGGGGAGATTGATTTCTCAACCAGATTATGATGTTTTTGGCAGATGCTTTTGTCTGCCAAAAGAATGTGCTAGAAGTTTACTGAAATAATTTAACAAACATTTACCCATACTGAAGCACAATTAGAGCATAACTGGATGAGGTGACGGTGAGACTTTAATGTTTTACCTTTTCTGATCATCACTCTTCTGTCTGATTGCCTTCAGCTCAGAGACAATAGCAGCAATCTGGAAAATTGAGGTAGAGAAATTAATTTATTGTTAAAATTTGATAACACCTGTGGTACAAGATCATTTGTATAGAGGGAAATTCTTAATTTTTTGTACCAATAAACATACTTTCATATGTTCTATCACATCCTGCCAAACGCAGAATAACAAAAGGCATGTTGCATATTTTCCCTGGACTCTTGGCAAAGACTGTTTTTAATCTATGACTTGAAAGTAACAATCTAAGATATGATCAGTCATCATCTTCATCAGCAGTTACAGCTGAATCCTCATGTGCTATCTGCCCTCACCAACAATATATTATTCCCATACTTGTCTAGACTAGACGGACAAAGGCTAAACCTGACAGCATCCAATCTGTTTTTATACCCTGTGACCTTTACTGTCCTCTACATAGACCACTTAAAAACACAACTGTAATACAACCACTTCTACTGCCATCCACGTCACTTGTTATTTTGATCTTGGGAGTGGTCTATCTTTGTACCGCAGCTATCAAACAGCCCCCAGGACGCATTCTCACATTCAGTGGGTAATTGTGATGTTAGGGCCCACCTTGGTGCTCACACTGGTGTCCTCGAACAGCTGTGAGGGGAAGCGGATGCCATTAAGGGCCACAGTGTCTTTGGGGTCAGGGCCCGATGGTGAGGGGCTGGAGGAGAGTGACAGAGCATTGAGCTGCTCCTCCAGAGACAAGACGATCCCATCACCCTGCAGCTCCGACGAATCGAGAGTCTGAGCAGAGAGGGGAAGAGAGAAAGATAGGAATCATTGCTTATGTATAATATACACAATTGGGTCTTTGTGTGTCTTTGTGTGCGAGCATGTATTTTTGATTGCACTGAGCATGTGAGTGTGTGTACCTTCTTCAGCAGTGACAGGTGACAGCAGCACTGTCGGAGGCGCAGCAACAGGGACAGGATGTGGACGGTGCTGGACACCTGTTGGGGCTGCTGGGAACTCGACACAACAGGGTCAGGCTGGGACATACCAAACTCTTGGGCCACTGGAGGTGGAGGGATAGGGGGGCACCATTAATAATAGCAATATTGATTAAGTTTAAAATATTAGTGGAAAATGTCATTTCAATGTAATTTTTTTAAATAATGGAAACTTCTGAAAACCTATCTGAAATAAAAACTCTTGTATACAAAAAATACTATTTCTGAATACCAGGACCAATGCAGGATTTAGGCAAAGGACTTCATTTACCCACTGCAAAATGTCAAAAGGTATCTCACTCTAACTGCAATCGGAAACCAAACAGCCAGATCAGAGGTTGCCTACTCCAAATTTCAGATTAACTGATATTGTGTCATATTTTCACTTCCTGTCAGG
The DNA here is from genome assembly GCF_021292245.1 of Micropterus dolomieu. Classification (NCBI taxonomy): domain Eukaryota; kingdom Metazoa; phylum Chordata; class Actinopteri; order Centrarchiformes; family Centrarchidae; genus Micropterus; species Micropterus dolomieu. The sequence continues at coordinate 22,877,931 of NC_060156.1, read as the reverse complement.
TTGAGTGTGTGCAGGAAAAGGCCAAATTAAAACTGAGATACAGAGGTCATTATTGTGTGCTTATGTGGATAACAGTAAACATGAGTAAACACTGAGCATAAAATAGATTTTTTAAATTATTCTTTGTATGATGATTTCTCAACAAAAACATAATTTATGTGCTTGCTAAAAATCTGTTTCTGCGCTCCAAATGCCAAATCGCATGCTCAGGACTGAGGCACAAATATAATTCCATATAATCACAATCACACCTCTTACAATAATTGGGGCAGTTTTTATGAAACACCATGTCTGTTGAGGACTATAAAACAACCAGCTTATATCTCACCTTTGTCAAAGGGGTTGGAACTGGACTTGTTTCCCTTGTTCACATCAGTTCCTTCATGTCTCTTCAGGTAGTTCTGCAGAGTAGATCTAGAGGAAAAGAACAAATCACCATTATAGTGTGATTTAGGTTTTTTCAACTTATCAATCTACTGTATCCAGGGAGACTTAACAGCATCCCATCTCTGTTTTTATGCAGTTCCACATTTGGACCTTGGAGATTTCATAAGCCTCTTTGATGGTAGTCAAAGAGTAGTTTAAAGGGGACACCGATTAGTCCTTTATTCTTTGTTAGCCACCTTTACATGCCATTGATAGAAAATATCAATAGGTTAAAAATACATTGTGTAGGAAATATCTTAAAGTCAAACACAATACTGAGATATCTTCTTTCCTTCCTTTAAGAACAGCCCCGTGTTTCCCAAGATAAAGTAGAGAGGAAAAGAAGCATTTTCAGAATAAGATTAACTGATCATGGCCGATCAGTTTGAAACCTTCTGAACCAAAAAAGAAGTGGAGTGAATACAATGTAAACGAGCATATGGGAGATGTTTTCTTGTAAATCTTTTGTTTTGTTACCTGGATTGGGCAAAGACCACATCATACACAGACTGTTCATCCTCGGACAGTTTGAGTCTGTGTACCTCGCAGGTCCGATCAGGAAGAGACACCTGAAACATTCAACATTTCAGAAAATGAGTGTGTGTTGATGTTTGAATTAATCATCACCTCAGTTACAGCTAGCAAAGACTGAACAAACGGTTAGCTAGCTATCCAGCATGGCAAGCAGATATTCCAGAAGTCCAAGGTGCGTGTCCGTCCCTACCAGTGGTTTTCCTGCGGAGTCAAGCTCGTCTTTGGTTCGTCGGAGTAGCAGAGTCCTCGTCAGGATGTTAAGTCTCTCTCTGCCTCGTTTAGAGCCGTTGTCCACCTGAGCTTTCCACAGTTTGTACTCATCAAATGGAGAACAGCGCAGAAACCTGAAAAACGGACAGTGAATGAACAGAATCTCATTCCAGTTAATCAGAAATACTTTTAACCATCTTTCTTTCACTTGACTGCAGTGAAGATGCAGTTAGAATCATTTTTTTGTGTCATCAGGTGAAAAAGCTTGATTTTACTCATGCTCAGTGCAATAAGGAGAAAATGTTGAGAATAGTTTAAAGGTTGTTAAATATATTTCAGCCTTTTCTATCTCCAGCTGATAATGTTGTTATAACCACAGTGGTGATGGTTTTGCTCCTGTATATTTGTCTGTCTGTTATTTCAAAAGGAATTTGTAAAGTTAAAGTTAATCTATAGCACCACCTTATGGCCAATTCTAAAGCACTCTTCATTCATAACTCACGAACTGTGAGGGGGAAATAAAACGTTTTAAAATTTGCTATATAAATGAAATGGTCTGTAATAATTTTACATTACTTTAAAAGACTTGTCCATCATGCAGACAAAACAGATGAAGCATTTTTACCAGGTATGATTTTCAAAACATTGTGTTTTTGTCTTACTTGAGCAGTGAGTACATGTCCAGCAGGTTGTTCTGAATGGGTGTGCCAGTTACAGCCCAGCGGGCCTGAGCCCTCAGCTGACAGACAGCCATGGAAGTCTGAACTTTTGGGTTTTTGATGTTGTGGGCTTCGTCCAGAACCACCCGTGCCCAGGCCACTCGCAGAAGAGGAGCTGAGTGCAATGGCTGAGGAAGGGAAGGAAGTGTTCATGTGTCTGAGTTTTTTAAGCTGTGGTGCCAAAGATTATTGGCACCAAAATGGAACACACATAATCAAATGTTAGCACTCATTGCTCGGCTCGCTTCCTCTCCTCGTTCTATGAAGAACATATGTGACAGATGGTGTTATAATAGCAGCTTAACTCTGAATCAGGAGGTGCGTAGCGAGTGTTTGATTGTCCGAGGGGCAGAAAGTGACGGTGAACGCGAGCAGAGGAAAATATTCTGGCAGTAAATGTACGGTGTCTGTTACAGTGTGTCAGCTTCTCAAGACCAAGAAAAGTCTGTTGTTTCCCACCTGCTGGAAAAGTGAAGCCGGTTAGCGCTAAGTTAGCAAACATCTCCCCTCCCCTTCAGACTGAACTGAGCAGGGAAGCTTCTACAGCAGCTACATAGCTGCTATATAACTTAACATTAGCTCAATTTATAGAAAGTAACTGGAAACTTTATTTTATTTCTGCCTACTTGTCCAATGTTGAGAACATCAGGTACAAACTGACGTAGCCTGCAGCTCTGTCCTGTACAGACTGATTAAATTATTTTTAAGATTTCAGTCTGAAAAAGTGGTTTTGGAAAAGAAAGGACGGAGGTGACTGGAGGAGCTGAGGTTAGTAAAGCTAATTAGTGATGCAAACTAGTCCTTTTACGCTAATGAGGAGACGTTTCTTTTTGGATTTTAATGTGCAAATAAAATGCACCTCAGAAGGGAGGGGGTTTCTCATGTTGCCTATTTTTTATATTAATGTCTACAGATAAATGTCAGAAGCTGTAAAATGAAGACACAAAAGGCAAACATGAACAGTCCTATCTCTAATGATTCTGAGGTCATATTAACAGGGTTTTCCTGCCGTTAAGGCTCAGGGCTGATGCCCAAAACATGCTGTGCCATCACTGTAAAATCACTGTGGAGCTACAACCAACCAAATTACTTTCTCTAGATCTAAAGGTTGTACTTCCTCCAGTAGACTGATCTTTGGGTGTTGTTTATTATCTGCTCTAGCTTTTCCAACTATTTGTTCAGAGATATGGTGAAAATAATGGCCCAAAATGAGGAGCACCACCAACCTGCCGCCCCCCCCTTCATCTAATTTTGCTTCACCTCCGCTGCTACAACTCCATCCTGGGGGAAACACTGCTGCCAGCATCTTCAGTGTAACTATGTGTGTATTCACCTTTTACACGCAACAATGAACCTGATATGAAATATATATGACTCACCACATCAGCATCTTTGCTGGGTTTCTCAGCATCCTCCTTCTGGACTGGGATCTCCTTAGAGACCAAACTGTATGTGGTCACCACCACATCATAATCCGCCAGCCTGAGGGTCGGACAGAGAACACTTCATTCAGTTTGACTTTGTTTTTCAATAATCCTCTAAAGCAGAATGGAAGCTGAAGTGTTGAAGCCTTTACCATTTCAACTAATATTGTTTTTCTTGAGTTCTGAGTTTTAGTGTAATTGAACAATTTACTTTGGTTCAAGTTGAGACAGTGAAATCAACTGCCAATTAAGTTAATAGTTTGATATCAGCGTTTGACTTTCAGCGAAATCGTATTGTGATTTTATGATTATACTGGGTTGTTTTACAAAATTGCAAAACAACAATGATTTCAGGTAAATTATGAGTTAAAACTAACTAAATTTATTTTTTGTTTGTTGTGTAAAAGGTTTTGTCAAAACACAAACAAAGTGAGCTCGGTTGTTGCAATGTGTTCTCCAGTCATGTTCAAAATCAGGCAGACAAGTCAACAATGTACCTGTGTGCAATGTAATTGTGTTCCTGGTGTGTTTTCTCTGGCCTCGTTACAACTACATTTCATTTTGTAATCGGTATGCATAAAGGTAAATTAAGCAAACTACAACAAAGGTGGCTTTCATTTGTCCCTGGCTCAGACAAAAGAAAACAGGGTGTGACAACATCTTTAGTATTAGAGACAAGAGTGCAGAAAAGAGAAAACAACAGTGGTGCGTATGTGTGCCTGGTTCCCTCACACTTTGGCACTTTTCTCACGGTTGGAGCCATGGTACAGGTACACAGTCAGTTTGGCTGTCTTGACATGTCTGTCAATCTCCCTTTTCCAGTGGTGGACCAGGGAGGCAGGACAGATGATCAGGGTGCCTTTAGAAACCACAACGCTGGAGTCTGGATGACAACAAACAAACAAATTAATCATATCTTGTATACTCTAAATACTCAGCATAAGATTTCACCCCCAGAATTCAGAAAAAAAACAAACAAAAAAAAAAAACAGGTAATCAATTTAAATAAATATTAATTACATGGACAGTAATGATTGCTGTTTTCTATCATGCCAACTGAAAGACTGAGAAAAGATACCGGATTTGGATATCCAGCTCTCCAGCTTCTTCTCTTCTTTCTTTCCATCTTCCTGTTTTGCCTTTATTTTCTTGGCCAGTATGAGAGAAATCATGGTCAGGGTTTTCCCCAGACCCATGTCGTCCGCTGAGAGTAGAAAAAGGAGAAACAAAGAACCATTATAATGTATATGAAGCTTTTCTGACACACAAAGAGGTTCTCTGTTCACTGGAGGTAAATGGCTCTTGGTTTGTCACACCCAGATCACACTACATTTAAAAAAAGGCATCACTTTGCAGGTACTTTGTCTTTGTGTCCCATAGAGGGTTTGATTGCAAATACTTTTCAGTGGCTTATTTCGCTACTGAAAAATTATTATACCATCTATATCTCACATCTTTTATCAACACTTCGTATCCATCTTTATTGTAACCTCTTTAATAAAGATCATGTGAAAAAATAAAGTAATAATAATAAAAAAAAATACCCCACATACCCAGGATTCCTCCACAGGGATTCTGGGTTTCTCTCCAGAGCAGCCAGGCCAAAGCTCTCCTCTGATGGGCCAGCAGTGACACCTGACCAACCAATCACAAGTGGAGAAAGTTATTACAGCAACGTAATGAACTAATCAAAGGAGGATATTGTGCCTCTGTTCATTCCCACAGTCAGTTGAATTGTAAGCAAACTATTCTAAGAACTTAAATAAAATACCAAATTACATTATGGCCAAAACAACCATATTTGATTCTTGAAGAGGTCTTTCCAAAACCATGGGCATAAATCTGCTTCTATTACAGCCTCCATCTTCGGGTTTCAGGACTTAAACCAGATTTGGCTGCAGGGATTTGCTCCGATTCAGCACCAAGAGCATCAGTGAGGTCTAACACAGACGTTGGGTGATGATGCTCAGCTCAGAACCAGTGTTCCAGGTCATCTGAAAGGTGTTGGCTAGGTTTGAGCTCTGTGCAAGCCGGGCACATTCTTCCACAAAATGGGAGCACCATTGCTCCTAGTTTTGTGCCGCGGGGCATTGTCATTTTGAAACAGGAATGCGCCAGATTAGGGTACACATATGGACACGGGTGAATAATTTTTATGTTAAAGCATATCAGATACAAAAACAATAAATTCCCTCAAAATCTCATTCATGGTGTCACATATTCTGAGTGAAGGACTGATAAAAAACCTTGATGCCCTTGGGGTCTGGAACCTCTGCCTCAGCGTCGGGGCAGGACTCCAGGGACTTGTGGAGATGGTCGATGGCCTCACAGGTGGCATTTTTCACTGCCAGCAGACGGTCCTCAGTCATCCTGCCACCGTAAAAGGCCTGGACCTGTGGGTTTGCTGGAAACACCAAGGACTGAGAGTTAGGGTGTTTGCATGAGTGATAAACAAAAGCTGTGAGGTCAAATCAAGAAATAAATAAATACTATGTAAGAAACTTAATCAAATGCAGTTTTAATGCTTTAAATAAAACTGATATGGCCTGACAGGATTCTCTAAAAAGAAGCCAAAACACTACAGAAATGTCTTCGACTTCCTCATTCGACCTACCTCCATACATCTGGGTGTATCCCTGGCTCATCTGGAGCCCCAGGGAGCTGCCGGAGGAAAGGTGTTGAGAAGGGCCCGGGGCTGGGAGGGCAGGGAGAAGGATGGTGCCACCCTGAAGGTTGAATGGGTTAACCTGGCTGCTACTCGGACTAGCATCACTACTGCTATGCCCACCCTGGGATCCTGAGAGAGATTTGTACATTACATTTGCAGTGGTCAGATACTGACAATGCAACTGCAGCTGTTTTTAACCATGTTTATTAAACTGTAGAGTTTTTCCATTTTCTCTTCCACTTGGAGACATTTGTCGTTCTTCATATCTGTACTTTCAGCTATTATTTCTAAATTAGGTATAAAATAGGTACCTCCTTGTATTGCATGTAAAGCACAGAAAAGTATTATTTCATTGTTACTTCATGTAGGGGAAAGAATGATTTTGAAAATTTCAAATATCATTTTTAAAAATCTGTTTTAAGATGGCCATGAAACACCACCAAATAGCTGACACCCAAACTTTGTGCTACAACAGGGTAGGCCAGTTTGAATTAACACTTAAAAAGTATTAGCAGAATAAGTAAGAAATCTGTGATTTGTAATAAAAACATGCATTAATTTCTATAATAGCAGCTCAATGGAGTGGAATCGTAAAAAAAAAATATATATATTTATTTAAATTTATATATTATTCCTAATGTACAAAAAGTGGGTTACCAGGCTGAGAAGCAGCAGTGAGGCTCAGAGACTCCAGCGCGTCCTCCAGCTCTTTGACCTGAGTCCTCAACCTCTCCCCTTTATCTGGCAGAGCTGCCACATTCACCACAGACAGAGTAGCCTTAACAAGAGGAAGAAACAAATGGGTGAGGGGACAGACAGACAGATACACATAAAAATAGATAGTACACGCTAGAGTGGGCCAAAAGACAATGTCCGTCACCGATGACTGATTGACATCACAATGAGAGCTGATTGTAGTAAATAGTGCCATAAGATCTATCAGATGGCATGATTAGCTAGTAAATACAAAACACTTGACAAATTTAAGTTTAAAAAAAAAAGAAAAAAAAGAATGAATATATTGAGATTTTACTGCTTATTTATTATAATTATCTGTTGCTGCTGCAGTGATTAGTCTCAGTTACCATCGGATTGTAGAAGAGGACAGCAAAATTTGATCTGTATTAGAATCCAACTGTCAGCATGGTCAATCTTATCAGCCTATTTTTTTTTAGCTTATTACAAATATATTTTGGTATATACGTTTTGACAAGTCACAAGAAATTGCAGTAAAGAAATGTTAAAGAGATGTTTGATGCACATATCAGAATCCTTTATATCAATATTGGTATTAGCCTCAAAAAATCCAATATGTGTCCACCTCTAGTCCGTATCATAAAGGCTAATTTGTATGACTCGAAATGGCCAGTCATGTCAGTTAGTCACTTGCTCACCTTTTTCTGTTGGAGCTGAGAAGTGAGCAGGCTCCGCAGCCCTTTGGGATCTTGCTGCACACCTCTGACCTGAGAAGCTTGCTGGAACCCAGGGAAGGTGGTCAGGGTCTTTTGGACAGCAGAAACAGGAGTTGTTTTCTGAGTGGCCGGCTTCACGGACACCAACACTACATCATCATTGTTGTCGCTGTCGTCTTGGTGGTTTTTGGTTTGACTGGAGTCATTGAATTGTGTTGGTTTGTTAGACGTGACTTTCCTAGTGTGATCAGAGTCTCTGGAAGCCTGGGTGCTACTACTGGGTGCAGATTCAGAGACAGTAGGTTGAGTCTGTTCCACCAGACAGGTTTCACTATCAGCTGGTTGCTGGGGTGAGTCCTTTTGAGGATGCTGTGAGGCTTGATTTATTTTCTCAGGATGAACAGCCTCGACAATGGAGGTAGAAATAGGCTTTTCTGCTTCTCCCTGCTTGGTGTGGGTCTCTGTAGTCTTGTCTTTCACCTTATCTATCATTTTGCCCACACTGTTAGTTTTGGGACTGTTTCTCTCTTCAGCTGAAACTCTCTTCTTTAACTTCATCCCTGGTGGAAGTTGTTTATTATGGTAAGTATCAGATGAATTCAGCTTCCCTTCATCCTCTTCTTCTACTCCCGCGTCTAAGCTCTTCACATTTTCTTTCTCATAACTTCCTCTCCTTTCAGTTTTGTGCCTTGCCTCGCTGTCTCTCTCTTCGCTTCTTTTCTCACCACCTGCACCACACTGCACCCTTCTCCACTCAGAGTCTTTGTCCATCTTGCCAGAGGCTTTAAATGGGTTTCGGACAGGCGGCAGGCAAGAGGGTGGTAGCTGTGTGTCAGATAGAGGGGTTTTCTTTTCTTTCTCTGGCTGCAATTATGGAAGACACAGACAGTTAAAAAAGGGGTATAAATTTAATAAATAATAATAATTATAATAATACAAATAATAATAAATAAATTTATAAAAAACTATCTCTGGGAGATGGAGATTGAAGTGACTTAGAAAAGTTATAAAACACATTTAAATCTTAAAACTCAACCTTAAAATGCAATGCTCCTTAAAAAAAGTAATATTACTTTACTTATCACTGGATGATAAAAGTAACTCGTTACGTTACTATATTACTTTCCAGTGTTTTCCACAGAACGGGGTTCTGCACATGTAGCCTATTTATAAGAGCAGTATTCAGTATTTTCACCAAACGTTACATCAACGCCACTCTCTCCGGACGAGTCCAAGCATCAGTGACAGTAACTGCCGGAGTTTCTTTCTATAAGTTTCACATTGCTGTGCTGCTTAAGCAGATGCTTCAATAAATTAAATGTTGAAGTAAATAGTAACACTACTAGTTACTGGGAAAAGTAATATTGCAGTAACGCATTACTGCCCAACATTGATGGTCAGTTACTTAAACCCCAAATGTCAGTTTTGTTATAGGCCTATGTCCAGATATACCTATTTAGTAAATTTCAGAAATCTTAGCCTGACACTAACATTTGGTCTCTTTGGAAACATTGGGCTCATGACAACAATCCAAGATAGAGCTCAGAGTGTGTGATGATTAAGGGTTGGAAAAGGGTTATAGAGATTAAAGTATTATATACAACTAATGAGTAACAGTTGGTGACAAAGATGTTTAAAGTATATCAATAAAAAGGTATTTATGGTGAAATTTGTGACAGTTGATGTCTTACTGCAGTCCAAGGCACACTTCCACACCACCTCTGGCCTGCTTTTTTACCGATAATACACCGATAGAACAACCTGGAAAAGGAGAACAAACTTAGGGTTAGAGATCCAATCCAAACAACCAGGTGTGTGCCCACCTAGATCCAAGATGGTGCTGGGCAGACCGGGGGCAATTGTAACATATCAAATTACACCAATCAGAAACGAGACAGAACCATGAAACTCATCATGCATGCTTTCTGTGGCCATCACTCTCTGCCTGCCGAAGAACAAGCCAAGGAGACATACTTATCAACGTTTTTCTGTAAAGACTCCTTCTCGAGCTATGAAAGTAACTATTTTCATCTACAGTATTGTTCTCATACTGTCTTAACTATTAATGTCTATGAATTTATATCTGTCTTTTTTGTCGACCATTTTGTTGTCTAATATTTGCTTCGTTGTTTCTAGCTGGTAGGGTAGCTTGTCATGGTGTGGTACAGTTGAGGTCAATTGTAACACGGTGTTAAAATTGACCCAGAAACCATTAAAATAGTGTCCATCTTAGAAAGATCATCAATACATATTTTTTTTTTGCTGATAATTTTCTGAAAAGTGTTTGTGGTCAGTTTAAATATCTAAAATATATTCTATATAATGTGTGTTTTGCAGCATAGTCCATTAGTTCAATCTTTGGCATTTTCATTCTGGGGTTCAATTCCCACCAAGAGACAATTGCTCATGCTTTCCAATATCTTCAATGTCTACGAATGAGAAGTCGTCTTCACTTTAAATATTGTAATAATAATCTATCAACATATTTATCAAGAGATCAACATTATTTAGATTTTTGATTTGTAATAGTAGCATATCATTGAAGCTCAATATGAAATATAATAGACGATGCTATCTTTCGAACAATGTCAGAAAAGTGTTTTCAGTTTATGTGTACGAATGACCTATAGCTTACTTAACTATGTATACTGTGTTATTAATAGGCCCATACTCAGTGGCTAGTCCAGAGGTTAAAGTTTTTGGCTCTCAATTTGTCATGGGGCAACTCAGTGAGGGTTGTCCTATGATGTTTGTCATGTGACCTTGTACCACTTCATAAGAGGAGAAGTTTCAAGCAGTAATATCAATGTCTAATCTATTTTTGGTAGTTTTTTTTTTTTTTTTTTTTTTTTAATTCTTGGTATTTATATGAAGGAATTGTGTGTGTTGTTACAATTGCCCCATATGCTGTTACAATCGACGCTGCCCATGGAGGCAGATGTAACATTTCACATCTAGTGTTTGAATCACTATTGTGACTTTAACATTGCTTGTAAAACATTTGATTACTGTTAACTAAAACACAGATACAAATTACCTCTATAAAAATTGTATCCAATTAGTTCAAGAAGTTTGAGTTATAACAAAGAAACCAAAGTTGTTACAATTGCCACCGGACTCCCCTATAGCTTCCTCGTCTTAGGTGTGCTTTGTTTTATTTGTGTGTGTTAACTCAGTTTTTGGCACCAGAGAAGAGCTCATTAACATCAGGGGAACAACTCCAGCAGATTTATTTCCCACTTTTCTCACGTCACCAGTGGAGTTATTGGACATTTTGGTGAAAGGCACCCTCGCTGTTGCTCAGGCTGTGATCTGTGCTTCACGGAGACGTGGCTGTGTGGACTGATACCAGACTCTGTGCTGCAGCTGGCAGGCTTCCAACTGTACAGAGTGGACCCCGACACAGAGCTCTCCAGCAAAACAAAAGGTGGAGGTATCCGTTTTTGTATTAACAATGGCTGGTGTACCGACGTGACAGTAATTCAGCAGCACTGTTCTCCTGATCTGGAATCTTTAACTGTAAACCATTTTACTCTCCCTGTGAGTTCGCTTCATTCACTCTGGTTGGTGTTTACATTCCACCGCACGCCACCGTGCATGACGCGCAGCGCATACTGGCCAACCAGACACTGTGTGTAGCCGACAAACCCGCACTCCCTTGTTATTGTTCTTGGTGACTTTAACAAATGAAACCTCAGCCAAGAACTCCCCAAATACAGACAGTTTATAAAGTGTCCAAACAGAGAAGAGAACATTTTGGATCACTGCTACACCACAGTTGGCAGTGCTTATCACGCCGGCCCGCGCGCTCCCTGGGACACTCTGTCATGGTCCACCTGATTCCTGCATAGAGGCAGAAACTAAAGCTCTGTAAACCTGTAGTGAGGACTTCAAAGAAGTGGACCAATGAAGCTCTAGAGGATCTTCAGGTTTGTTTGGACTGTACTGACTGGGATGTTTTCAGGACCGCCACCAACAGTCTGGATGAGTTTACTGATGCTGTGACATCCTACATTAGTTTCTGTGAGGACAGCGGTATACAAACAAGCACCATGGTGACAAACTCTGGTTCACAACTAAGCTCAGACAGCTAAAGTTGGAAAAGGAGGAGGCATATAGGAGTGGGGACAGGTCCGGGTGCAGGGCGTTAAAGTGTAGGTTTAGCAAGGGGGTGCGAGAAGCTAAACGACTGTACTCTCAGCGGAACGTGCCCGACTCCACCTGCAGGTGGATCACTGACTTCCTAATGGACGGGAAGCAGCACGTCAAGATGGGAAAACATGTCTCTGATACCGGGACCATCAGCACCGGATCCCCTCAAGGCTGCGTTCTTTCCCCTCTTCTCTCTGTACACCAACAGCTGTACTTCCAGTCACCAGTCTCCTGAAGTTCGCATATGACGGCACCCTAACTGGGCTCATCTCAGGTGGGGATGATGATCTATTTATGGCAACTGCATGTTTGTCTACATGTAGCACCTTATCACCAAAGCAAATGCCTCGTATGTGTAAAACACTACTTGGAAATAAAGCGCCTTCTGATTCTGATAGAGACAAGTATCTTGTTTTATTGTAAGTTGTATTACTTCCAATAAAAAATTCTTCCTGTTTTGTACAATAAAAGACTCCACATGCACACCCACCTGTGGCTGTGCTGTTGTTGACTGTAGGTGAGGGCTTGGAGTTCCACCATCGAATCTTCATGATGGAGGCAATGGGATGGTGAGATGCTGGAGGAGATGACAATACAGATCAAAAAATGGCAACATAAAGGTGTGCAAACTTATTATCTCTCCGAATCCAAAATATGCAACAAAAATCGAACTATTATGCCATTAAATAACCACCAGTTACAACCTCAAATTTTTTGGCATTGAATAGTAAGACTCAGACCCAGAACGTCTGATGTGAATGTAATGGCTGATATGAGTGGAATAAAACTGCCATATCAGTGTATGCCCAAGTGATAGTTAAGACTTGAGAAAAACAATTTTATAAAACTATCCGTTTTATTCAATTAGCAAAACACAGGAACAGAAAATCTTAACAGATGTTTAGATATAGGAGAGTGGTTTCACATAACTTTACTTTAGGTTAGACCCATAGAAACTCCTGGGGAACTTGTAGATTTTTTACAATATTGATTTATAATCCATGTAATTGTGGTGGTGGGTACTGGGATGCACCCTTGCTGTGCTTTTGACATCCTCTCAGAAATCGTCACACAAGATGATGTGAATACCTGGCCAAATGACTGAAATCACAGCCTTGCTTGTCAACGCAGACGTAGAAGCTTTTGCCTTTATTTGGTCCATCTTTCACGCCCGTTTTTAACATACACAAGCTGCCTGTATGGGGACATTGAAAACGAGGTATTTAGCAAATCATATTAACTTTCTAACGTTACTTACCAAAAATAGGTTTGGTTTAGTCAAAAGTTAACGTTACGCGGAGCAAAGAAACTGCCTTGTCATGCACACAAACAGTATTTCAGAGAATAAAACATAAAAATAGCTTCTGGAAACGCATCAAAATATCTGACTTTCTCTTTTATAACAAACAATTTACTACCACGAACGTATTGGCAACTTACCATGGACATCGCATAAAATCTTTTCCATTGTACGAGTGCAGACGGTGCAGACACGTCCAGTGCTGTTTCAGTTGCTAGAAGGGGAAATTCAGTATTTTCGTATCGACCAATCGCAGCAGTCAAATGAAACACATCCGGTGTATAAATATCAGTATAAAAGTTAGCGTGTCACTAAAAATAACACATGTTTATCATACAACACAAATTTAACAAAGTATATAGCAATGTAACCTAAACTACATAAGAACTTCAGTTTGCAAATTGAAAACTCAACAGTGCGCCACTTTTTATTCGCTCGATGACCTTTATTGTGAAATATTTTTGCGCAGTGACGTTAAACCGGATATAATTCAAAGATCGTTTTTCTAAAAATGTTGCTAGACACAAATTTCACTTTTAATTTTCTAAACACGCTTAGTATGTATATATTTTAGTTAGTGTAGTGTAGTGATTGATTTATATTAAACAAAAAGTGAAATAATATTAGAAAAACAGACGGTTTAAAACTTCCATTTAACTACATTACCCACAATGCAACAACTGGTGTGGTTTGTAGTCGCTCTCGCGGGCTTTGTTTTGATATGGCGGCAGGCTTCGAAACTTCTCTGTGTTATGCTACTATAACGAACACTTTCACTCAAGTAACGCCGCTTTTCGCTTATGTTACAGGTAAATCACATGTTTCCACACTTTTATTGATGTTGCGAATTTCTCTGCCTTGTTACTACAGCGTAACACCAGTAAAAAAAACTTATTTTTGTATGTGACGTTAAAGCAACCAGTGCTAACAACCGCAGACAGACAAATACTTCTAAATGCACCGATAATGGACTAACACATGAACTAACAGCACCATCGGCCTTAGCTGAACATGTCATGAATGTTGTCACCATGTAAATGATTCAGCCGTTTTCATGAGCAGCTGTTGTTAGTGTGCTGTTGCTAAGTTAACCAAACAAACGCTCATTTAAAACCGACACTGTACTGTCGTGACAGGCTTCGGTTTACGTTAACGTGTAACGGTTTAAAGCCAGATTAATATAAACAGCTCATGTTATTTCAACGTAAATCACTACTATATATAGTTTTCTTGGATCTAGGCATCATCTACGGTATGATTAACCCTTAACCTGACACCATAATCTGTTTTTCCAATCCTGGATTAGCGAGCCCTGCCTGAGACTGCGCGATCATCATGTCATCTCCAGCCGGGCTTCAGTACTCCCAGGCAGCAGAGTTCTTAGCTCGGTGGATGCCAAGTAGCTCCAGAGCCGGGGTAATCCTCAACCCCTGCCCGGACTTGGCTGGCTCCTTGCGACACATCCCCGCCGTGGGATCCCAGCCCCTGGAGCCAGACGACTCATTTGCCTCGGACTTTGCCCCTCTGCCCGCCTCCGCAGACAGCAGCTGTCTTGGTGTGGATGGCTTTGCCCGGTCACCTGGTGGAGAGAGGGCTGGAGCTGACAGGCCAGTAAACGGACTGTCCTCTGTAGCTCAGAGAAATTCAGATGGAGAGTTGGACAGTTTGGATGAGATGACGAGCAAATCACAGGATCTGTCCCTAATGATGAAGCTTGAACAGGTAAGGACATGATAGCTTTTCAGAATCTGGTGTGTTCCTACAATTGATAGTGTTTCTGCCAGGGATTTGACAAATCTGCATTGCCTATTGCTGTAATAATATCATGAGATTAAATTATTATTCTGAATTAGAATACACCATGTGGTTGTCAAAATTAACTCTACAAAGATTTTTTTAAATCTGAGTCAGACTTCTCTCAGAGTATTTGATATACCTGACCATGCCAGCTGAAACTGACAGCTCTTTTCATTACCATGCAATTAACATCTGCTTGACAATTTAACTACTGATTTTCCATATCTATCTATCCATATCATATTCATATTACTGCGTCCTGTTTAGTTAACACCCACCACCTGCGTCACAAAAGTCTTTGACTCTTCTTGCTATTAGTTTTTCGCTCCATTTATGTAGACAAGACTCAAATAGTGTGTGCATGCAAGTCAGTTTGAAAAAAACAATTTGTGGACTCTTCTTTATTTCAGTTAACAGTTTTAATATGGTAATTCATCAGTATGTACAGTGCACAGTTTTGGTGAGAAGCCACAAATAAATTTGCTTGTTGGAAAAATCTGAGGTGGAATTATTGTCAGTGTGAGGACACAAGTCCAGTTCTCACTGTGACCAGTGTGGTAATCAAATGCCAGGTGTCTAGTTGAAATGTCATAGAGCTGCAACGATTAATCGATTAGTTATCAACCAATGAGTAATTTTTTAAGGGGAAAAAAGTTGTCTGATTCCAGCTTCTTAAATGTGAATATTTTCTGGTTTCTTTACTACTTTATTACAGTAAACTGAATATGTTTGGGTTGTGGACAAAACAAGACATTTGGGGACGTCAGCCCTACTTTCAAGCCTACTGAAAAACACTGTGAGACACTTTGGATTAGGGCTGGATGATATGGCCAAAAATGTTGATTAAGTTTCATATTTTTCAATATTGATAATTATCACGATAAGTATCAAATCGTTATTTCTTTTGAGTTTAAAGGCTGACTTTTGCTCCTGAGTGAAAGTTGAAGAAACCAGATGGTTAAATAAACTCTTCTTTATGGTCAGAACAAACACTTGATGCCAAACAATGGATCACTTCACAAATCTGAGGTAGAACATTCAAAACAATTTATAATAAAATATTTGTCAACAAGTATGCATGAGTGAAATTAAGTAAAACCTTTATTCAGGCCTTTTTCCTCAACAAAATAAACATCTTTATAAATGAAGTCCTAATTTGTGTATGATTCAAGAGAATAAAATCAAACATTTATTGAACATTTGTAATATTGTTATTGAAAAAAATTATATTGCGATAGTTATTGTTTTATTGTCCAGCCCTACTCTGGATAAGAGTTTTAGCTACATTGATAATTAAAATATGATATTGTGTTTGTACAGTTGAGGAAATGGCAGCAGCACATGCAGGAGCAGCTAAAAGCCCATCAATTGGAGGAGCTGCTTCGCCTCCAGAAGGAGCAGCAGAGGCTGCTGGGAAGGATGAATGGATCTGAAGACTGCACAGGAGGTAAAAATAAAAAATAAATTACCAGAAGAACTGCAAATGTGATAATTAGTTTCACTTAAGATATAAAATATCTGGGTTGATTTGTGAATGTATTTGCTCTGCTTCCTCCCATAGATTCTTAATGTGTACATTTCCTCCACTCATTGTGTAAAGTGACTGTGAATGTATCTTACAGATCACACAGATAGTTCGGGGCTGTCAAGAGCAGAATGGAGGGAGAACTCACTCCAAGAAGCCTATCATTACACAGAGAGCCTAAACAGCCCCACCATAAGTTGCACTGGGGTCCCACAGGGCTCCACCTCTGGACAGGAACAAGAGCACTCACCAGCAGGGAAGCAGGAGCGGCTTGCAAGAGGTCAAGATTATGAGGAGGTTGAGAATGAGAAAGATGGTGAGAAAATGTAATTTAAGCTTAAGGTGACAACTGAATTTGTACAGTTTTTCAGTTTTTTGACACGATTTTCAGTATAAATCACTTCGGCGTGTAATTCTAACAGTGTGTGTTTGACTACAGGCACAAGGAACTCAAGAGAAGATGATGAGGAACAGAGTGGCGATACTAGTCAGTTTCATGAGCATGATGATACGTTTATACCAAGTAATAGCGTAGCTTTGGCTGAAGACTACAGCAGAAAAGGAGTTGAAGTCTTCCATGACAGGTATATACTATATTCTCATATTCTGTTCTGAAGTCCCCCTGTTTTGTGTGAGTTTATTTGTTGCCAAATTTGTTTTATTGCATACATTTGCTGTGTGTGTGTGTATGTGTGTCCCTCTCCAGGCCTATAATGCCGGGTATTGGGGGTCAGAAGAAGACGTTTGATGAGTTGTTGGAGGAGCAGCTGAGGCTGGAGGAGCAGAGGCTGAAGTCTGCCCGGCAACAGCAGGTCAGAGAATATAACAAGGGTCTCCTTATGAACAAATAAATCATGAGTCAGTGCTAAAACACAGATCAGCAATCATTTAATCATGAGCCATATGTTTGATTTATAGCACACGGTTGGTGTCTCAGTCAAGACTGACTGTCACCCGAAAATGTAGTTGCAAGCAGAGCCTCTCCATATTGGTGCATTCAAGGAAGCTTTAACATCTTAGTCTTTAGGGTTGCTACAATAGCAAGTTGTTTTTTTTTTTAATGCGAGAAACATCCAAATTAACATTGCGTCTCCTCACCATAACAGAGCCAAGATGGAGCTGTTGCTGTACAAGCTCCTCCTAAGAGGGCCTTTCTGAAGCGAGGCGAGGGCCTCTCAAGATTTACCAATAACCGCAAAGCCTCGTTACCAAAAACGGAGGTGAAGAAGGATCCCAAACCACAACAACCCCAGGCCAGAGTAATCTGCCGCAGCAACTCAGAGCCTGCAGCCATCCAGAGAGGAGGCACAAATAGTGTCCAGCGGCTTCCTGTCCAACGTAAAACCGCCACACTCAACAAGGAAAACCGACTGAAAGATGTCAGTTTGCCTGCTCAGGACATCAGAGTTGATAATAAAGCAGCACGGATGAAGGTTTTAGGTAGTCATCAAAGACAGAACACAGAAGGACCAGAGTCTGTTCAAACAGACCCAGAGGGTAGACCAACCAAACAAGTGGGTAAAGTAATGGCACAGAATAATAGGAAAGTAGGTCTGTCAGCTCAGGCCGTGAGGAACCCTGGTCCCAACACGCAGCCAAACCCTGTAACCAAACAGGTGGGCATGTTAAGAGGGCCAGAGAAGGCTGAAGGCGATGATGCCGCTTGTGGTTCAGGAGTGGAATCAGGAGGAGGAGGAGATGGAGTTCCCCAGGATTCGTTCGAGTTGTCGTTTCAGGAGAAGCTCCAGCGTTGGGAGTGTGACCGGCAGGTGGAAAACATGGAGCTGGGAGAGTTTGAGCTGCTGGAGCAAGCGGCCGAGGAGCTGTCCTTCTCGTCCAACTCCTCTTTTGTCATGAAGGTGCTTTATTTAACACGCTAGTGATTTCTGTGTTTTAAGTCAAGGCTGTATTCTCAGATTATTTGTGAATTTCTGCACTCACACTTGCACTACACTAAAAGGTAGCTTGATGAAATGTCTTGGGCACCTTGTCCAAGTCTTACATTTTCTCTACCATAGTGATTTCTTTTAAGAGTATGCAACGCTTGTTTAAAGCTGCTATAATCAATATGTTTATAATGACAATGTATCACATGACAATTTATATGTGAATACTGGACGTCTACTGAGCGTAATAGTATCTTTCAGCTCCTTGTTTTGGTTTTTCCAGCCTGCAACAGTTTTGATTCACTCTCATCAGCATACTTCATGGTCACAGCAGGCAGCTGTTTTCAGTTAAGGGGCTCTAAAAACCCTCTCATGTCAGCGTTACAGCTTGTTTCCAAGCTGTTGCCAAGTGGACAAATGTCTGTTATTGTAGTTTAAGATATCACCATGGTCGGTCGCATTTGTAGCCTAGAGGTTAAGGTGCCATGAGACACAACGTTCTAGGTTTGTGTCTAGCTAAAAGGCCTTTGTTGCATGTCATTTCCTATTTCTCTTCCCCTGTGATTTCCTGTCATCCCTTTATTGTCTTTGCCCCCCTAAATGACCACTGTAGAGAAAATTCTACCAAATTTCTGTATGTAATGGTAGTATAATCTGGGGTAAGCAGAAAGCAACTGCTTGGACTAGGATAGTATAAAATGTTCCAGTATTTACTGACTTGATTGTGTGGATTATTTTCCCATGTATCATGCGGTTATATTTGACATGTTGACTCTAAGCTGTGTGATTTTTAAAGACTCTTTGTTCTGTTCTTGCAGGTTCTTCAGATGGACAAGCTGCAGGCTGCCATGGGGCTACACCCTCGACGGCTTTCTTCTACCCCCATCAAGTCACCCCCAAGAGGTGCACTACAGAGGTGCTACAGTGTTGGTAGTAGTGGTGGCTTGGCCTATAAAGGCAGTTCCATGAACTCAGAAGCTGGTGTGATGAAGATAAGAGACGATGCACTCCGGAATAAAGTGAGTGTTGAGGATAAGGAGGAACAGGACAGTGGGAGGGAAGATGAGCACGAGAGCTCTGCCGTTTCATCCTGTGGTGGCTCTGAATTTGAAGATCAGGAAGTGGCGGGAAACCCACCATTTCCCAGCACCCACTGCTTTCCTGCACAGTCAAATCAGCCATATGACAAACGGTCGTATCAGGACGAGGACAGTTGCAGGGATTCAGACGTGACACAAGTAGACGATGGGGAGACGGACAGCATCCTCAGCAATACTGATGAGTCCACTCTGATAGAGGAGAAAGACGGGCAGCAGGGTAGAGTTGTGTTTGACGACAACGACACGTGGAACGACCTGGAGGACATCGCAGTCGGCACAGCCAGTGACTGTAGAGGAGTTTGTCCAGTGTCCAAGGCAACAGTCAATGGAGTCTCACCACCACAGCGGACTCTGCTAAGGAAGGTGGCAGTGAGCAAAGTTGTGGAGCTGGATAAAGGCACGGTCATTGGTTCAGCTAATCAGGAGCCTGTTGCTCATCCTCCAGCCTCCCAACTCATGACAAAGTTGTTCCCCTTGCTGAAGCCAAAGGCCCAGAATGCACCTCTCCCTCCCCCTCCTGCTGCTTCTGTTGCTCCTGAATCCAAAAAGCCAGAGGAGGAGACAGGTGAGACATCATAACCTATTATCAGTGTTTATATTCTCACTGTACAGTCAGACAGGAGGCAGATTTTCATCACTGTTCGCACATGAATGTGATTGGCACTGATGCATGACGATAGGGTTGCAACATAATATTATTTTCATTAGTTTTCAACATTATTTTTCAATTAATGCAATTAATCAAAGTCTGTACAATGTTACAATACAGCCTGTGTGATCCTGGAGATTTGTGGCGGATACCTATATTGATATTTGTCAAGCTGGTGCCAGTCAGTGCCATGTTTGCTCACTGAAAGACAATTAATCATTTATCTAAATTGTTGATCAACTTATCGCTTCAACATAACATGTCAGCAGCTCTGCCTGTCTGCCTTGTACTTCTTTCTGTCTGTAATATTGTGATATAAAGTTTATAATCAATACCGGCAACAGTATGTTCAGTACCTGGAAAAAAATGCACATATGCTTGACCAGAGGCCGGCTGTGACTTTATTGTATCATGTAATGTACTTTTAATTTGAAATTTTTTTTTTTCTCTCTGCTATAGAGAGGCGTTTTGGTCCCTGAGGCCACATCTGTAAAACCAGAAAGGATTATAATAACAATCACTTTGCTGGAAAGACAAAATATAAAAACTAGGGATTCATAATATATAGATGGCTAATATATTATAATAAGTATGTAAGAAAATGTAATCGTTCCGATAAGGGCATCCAGTAAGGGAGACAGTACGAGCAATGTTGAATGATGCCACAGGACTGTTTGCCAGTTTATTGTAAAAGGCTTGAGGCTTCTAAACTGTGGAGTCATGGGCTTTAGGAAACCCTTAATTACGTTATTCTAATGGTTTATGTAGCTTATACATCTTTGTCAAAAAGGAGATATGGTGTGTTATTAGAAAGTGTAAATATTAAAAATATAAACTAAGGTTTTACAAATAAGTTTACAGTGCATTCTCGATTCTGAGGATGTTGAAAACTCTCTAAAGATTGTAGTTTTATTAGAAAAAAAACTATAATATTTATTGTTCACATTTTTCCATTTGTAAGATTAATATAATCAGTCATCCTATCTGTATCAGCCACAACGAACATTTATGGTTATTGGCCATGAAATTCTATTTCTAATAAAAGTGACAGATCACAGATGAGCAGTCCTAGTTTTAAGCTTGATATTGATCCCCGAGGCAGTTAAGGATCAGATATTGGTGTGCAGTGGGCGTTTTCTGTGTGAGTGTTCATGTGTGTGTGTCCTCGTCCCCAGGTCAGCAGGTCCAGTCTAGACTGCTGAGGGAGAGACTGGTTGAGCTGGAGATTGAGATCGAGAGATTTAGGAAGGAGAATGCTGCCCTCACCAAACTCAGACAGGAGAATGAGAAAACCCAGGAAAATCTCAGGTGAGACATCTGTCTGCACCAAATGTTGTTTCAGTACCCTTTACATTTTAATATTTATACTACCTTATAACTGTTAGTTTGCTTGCACAACACAGTTTGACAGTGGATGTGTTAAAAGTCTTAAAAAGTCTTGTGTTAAAAAGCAAGAGACCCGACTACGCTTTCGGAGACCCTGAATGATGAACATCTGATTACTTGCACTTTTGAAGTAATCTCTTCAAATGTACATCCAATGTGGTTGGAAATATTTTGATGAATGTGAGTTTGTCTGTCCTTGCCTGTGCGATTTATATCTGCTTTGTTGTTGTTTTTGCAGGAAGGAGCGTTTGGAGTTTGAGAAGATGAAATCAGAGGAGCTGGCCAAGTTTGAGGAGCACAAGAAAGAGGAGAACAGGAAGTTGCAGAAGGAGCGCAAACTGTTTGAGAAGCATGTAGCGGCTGCCAGAGCCATACCTGACAAGAAGGAACGAGAGGAAATCCAGGTGACTCACGGACAAAACTCGCATCAGATCAGCAATTAACATGTTAATAGTTTGACTTATGTGTACTTTACATTAGTGTGACACATGAGTGAATTTCCACTCCTGTCCCATCCCACTCCCACAAAAATACTCCTGTCCCGTCCGAATCCCATGATAGAGTAAAAAAAATAAATTCCTGTCCTAATCCCAAAAGAATGACCCCTATCCCATCCTGTTCCAGAGAAGAAAAGTCTGAAAATAGCATTTATTCATATCATAACTGCATATTTATATATAAAAACTTTATTATTCCCATCCTGTCCCACTCCTCTGATTAATAGTGAAATTGATTTGAGTCCTGCAGCACATCCTTAAAACCGTGACTTGAATAAATGCTAATGTTGCAGCAAATCTGCTCGATGTGTAAGTAAGCAATAGTTTTGCCATATAAACTTAAAAGATGATATGTTAGTGTTGTCTTAACACCAAAATCATTTGGGGCTAACAATGAGATTTCCAACTCAGACACATTTTACACTGGAGTCACATCAGAGAGTCTGACAGTTTGAAAAGTGTGTTGCACATTCACAAGTAGCTGAAGTTAAAAAAACATTGTACATCAAAATCAAACCAATTAAAAACAATGGTCACAAACCGTAACTGACCTGTTTGGCAGCACAACAAGAAGATATGGTGTGAAATCTTGAAATGGGATAAACTGCCCTTTAATCTGTCCTTGTTCTCTCTGCCAGGCGTTGAAGCAGCAGCTAAGCTCCCTGCAGGAGGAGCTGAGGGGGAGGGAAAGTCGCTGGGCCTCCACACACAGCCGGCTGCGGCAACAGATTGACTCCCTCAATGAGGAGAACAGTTCTCTCCGGGACGAGGTATCCACCTTAACTCTGACCCTTTAC
>NC_060156.1:22837128-22855349 GCF_021292245.1 Micropterus dolomieu | reverse complement strand
GAGGAGCTGGCCAAGTTTGAGGAGCACAAGAAAGAGGAGAACAGGAAGTTGCAGAAGGAGCGCAAACTGTTTGAGAAGCATGTAGCGGCTGCCAGAGCCATACCTGACAAGAAGGAACGAGAGGAAATCCAGGTGACTCACGGACAAAACTCGCATCAGATCAGCAATTAACATGTTAATAGTTTGACTTATGTGTACTTTACATTAGTGTGACACATGAGTGAATTTCCACTCCTGTCCCATCCCACTCCCACAAAAATACTCCTGTCCCGTCCGAATCCCATGATAGAGTAAAAAAAATAAATTCCTGTCCTAATCCCAAAAGAATGACCCCTATCCCATCCTGTTCCAGAGAAGAAAAGTCTGAAAATAGCATTTATTCATATCATAACTGCATATTTATATATAAAAACTTTATTATTCCCATCCTGTCCCACTCCTCTGATTAATAGTGAAATTGATTTGAGTCCTGCAGCACATCCTTAAAACCGTGACTTGAATAAATGCTAATGTTGCAGCAAATCTGCTCGATGTGTAAGTAAGCAATAGTTTTGCCATATAAACTTAAAAGATGATATGTTAGTGTTGTCTTAACACCAAAATCATTTGGGGCTAACAATGAGATTTCCAACTCAGACACATTTTACACTGGAGTCACATCAGAGAGTCTGACAGTTTGAAAAGTGTGTTGCACATTCACAAGTAGCTGAAGTTAAAAAAACATTGTACATCAAAATCAAACCAATTAAAAACAATGGTCACAAACCGTAACTGACCTGTTTGGCAGCACAACAAGAAGATATGGTGTGAAATCTTGAAATGGGATAAACTGCCCTTTAATCTGTCCTTGTTCTCTCTGCCAGGCGTTGAAGCAGCAGCTAAGCTCCCTGCAGGAGGAGCTGAGGGGGAGGGAAAGTCGCTGGGCCTCCACACACAGCCGGCTGCGGCAACAGATTGACTCCCTCAATGAGGAGAACAGTTCTCTCCGGGACGAGGTATCCACCTTAACTCTGACCCTTTACTCCATGTGCACACACACGTCAGTGCCAGGTGCGAATGCACGCGGAACGCTTTGGGATCCCCCCCCCCCCCCCAAGTAGTTAGCTTTAATTTAATACCAGGTAATAGATCATAGAGAAAAACACCCATATAATGTATAGATATATATACTTCTCCCATTTCATGGTTTAGTTGTAGTTGTAGCAATATTGTTTTTTTCCCTCTTTTTTAAGTATACTTTGTCTTTTAATTTAAGATCCATATGTTGGAAAAGCTCCGTCTCAGTGCCTGGAAGAAAAACCCTGTCAATGCAGAGAAGGACAAAGAGACGAAAGATGTTCCCAGAATATTTGAAAACAGTGTGCCACCTGTGACCAAAGGAGTGAAATTTGCTGTAAGGATGTTTATACTTTTTCCTATTAGTTATATTCACGTTCTCTGCATTGTATGGTCACAAAACAATATGATTTAGACCTGTTATTTCTTGATTAGACTGCAGTTAAATAAAATATTTTAAATGTGTGACCAGGACTATGCTGGAGAAATGATGAGTCCATAATATGGATTTTTGTTATCGTCAGACAAAGTGACAGTTAGCATCAGGGGTCATTGACAGTACCCAAATGTTTAATCAACCAAATTCATTTCAATTTCCAACCGTGTAGGATCTCTAATTATCTCTTCAGATTGTTTCCTCATCTTGACATAACATAGAAATTGCTAATGGTGTCTCTTTGTTTTCAGAGTCCTCTAGACTCCAGAGCAGGCAGCAGCATCAGCCCTCCACTGAGCAGCACTGCTGCCAGCAAATGGAGCTCCAGGGAGGTCAGTCAGGGGGCTACAGGTACGGTGAAGAGTTTCTGTTCACAGGGAGAAAAAGATCATAGATTTACTAGCATATGGGTTTTGGAGGCGTTTGCAGACTTTAAAGTAGCTATAATCAATATTTTTACACTAACAAAGGATCACATGAAAACGTAAAAGGTGTTGTGTTTAGTGATGAACCAACAGAAAATTATCACCCAGGTTCCCCTCAGCCTGATGGAGCTTTATAGTAACTTTCAGCTCTTTGTTTTGGTTTTCCAGCCCATAAATGTACTGTTTTGGTTCACTCTCACCACTTTGTTCGCAACGAAAAACCTCTGATAAGCAGAGCATTTCACAGCTAAAGAGCTATATATTTTCCTGAAGAGTTGGTTTGAGATGAGAAAAGAAGTAAAGGGAGAGAGATTTGCCAGGTGGACACAAACACAACTTCAAAATGAATAATAATGTTCTGTATTTGATAGAAACATAAATATATCAACTTAAATGGTGATGTAACAAGTCAGTATTGTGTTCATTGCGTGTTTCCACTGTCCCCAAGTGGCCAAAAAAACCAAAACATTAGTAAATTTAAATTCATCTGACGAGCCAGTCAGAAAGAGGTTTTATGTTTGTGGAAAGGTTTTCTGTATTTCTGTCTTTGCAGAGTGGATTTTTAATCAGATATACTGACTCTCAAACAGCCTGAACCCTGCAGGCTGCAAAATTAATTGGTTGTAATCCGCCATCCAGTAAATTTAACCCATCCTCGACTGAACCAATGTTTTCGTATTTTCTTTGTCAGCAGGGATAAAGAGCAGCTTGAGGAAGCCACCCGGGCCGGGACGCTCGTCCACATCCTCCTCTTCTTCATCGCCTGGCAGGAGGACAGAGGAGAGGTCAGCACCCGCCAGCAAGAGCCAGGACAAACCACCAAACCAAGAACACTGGCACAACTGCTCTCTGGTAAGCATCGCCAGTAGTGTAGTTCTCTTGTGTCTGGTATAACAAATCAGACACTGCAGGTTCTTCAAAATGCTGCAGCACAGTAACTGGTAAACAACAAATGTATTGGGCATCCAGCTACAGCAAATTTACGGCCCCTGACCCTGTTTAGAGACTGTTCAGTGTGGTCAGTTCATTTAATCACAAATTCATCTATTCATCCATTGTTTTGTTTTTTTTCAACCTTCTTATCCTGTTCAGGGTTGTGGGCTGTCGGGGCCAATCTGAACATGCTGCTGTCCATCAGGGCTCAGTCACATGTTTAATAATTTGTTCTTCTTCTCATTGTAGAAAGGAGATTCTCCGCCCATAGAACCAGATTGCAGTGAGGCAGAAGAGCCAGAATCAGCTCAGGTTATCACACACCCTGATGGGAAGGTGAGACAGTGGAAAGATGTTTCATCAGAATATGAAATCCAGAAAACTTGTCTTGATGGGAGCAACCAGGCAGTAGATGCTTTCAGCATTCTGAGACTGATAAGGAAAACTGCAAAGCAGGAAATGAATTCTTTAATCATTTGACCATAATTTGGATGTTAAAAGGATAAGGCTCCCGATATTTTTATAGTTTTTGTCAATAAATCCCATGAAAAGATCAAAAACAACAATGTGTTTGTCCGTCTCTCAATATTGGCCGACTTCCCCAGCCTGTCAGTTGCTCCTAGCACAAAGGCCACGTGTTCCTACTGAAGATATAAGTCTTAAATATGGCTCTCAAATGTATAGCGTTACTCTAACAGGTATAAACTGTGTATTTATTAAGGACTTTGATTTAAGGAATTTGGTGTGAGTATTTACACGGACGTTGAATGTGGGACTGATTCAAAATAAACTACAGTGTAATGAAGGAACTCTTGAATCAGATCAATCAGTTGTCTGTTTTGGTCTTTTCATGGAATTTGAGTGACCCTTATACTCTTAAGTCTAGATGGAAAATTACCACTAACAAGTAAAACCAAAGTACTTAATGATAATAAAGAGTCATTGTTTTGTTGCACACTGCAAAGACTCAACATACAGGACAGATACTGTTGCGTGTATGAAGTAAAAAAGCTAAAAACTGTCAAAGTGACGATTTCACGTGTCAGAATTGTATCTACCTGCTGCAGCTAATAACTGAAAAACTTACTAGATTCTTAGGGCTTAGGATTCCAGGGATAGATATTTACCAAATTTTGTAAGTTCAATAATACACTGATGTAAAAATGATTTGTACTTTGTAGTTTCCCATCCACAACATAAACCTAAACAGCTAGAGGTAACAACAACAGTTGTGCCAAAGACTTCGACAAAATGTCACTTGAAGAAGTTGTTGTGCAGTGAGCGTGTTTGCTGTTACTGATGTTAAGTATCCTCAGAGCTGGTTGTGATCTTTCCAGATAGAGAAGGTTCTGGCCGGTGGCGATCGCCTTATTGCCTTCCCCAACGGGACCAGGAAGGAGGTTTCAGCAGACGGACTGACGGTCAAAGTCACCTTTTTCAACGGAGACACCAAACAGATCACAGCCGACCAGAGAGTGGTGAGACCTTTATCTTACGTTACACAACATTTATGTGGCGGACGCTTTTACTTACGATAACCTGATGCAACCTTCATAGGAATTAGAATGATGTTTTATTATAGTAAAAAGAATCATTCTGATCTGCTGAATACAAACCATGCTGTGGGAGCTGCTGGACATATGCGCTTTGCTCAAGGGCAACTGTAGGAGGAGGGAAGGGGGTGTTGGACTAACTTTGCCCCATTAGATATTCTTGGTTGAGATTTGAACACAAACCAGCTGCAACACAAATATGCTTCTTGTGTACATACCTAAATTGAGCAAATCAGTTTTCATTTTTCATACCAGTTTAATTAAAAGTTTTGTTGTTTGTTTTTTTTTACCAAAACATGGTAAATCTGTTTTTGTTAAATGATTGATGGCACCTCGTTAGAAATAAACTGTTGTACTTATGAAGGACAGCAGTTTTGGAAAGGAGAGTAAATGGTCTTAAATGGACAGCACAGATTTCAACTTGTTGTCTCTGCTTAAGGAAGGAAAGTTGCAAGCACTCTGAAGCCACAAATAAAAACTCTTGGCTGTGACTTTAATGCGGACAGGACAGTCAGTTCAACTTACTTTAAGCTTGAACACTGCAGGAAAAATAGATGTGATCATAGAAGTGATGTTTTTATCCCCTACGATCAAAGAGTGATGTGAAGAGAACAGATTTGTCTTTGCTCAGAGAACAAACTAAATATAAGAAGCACCTTTGCCATGTTACCTATCTGAATTAATTTACTGGTTATCTCTCTTGTCATGGCTCTGCTGCTTGTGCTCAGATCTACTACTACGCTGAAGCCCAGACGACACACATCACCTACCCAGATGGCGTGGAGGTCCTGCACTTTCCGAATAACCAGACTGGTGAGCGCAAAAGATCAGGCGGTACGACGCTGGTTTTGGCTGTGAGGGGTCAATATCCCCATTTTGTCTGATTTTATGAAGAGTCCATTTTATAAATAACCTTTGGTATATTTGGTTGTGCCGTCGTGTTAGAAGATAAATAGGGCTGTGTCTGAAATCTCACTACTCCTTATATTCACATATTCAAAGTTTACTCCATAGTGAGCAGTTAGTTGAGATTCCCATCACTTATTTTCACATCTATAAAATTTTTTTATTTCTGTTGGGGGAGTTTTTGAGGTGTAGTTACAAGTGCAAGTCATGTATTCAGTTTTACTTACATAACACTACTTGTACTGAAGTACTTAATTACTTTCGACCGCTGTATTTTGACAGTGTAGTTATTTTGGTGGTTTTATTTGAATCCAGTTGACAGGTAAATGGGGGACAAACTGTACTGTACATTGTTCTATTTCCAGAAAAGCATTTCCCAGATGGACGTAAGGAAATCACCTTTCCAGACCAGACGGTCAAGAACCTGTTCCCCAACGGCAGGGAGGAGAGCGTGCTAACAGATGGGACCATCATACAAGTCAACCCGTAAGACCACAGCTCTGGCTTGTTGTACTGCTGCTGTGTGTTCTAATTCAACCAGACGTCTGTGGTGAAAACTGTACATCAGTTTCTCTTTACAAATGCTCACTGTTGTCCGGTTTTGGCACTTGAGGTACTTCATGCTACTTAAACAAGCTTTGCATTACATAATAATACACAAGTATTAAGAATCTGAGGATGTCAAGTCAGCTAGTGTTCTGCAGAACAAGTACTTTTACTCGAGTTGGATTTTAAATGAAGCATTTTACTTGTGTAATTGATATTTTTACCTAACCTACCTTAAGTATTAGGTCTTCAACTATCAATTATTCATTATCAATTATTCTGTTTATTTTTTAATAATTTCTCTAAAATGTCAGAAAAATACCTGTTACAATTCCCCACAGCCATATTTCGTCTGACCAGCCAAAAACCAAATATTTGGTATTTTTGCGTAACAAAAACGGCTAAAACGATTATTAATTACCAATTATTTATCTGTCAATTGACTAATCGTTGCAGCTCTATAAAAGGACTATAAGGAATATTTCTTCTAACATTCTAGTAGTAGTTTCTGGCTGATTGAGGAGTTTGTTTCCACTTTAGTTGAGTCTCACCCATTTCCACCTAAATTGAACACTAACTTGGTGTGAATGCGTGCTGCCTCTTTCAGGGACGGGACCAAAGAGATCCACTTCAACACAGGCCAGAAGGAGATCCACGCAGCAGACTACAAGAAGAGGGAGTACCCAGACGGCACTGTGAAGACGGTGTACACAGACGGCAGGCAGGAAACGCGCTACCCCAATGGACGGCTCAGGATCAAAGACAAAGATGGCAACGTCATCCTGGACAACAGGGCGTAGAAACGTCTCAAGTCTACATTCATACAACTGATTCCTATAGACCAGTCGCAAAAAGTCTCTGACAAAGCAGAAACTCATTTGACTCTAATGTGCTTCAAACATCCAAGGCAAAGCTACAGTTGATACTCCACAGTAGATGAGCTTGAGGAAGTCATAAGCCTTTTAAATATTTTTTATTTATTTATGCATTCAACATGTTAAACCTCAAGTCATTGGATACACACAATTTTTTTTTTAACTAGGAACTTGTGTTATTTGGAAGAATACTCCACAGGGCAGCTTCAGTGTTTCAGTGATGCAACATGTTTTGTGTCTAAAACAGGCATCTGAAATTAATCCTTTAGTCTTGCTAGACCAATCTTTTCTTTGTGTCAGGATATTTCTGGCAACTGATCTACCAGATTCCCTTATAAATCTGAATATTTGAATTCATATTGTTTACATTTTCAGTAAAAGCCTAGGAATAATGAAATGCTGCACAGAAACAAAACATCGCCTGTTTAGTACATTCAAGTAGAACTACGTGTGTGTGAGAGAGGTTTTTACAACTATTTTAATTTGTAAAAATGTTAAATACATATTTATTTTCTTAGCTCACTGTATTTTTTGTAAAATAAATTTTATCTTTTTTCTTTAGAATTGTGACTCTTGTTCTGATGATTGCTGTTGAGGTGTAAAGTCTGTGCATCTTGTTGAGAAGAGCTTTAACGATTTACTCAAAGAAAACACCACAGAATGGTTTGACAGCTTTGGAAGATTTTAATTTGTCACACAGACAAGATTGTCTCCCATGAGTCGAATGGCTAGAAAATAAAGTGCTATATCAATGCAGCTCCCTCAAACACAACAGCCAAACTTAAAGTAAATCACTTCTCTTTTGGGTTACCTTGAATGTACACAACTGCACATTTTCTGCAAAAAATAAAATACGTACTTTCCCCTAGTGGGAATAATAAAGAATGTCTTCTTAACATGTAAAAACTAAGAACAGCAGTCAAATAGCCCAAACAGAATAAAATTTAGATGTTAACACAACAGGATATCCGTGGGGAAACCTGGGGAAAGAGGAGGTGGGGGATTTATTAACAACAGCTTAAATAATGTCAAACAGCTGGTTACACTTGTTTAATGGCAACATTTTGTATCTAGCCCGGTTTAGCTCTAGGGCCGCAATTTAATTAATCCTTGCTTATTTTATGTTAATTTTGAGTATAAAATGTCAAAGTAGTGAGAAAAAGTACTGTCTAAACATTATTTTTAGCAACTATTGTCTTGATGTAATCTGGTCACTTTGCATGCAGTACATCTGATCAGTAGGGCTGCAACAACATAGTTTCATTGTCGACGTGTCGTTACAGAGATGCTGTTTAAGGGAGAGAGAGCAATCTTCTTATTAAGAACATTTCTGCGTGTTCATTTCTAACTGCAACGCTCTACATGGAATGCTAGGACCAGTATTGCCTCCACTGTCTGCTATGACTGCTTGACTGTAAGACTACTCACGAAGAAGAAGCTTTCGTGCGAGTAGTATGTATATTTTCAGCACCGCATGTCTAGCACCATTGTTCTTGTGTGACAGCGCCATCTAGTGGATTGGTGGCAATGCACAGCATCACAAAGGAGGTTAACCCTGTCTGCTAGCATGTCGGGGGTGAGGCGGAGCTGTAGGGTTAACTGGTCGCCATGCATATAATCAATAGGTTTAGGCACACACTCAGTGATGGTTGTGCTAAGGGTAATTGTTTTTGGGGGGCTGTCAAGAGTAACATAGCTACTACTAGCCAGCCAGCTAGCAGTATCAAAGAAAACAAGGGTCCTACAAATGTGATTGTGGTCCTGAAAATGCAGCCTCCGGTACTGCTAAGAGAACTCTCTTTTAGTTGTGTTAGCAAACACTTCCAGTGCATTAGTAAATCAGTGATTTATAGGAGTATCCTACGCTGTCTTGTCTTCCCCCGGCGTTAATACTAGTGTTCATTCTGAATAGTAAACCTCGTAATGGTAACATTACCTAGTTAAGCGGTGTGTTGGAGACCAGTATTTCACTTGAAAGATATTTAATTAGTTAAATGGTTTAATTAGGGTTATGGTTAGGGGGTGACAAATGAATCGTGATTAGTCGATTAATTGAATAAATAATTAACAGATTAGTCGACTACGAAGATAATCATTAGTTGCAGCCCTAATTAGCAGTGATTGTGTTTCAAAGTGATAAATTTGGGGACATAATGTGATGTTTAAATCTGAGCTTTATAAAACAAATCAGTAAAACAACATCAGAGTTACCCACATTTCAAAAAGCACCTTGATATATAAAATAAAGGTGAAAAATGAACTGTACCCTGTGGGTTGAGGAGTCACTCAAGCTCAGCCAGTCCGCTGCTCACCAGAGGCAGATGGACCAACTCTCCGTCCTCATTGAACAGCAGCACCTTGAGCTCCGGTTCCCGGGCCTGAACAGACAAGAAGGGCGCAGGAGGGAGGGCAGTTAAGATACTTGAAGACATGTCTCGTGACTTCTTGTCTGTGAGGCCAAAGGTTGGATGTAAACTGGGTGTTTGCAATAGAGATATGCTGTAGCTCTTTAAATTTTAAAATTTTGACTGAAGTTGTTTCTTCATGTTGTCTTATTAAACTTCACTTAAATCAGACCGACATTACCGACATCACCGACATTAAATAATATAATTAAAAGCCACACCATATGTAAAACTAGAAATCATCACCCCTCGTGTAGTTTAACAATTAGTACAGTACTGGTCACAGCTGTGGATCCTTCAAATGAACTACAAGCTCAGTGCGTAAAGTGTATATACACACACCTGATAATAAAAGTGCTAATACTAATAACAATAGTA
Organism: Micropterus dolomieu; assembly: GCF_021292245.1. Taxonomy (NCBI): domain Eukaryota; kingdom Metazoa; phylum Chordata; class Actinopteri; order Centrarchiformes; family Centrarchidae; genus Micropterus; species Micropterus dolomieu. Next base: position 22,845,836 of record NC_060156.1, on the reverse strand, counting down.
CTGATAGTGCTATTATCAAAATGTTAATATCAACAGTTAATGAAAGGTATCGTGTGGAGTTCTTGACCTCTGGTAGCACTATGGTACAGTTTCTTTATGACCTATCCGCATTACAGCCAATCATTTCGTACTATTGCAGTAATCTGCAGGTGGCGATATTGCGGCAAGAAACTCGCCCATGGACCAGCAAAGCCAGTAAACAGGGATGTTAACAATTCAAAAACTTAAGAAAGCTTTACCAATGTTTAATTTATTACAAGGAAATCATTTTATCATGTTTGTTAGACCTCAAAGATGCACATAATGCCTTTTGGTGAGTAACACTGAATGAATTCTGAATTACCACAACAGTGGCTGTGATGCTGCTGTGTAACAGGTCAATCATGTGCATTGCAGCCTTGACACTCCACCCGGGGCTGTAGGGCAGCATGTCTTCGTTCCTTTTGGCACTTGGAGCCTTAAAGCCGGCGACTTTGACCTTGAGCGCCCGAGCTGGAAACCGCAGCAGCTCGGCCGGCATATGACGCAGCCTGAGAGGAAGTGACAGATGCAAAATTGAAATTGAATTAATAAATAAGCAACTGTTCACCATATAAACTCCAACACCATGTAAACTGCATTTTGTTGTCTCAGTACTTTTACTGTGTGCAATGACAACACAGTTCTAATCTAATCTATTTAAAAGGTGATATGACAGCCTTGTGTGCACAACTTGTTTCCGCTTTTTGCTTCTATCATACCACGGATAAGGGCTGAATAATTTTGAATAATTATCTAATTTGACTGATGATATTCAATATTGGAGAGAATGATCATTTTTAAATAATTATGCTCAGAAAGACATATTTAATCATCTTTGATTAGTACAGCTCCTTGCAAAAATCATCTCTGAAGCACAACAATATTTCATTTAAAATGAAACAAACAAATATTGCAATTCCAAAATTGCAGTAGGACATATTGTGATTTCAAGAAGATTTCGATTAATTGTTCAGCCCTGCTGTGGGTATAGTATTATGAATTGCCTTTATCAGGTTAAATCTAAACTATTAGCATGCATCAACAACACAGTTTTTAACTATTTATTTATTATCAGCAGTTTCATCTCTTTTTTTGGCAAGAAAAATCGGTTTAGGTTGTTTCCCTAGGGAAGGCAATGTCTGTTGTTTGCTCAGCTCTGTCTTTTGTCTTTTCTTTTGTTATCGTGGCCCCCTTCCTCCAGAATAACCTCTCTGTTGACATTAAATGGTGGCCTTTAAATACAAATTTAAAACAATTTTCACCTAAACCTTTAATTAGCTGCTTTGTTTTTTTTTTTACCACGTACTTGTTACCGTTAACCTTCAGGCAGACTGGTCTAAGTCTCAAATAAACTTTTAAGCCTAGTACTTATAGTCCATGTTTGTCCTGCAACTGTTTTGAAATCTGCTTTTAAGTGTCCCTTTGTTCCAAACTGAAGTTCTCTATTTCTATTCTACATAATAATAATAGCTAACTTTGTTCCAGTAATTCACATTACTTCATTTGCTCACTCTTTGTAGGTGCTATTTTTATGTATAGATAGATATTATTCATTTCGAGCGCTGCTGATAAGAATACAGTCAACCTTCTGAAAGTCTCTGCATCTCTCTAACCCTCTGTTTGTGTGCCTCTCTCACTCCAATTTCTGCTCCTTGTCCTCTCTTTAGACTCAGACTCCCCTGTACCAGAGGCTGTCGTATGCTGTATATATTGTAAAGCCCCTTGGGGTAAATTTATGGAGGAAGTTTTCCCTTTTACATCTGCTTGTTGAAATTTGTACAAACATTTGTAGTTTGCAAAGGATGAATCTTTGGTGATCCCGACTCCACTAAAGCCACAACCTAGGGGTTGGACGATGTCTACGGGGCATTTAAATCATGATGTTACAATGGTAGACTGTCGAAGACCGTTAGCCATCAGCCCTACCACAATCAGGTCAAAATTTCAATTTATCTAAATATTTTGATTTATGACCCAAAGCCCCGGAAAACTAATGACATTCCCATCAGCCTAAGAATGACTTAGTCCATAGTACAAACTCATGGAGCAGCTAGCATGGTTGTAAGTGTAGATTAATCTTCATACTTGCTGGTGGGCAGAGTGTCATCAGAGCCAAAGTCGACGTGTTTGACCATGATCATGACTGGCTCCACGCTGCTGAACTTCATAAGCTGGGCCCGGTAGTACTTTCCATCACTGTATTCTGCCAGACATGGATAATCTGGAAACCACATGTCCAATGTCAGCTCAATGTCCAACTTACTGAACCTTGTACAGAACTGTCTGTGACACAGCAGCACAGTAGCTGCTCAGGTTTGACATTTATTCATGCACCTGCGAAGAGTAATCCTGAGGAAAGGGGATGTTTTTTCCACAACAGATATTTTAATATGTAAATATAGGGAGTCTACGCAGAAAAAAAACTCCTCATGTACTAGAACTGAAGAAATGCTCTTCATGGTTATATATTGTTTGTGCTGCACGCACGCACGCACACGCACGCACACACACACACACACACACACACACACTAGTCCGTGACCTGACGTTACATTAACCACAGAGAATTTAATGCACATCACATAAAGGTGCAGGGCCACTGGAATGGACACTGACTGTAATCTACAAAGTTATCTAATACTAGGCAATGTTTCAATCACAGATCCAGCATTGCCACACACATTGTTACAAAAGCCCCATTTGTGAATGGAAACACCAGAAAAGACTGAAATGTTACCCTGAGAGAAGCTGGTGAGTTGTGGCAGACTGCTGATGTTTGCATTGATTCTGGTCAGAGCCTCATCCAGGGTCTCTCCATCCACCTTCACATCAGCTATTACCTCCAATGGCCACAGGAACAGCTGCAGGGCAGACAGCAGACAAACACTGATCTCTTACCTCTGATGTGTTCAGAGTTAAACATCAACAGTAATGAATAAAGAAAGGGCACTGTGCAGTTTGTTTTCACATGATCAGATTTTGACTAAATTTGGTGAAATTCACTCTTTACTCCATTCTACTGTCCAAAATGATCCCAGGAGGCTCAAAAGAAACTACAAAACAAGATGGCACTGTGGATATGGATCTTCTTTTTAATGTCTGAGTACTTTTTAATAATCTCTCTCTTTCTCTCTCTCAGGCCTATTGCCATGAATATTTAGGTTGTCTAGGTTGCAATGTTGCCAGAGCACAAATTCACATATAAACAATAAAAAAGATATAATTAATTAACAATGAAATGACATTATAAAGAATAAAAACAACAAAAACACAATGTAGGCCTATGTTACATTAAAATATGTCTTGCTTTTTGACAAGCCGTAGAATTTTTCAAAGGAACAATTATTAAAATAAGAAACAATATTAATGATAATAATGTGATGATTAAGTAACTTTTTACAAACAATGGTTCTCCATTTGTTGCATGAGGAAATACATTTAGCTGCAATGATATGGCACTAAGTAGGAGAGTTTTAGCTCTCTCGCACGCACACACACGGTTTGGAGCAGGTTTTTAGTCTTTCTTCTATTGCTACTGTGGAATGAAGTTGGTTTAATATAAATTAGGCCTTTACTGTGTATATATAAAAAAATTAAAAGTAGCTTAGCTTAACTAAGCTACTTTTGCCACGTTGCTGTAGCTTAGCTTGCTACATTTCACTGGGTTGTTGCTTCTGTGTAGTGAAGCTTCATATAATGTAGAGTAGCTAGCTTAGCTCACTACATTTTCCAAGTAGCTTGCCCAACACTGGTAATCTGATATGCTAATGTAAATGCCAATTGCTTCAGTGATTATTCATCCTTTTCTGTTTTTGCACGTAAAGGCTGCTTGAAATATAGTAACGTTATTAGATAGCATTGGCTTGAAAGCAGCGGGGATAAGTAGTTGGGCTCCATTTTGTTTTTTCCCCGGTGATCGGCCCATCTGGGTGATGTAAGTTTGATGTGCGTTAGCATGTTGGATGTTTCCATTCACATAACGTTACCCTATAACGCCGTTACCCTACACAGACACTATCCACGTCTTATGCACAACTGTCTCCCCGTTGCTGTTGTAATGTTCACTGACCAAGGACCTGCAGCGGGTCTTCCAGTTCCGCTGTTTCATTAGCACTTGCCAGTGTTACTGACTCACACATGATCAGCTTGTTGCGCCACTGCCCTCAGCCTCGTCCGCCAACTTGTCCCTATCTCTGGCCTTCTGAACTTCAGACACTTGCCCATTCTGAGGCGACGAGCAAACTGTAGCTGTTAGTAGCATGTCAGAGACGTTTTGTTTTGTTTCCTAACAACTGACTGATTTGTGCCAGAGCTCGTGCACCGCAAACACTCCACAGTCCAGTCACACCAAACAGAGTAAATTGTAAAGTCACACACACAACAAATATTTATTTATGACCTTATGGCATTTATTTAATCCTATGAAAGGACAAGAAAAAATTTAAGACCTTTGTAAACAAAATTGAATACTTTTAAGGCCTTCATTTTAGAATATTAAACTTAAGACTTTAATACTTTAAAGACCCCACTGGCACCCTGTTTATTAAACTCAGAATTATTTTAATAGATAGTAATCTGTGTGGTTAGTAGTTACCTCGTTGGGGGTCCACAAGTGCTTGACTCTGACTTTAAAGTGCTCTCCCTCCTGTGGTAGGTTTGGGAATATATAGGGCCCCAGCATCGGCTCCTCTGGGCCCCTCAGACCCTGGAGACACAGCATCTGCATCAGTCTTACATTTCATCACCCTGTTTTATGTGTATGTCAATACTCATAACCTGAAATGTTTCAGCCTGGGGACTTTAAAATACTTTCACCTGCAGCAAAGTTATCCAAATATTTTTGACATTTGAATTTTTAACCTCTTTAAATGTCCTTTTAGCAAAACCAATGGCCAAACTGCTTTTAGACTTACGTTTACCGACCAGTCTGATGTTGTATAAAAAAGGAAACCAAAACAATGCAGTGTTTCCCCTATATACATTCAGGAGAGGCGTGCCGCTGCTGAATCATGACCGCCGCTACTAAAATTTCCCACGATCATTAAACTATGCTCTTACAAATGTTTTCAACTGCACACTGTGCGAGCACAGCAACACTCAATGCTTGGCTAGCTTCCTCTCATCGTTCTATACAAGCAGAAAGTGACGGTGAATGCGAGCGGAGGAAAATATTCTGGTAGTAAATGTACTGTGTCTGTTGTTTCCCCAACTGCTGGAAAAGTGAAGCCTGTTTGCGCTAGCTAACCTCTCCCCTCCCCTTCAGACTGTGCAGCTGAGCAGGAAAGCTTCTACAGTAGGCTGTCTTCTGGCTACTATGTAACTTACCATTAGCTCAATAGAAAGTAACCGGTAGCTGTATTTTTTACTACCTACTTATCCAATGTTGAGAACATCACGTACAAACTGAGAGTAAACCGGCGTAGCCTACAGCTCTGTCCTGTACAGACTGATTAAATTATTTTCCCGTTTTCAGATGAGTCTGAAAATGTGGTTGTTAGGAAAAGAAAGTACGGTGGTGACTGTAGAGGACCTGAGGTTAGTAAAGCTAATTAGTGAATCAAACTAGTCCTTTTAAGGTGATGAGGAGACGTTTGTTTTTTGATTTTAATGTGCAAATAAAATGCACCTCAGAAGGGAGGATGTTTCTCATGCTTTTTTATATTATGTCAGAAGCTGTAAAATGTAGACCTATAATGATTCTGAGGTCATATTAACAGGGTTTTCCTGTCATTAAGGCTCAGGGGGTGATACCCAAAACATGCTGTGCCATCAATGTTAAATCACTGTGGAGAGCATCATAACCAACCAAATTACTCAAATTACCAAAATCTAAAGGTTGTAGTTCCTCCCCAGTAGACTGATCTTTATTATCTGCTCTAGCTTTTCCAACTCTTTGTTCAGAGATATGGTGAAAATAATGGCCGAATGTGATGTGAAATTACATATTTTTCATTGGAAAACGTAAAGTTTTCTTGGGGGAGGACCCCAAAACCCCCCCACTTCCCCAACCACCACCAAAACATTCATCTAAAGCTCACATTAAACTGGGAAAACACTGACATTTTTAGCTATTCTAATGTGCATCGCATACTCATGGACACAAGAGCAATGTTGCTGAGACATGTTGTGTTGGGGTTTTATATTCAGACAAAAATTTTGCTTCACCTCCGCTGCTACAACTCCATCCTAGGGGAAACACTGCAATCTTTGTCAAAAAGTGATGTTTGGCCATTAAGTCAGAAGGACCTAGAGCATAACATTCAAAGTTGTTATTGCCTGTATTAGTATAAGTAAGTATAAGTAATAGTCGGCCAATCTTCATTCTAACTGCAATACCTCAGTGTCGAGGTCCCACTCATCCAGGCGGAGGGCAGGAGGCATCGCTGAGTGTCCCTGCAGAGAAACACAGACATTCCTGAGTGAATTAATGCAGCACTGCTTCATATAGGAAAACCGAAACCAACGCAGACCTTCTGTTCTAAGACAGTCCGGTCCATGGAGGCATGTTCGTGGTGACACAGGATCCTGCTGAGGCTCAGCCCGTCCAGGAAGAGGTCAACTGTGATGGGGCCCCTTGGGTCAGTCGGCAGCTCCTACCACACACACACATAAATACAAACTAGGGGTCAACAACTTTACCAGTCGAGTAGCAGAGTACTAAAGCTTCTATTCAGTACTGTAGCATCGACCATGGATAACATGATTATAGTCAACATCCCCAGATTTACATTAGTTACATTAGTACAGTATATTCATTCAGGAGTGTACCGTGACTTGCATGTCCACACAGCGGTTCACCAACATCTCCCTCAGCAAGGCCACCGCATCTCGCTGCCACTTTCCACCAACCTAAAGACAAACAGAAAAATAAATTGAGAGAAGGTGAAGAGAAACATGTGAAAAGGGTTAACTATGACATCCATGGCAGTTAAGTATGACAGAGTGTAGAGTCTGGAATAATACTAGACATTTTTAGTGACTGATTTTGATCATTTAATTATAATATTATATTATTATTATAATATAATTAGAGGTTAAAAATATAAATTAATTACAATACATTGTGCAATAAAACATACATAATTATTTCTATCTAAGATGTATATTTAAAGAATATCATACATTTTTAGAGCTTCAGCTCCATTCACTGAAGAAGACAGCTATCAAATGCTAGTAAGTGGACCTTTGAGTAGATTTTTATATATCTCATACTGACACACACACTTACAGGGATGATACCGTGCAGCTGGCAGGGCATACACAGCTGAGGAACATCATCACACAATAGCATGGGGTACACATGGACCACTGGGATGTTTTCCACCAAGCCGTAATCCACATATTGTACCTAGTAACACACAAAACACACACACGAACATTACCAAAAAAGACATTAGTGATATATCACTGTACTAGCAAGGAAAGCGTTTAATTTGATTCATTCATATGTAGTTGTTAAGAATTTGGTTTGGTACCATTGTTTTCCTGTTTAGGTCTGATTTTGGTTTATGGTTTTGTGTTTTTCCTTGTAGCCTTAGTTCTTAGTTCTGTGCTTTAGTTCAGGTTTAGTGTTATTTCTGGTCTGTGTACTTCTGTGTTTTATTATTTTTGTCTTACATTTATATTTACTCATTTGGCAGACGCTTTTATCCAAAGCGACTTACATTTGAGGAACAACATACAAGCATCAACAGAGCATCAACTACAGATCTACAACTGACAATACATACTAGTAAGAGCAGCAATACATACTAGTAAGAGCAGCAATAAATACTAGTAAGAGCTCACAGTACATATCACATCAATGGGGACGATACCTAGGGAAGGAAGTAAGAGTTAACAAAAAGTGCAATCAAGACAAAAAGGGCAATCAATACAAGATCATTGTAGGGGATAGAAGAAGAAGAGCACAGGAAGTGCATGTTAGAGGTTAGGAGTTAGAGGTGTTATAAGAGGAAGTGTTCTCGGAAGAGATGAGTTTTCAAGAGCTTCTTGAAGTTAGAGAGGGACGCCCCTGCTCTGATGGCGTGTGGTAGCTCGTTCCACCATCGTGGTGTCACAGATGAGAATAGCCGGGACTGGGATTGCTTTGTGTGAAGGGATGGCAGAGCCAGGCGGCGTTCGTTGGAGGAGCGTAGCGGCCGAGAAGGAACGTAAGTTTGTATTATGGAGTTTAGGTAGATGGGTGCAGACCCAGTAGTCACTCTGTATGCAAGCATTAGTGACTTGAATTTGATTCTGGAGGCCACGGGGAGCCAGTGGAGGTCACTGAGTAATGGAATGACATGAGTCCTTTTAGGCTGATCAAAAACCAGACGCGCTGCTGCGTTCTGAACCATTTATAAGGGTTTCACCGCACAAGCTGGGAGACCTGCTAGGAGGGCATTGCAATTGTCGATGCGAGAGATAACCATGGCCTGTACCAGAAGCTGGGTGGCGTACTGAGTGAGGTAGGGCCTGATTTTCCTTATGTTGTATAGAGAAAAGCGGCATGATGGAGAGACAGTAGCAACATGGTCTGAAAAGGACAGCTGGTCATCAATCATGACACCCAAGTTTCTCACCACCTTGGTTGGAGTGATGGTTGCGGTCAATTTGTAGTTTGATGTTATGGTGGATAGATTGCTTGGCTGGAATGACCAAGAGTTCAGTCTTAGAGAGGTTTAGTTGAAGGTGGCAAGCCTTCA
>NC_060156.1:22788654-22837028 GCF_021292245.1 Micropterus dolomieu | reverse complement strand
TGCTCTGATGGCGTGTGGTAGCTCATTCCACCATCGTGGTGTCACAGATGAGAATAGCCGGGACTGGGATTGCTTTGTGTGAAGGGATGGCAGAGCCAGGCGGCGTTCGTTGGAGGAGCATAGCGGGCGAGAAGGAATGCAAGTTTGTATTATGGAGTTTAGGTAGATGGGTGCAGACCCAGTAGTCACTCTGTATGCAAGCATTAGTGACTTGAATTTGATTCTGGAGGCCACGGGGAGCCAGTGGAGGTCACTGAGTAATGGAATGACATGAGTCCTTTTAGGCTGATCAAAAACCAGACGCGCTGCTGCGTTCTGAACCATTTATAAGGGTTTCACCGCACAAGCTGGGAGACCTGCTAGGAGGGCATTGCAATTGTCGATGCGAGAGATAACCATGGCCTGTACCAGAAGCTGGGTGGCGTACTGAGTGAGGTAGGGCCTGATTTTCCTTATGTTGTATAGAGAAAAGCGGCATGATGGAGAGACAGTAGCAACATGGTCTGAAAAGGACAGCTGGTCATCAATCATGACACCCAAGTTTCTCACCACCTTGGTTGGAGTGATGGTTGCGGTCAATTTGTAGTTTGATGTTATGGTGGATAGATTGCTTGGCTGGAATGACCAAGAGTTCAGTCTTAGAGAGGTTTAGTTGAAGGTGGCAAGCCTTCATCCATGCAGATATGTCTGATAGACAGTCCGTGATCCGCGCCGAGACAGTGGGATCGCCTGGCGGGAAGGATAGGTAGAGTTGCGTGTCGTCTGCGTAGCAGTGGTAAGAGAAGCTGTGCGAGCAAATGATCGGCCCCAGTGAGGTGGTGTAAATTGAGAAGAGAAGGGGCCCAAGCACTGAGCCTTGGGGTACCCCTGTGGAGAGGCAGTGGGAGGAGGATAATTGTCCTTGCCTAAAAACATTGTAGGAACACCCCGAGAGGTAGGATTCGAACCACAGGAGTGCTTTACTCGAGATGCCCATTGCTGAGAGAGCGGATAGCAGATCCTGTGGTTGACTGTGTCAAAGGCAGCTGATAGGTCAAGCAGGATAAGAACTGAGGATTGGGCTGCAGCTTTAGCTGACCTTAGGGCTTCTGTTACAGACAGAAGAGCCGTTTCAGTAGAGTGGGCACTCTTAAACCAGACTGATATGGATCTAGGAGGTCATTCCCTGAGAGGAATTCTGAGACCTGTTTGAATACAGCCCGTTCAATAGTTTTGGATAAAAAAGGTAGAAGAGACACTGGTCGATAGTTCTCAACTTGAGTTGGGTCAAGTGAGGGCTTTTTGAGCAAGGGTGTTAACCCGAGCCCTTTTGAAAGTGGTCGGGAAGGTTCCTGAAGCCAGAGAAGTATTTATCACGAGTGATTGTCGGGACCACAGTAGGAGATATGGCTTAGAGGAGATTCGTAGGAATCGGGTCCAGTGGGCATGTAGTTGGACGGCTACGGGTCAAGAGTTCTGATACTTCGCTCTCCGTGAGAGGAGTAAACGAGGAGAGTGAACAACCACTGACCTGGAAGGGCAGGAGAAAAAATGTAGTAGGACTGCTACAATGGTTGAGTTTGAGTGTTTCAAAGAATTGGCTAGATAGCCTCCACTTTGCCTGTGAAGAAGGCAGCAAATGTATCAGCAGACAAGTTTGTGGGTGGTGGAGGAGGCTTTAAAAGTGGAAAATAATTTCCTTGAGTCAGTGGCACTGCTTATTCTGTCATTATAGAACGCAGTTTTGGCAGCACTGATGCATGTTGAGAAGGAGGATAGGAGCAATTGATAGCCCTTAAGGTCGGCGGGGTTTTTCGTCATTTTCTTTCAGCCGCTCTGAGATCAGTAGGGAGCCCACAGATGGTATCAGTTAGCCACGGGTGGGGCTGGTTTGGGCGAGCAGGCTTGGTGGACAGAGGACACAGGCTATCCAGGCACGAGCTTAGTGTAGAGCACAGAGATTGTGTGGCATCATTGACCTCAAGTGAGGAAAATGTGTTGAGGGTGGGTAGAGCGGAAGCTACCACTGAGGCAAAGTGAGATGGACACAGGTTGCGGCGGTGTGAAACCAATGGTGTTGGAAGAATAGGCTTTTCCTGTAGGCATACCGTGAACTGAATGAAATAGTGGTCAGACACATGTAGAGGTGTGACTGTTAGGCACTCTGTGGCACAGTTTCGGACAAGAACGAGGTCAAGCACCTTGCCAGCTTTGTGGGTTGGGGGGCTGAGAACCCGTGTTAGATCAAAGGACTGAATCAGAGACAGGAAGTCTGCTGAGTTTGAATTGTCTAAGTGAATGTTCATGTCAACGAGGACAAGTAGGGAACAGTCATGCTCTGGGATTGAAAACAGCAGTGTGTCTAGCTCCTCCACAAAGCTACCCATTGTCTTGTCTACCTTGTGTTCTGTTTCATCATAATCTCTGTCTGTTTCTCTATTTGGTTGTAGTTCATTTCTGTCTGCTCCCCCTGTGATCACTGTGCCCTGTCTGTTCTCTCCTTGTGTCTGTGTCTTAGTCCTTAGTCATATGTCTCCATGTTAGTGTAGTCCTGTTTGGTCCTGTCTTTGTTCCCTGCCCTTGTTCCCCGTTTTACTTTGGTAACTCTGTCCTTGTGTGTTGCCATCAGCTTTACTTCCTGTTTTATTTTGTAGTGTTCAGTTCTCTTGCGTGCTTGTCTAGCTTTGTTTCCTGTTGTTTAACTGCTCATGTGTTACCCCTGTGTTTAATTGCCCTGCCAGCTTCTGTGTGCGTGGAGTATTGTGCATTTGGGTCCACACCTCTTATACCTGCCATTGCACTCATCCTTCTCCTGACAGTAGTTTAGCATATACTGTGTTAGGTGACAACATCTGTTAGGCTACGTTCAGACTGCAGACCAAAGTCACCCAGGTGTCAAGTCTGAGTCTGAACACTCAGATTGGAATTGATGCGTCTTTGACATCACTCTAGAGCAGCTGTCCTGCTGTAGACGGAGCTGCAGTGAACGAAAAAGCTCCACAAATGCCACAATTAAACACGTGGCTCTCTTTCTTCTCTACCTTGCAATCATCTGCCCACAAATTCCCTTTCTTCCACCTAAAATCCACCGGATCGCAATCTCTTTTCTGAGTTAGGTGCATGGAACTTGTCCGTGCGGACACAGGAGAGTGAGAGAGAAATAAACTAATGATTTGGGCTGATGCTTTGTACAGTGGCAGAAACTGTAATGTAAAGGACAGGAAGTTGTCATAAAATTGAAGGGTTGGGAGGGTTAGCAAGTATGATCTACCTGGGGCTAACCGGAGCCAACACCAGTAGCTTTTTTACTTTTACGACAGCATGCTGTGTGTGACGTCGTGTTAATCTTCTGCGCATGCCGGTCACTTTCAGGCCGCGGACAATTCACACTGGAGTGTGACATGGGCCACATTTAAGCAATAATGTGAACTGTCAAACAAAAAAATCGGATCTGGGAAAATAATCGTAATTGAGCATTAAAGCCTGCAGTCTGAACTTATGATGCTTTCAGATAAAAAGGAAAGTGAGCGTTGTGGGCGGTGTGTTTAAATACAAAGTCAATGCAAAGAGGCGGAGAGACGCGAAGGCCTTCGCTTGGGTTGAAAATTTTCAACTGAGCGAGAAAGTCGCTTGAGGCAGACTCGCGATAGCCTATCAGCGTTGAGATTATCCGGAAATAAAACACCCAAAGTTGGTCTGGATTTTGCTCTGCCAACTACGTCGTTAACTCGCAGGAGGAGCTCGGAGCTCTGCTTTTATTAAATTAGCTTTTTACTTTAGATTTTGGGATAACAACACTGATTTACTTTCACTCGAGCTTCATTGCAGCTAGGTTCAGTGCATATCCGGTTCCAGTTAGCGTCAGCTGGACCCAGAGCTCTGTTGGACCTCTACTTCATATTTATATACAAAATGGACAAAACTGGATATTGCTTGGAGAAAAGAAAGCGAGGAAGTTGAACTACCTGGTGAGTTCAGAAAATAAGTGTCTGTAACTTTATTTCAGCTATCACTGTACTTTACTGTGAACAAGTTAGTATAGCATAGCCCTGATCGATCCGAACTCATAGAAGTTGTTGTTCTGCAGTCTTGCTAACAGACCTGACAAAGCATGAATTCATTTATTTAACAAATCAGCATCATTGTAGTAATTTTGGCATCAGTTTGATCTGTTTATTGCAATTAAATCACAGCAAAATGTTAACTTGGGGTTCATACATCTGTAGTAATGACTGCTTGTGTTTATTCGCGTGATGTGTGAACACTTGGCAGTTGTCCAACGATAAAACCCCCGCGAGGAAAGCGTTGCGAGGATTAAATCCCTGTTTGGTCTGAATGCCGCATCATTAGCGAGTTTAATAGAGCAGCGTTATTTGTTGGTGAATTTACTTTAACTTTCTTGTGACTCTCCAAAATTACAAAGGAGGGATTTTGTGTGTCTTTCTAACCTTGACATGTCCTCCCAGCACCTCAAGCAGCTGTCCTCGATACCACAACATGTCAGGTCCAATAACTGCACAGCCGAGGACTGACTTCCAGGTGTAGGGCTTCTGTTTGGGCAATGTCTTCATGCTCTGTTGAATCCTCTTCTTAAGCTGCTCCAGCTGATAATCTTGACACACAGCAAACATTTATTTTGATCCTAGTTTCATCTGCCATTTTCCTTTCTAAACCAAAACACCAATCATGATAATAAAAAAGGGAACTGACTGACACTGATTTTAGAGCAGACACATATCAAATACAAAAAAATGTATATTTCTATAATAAAGATCAAGTATGTACTGCAAAAAAATAAGTGCTCATATGTGAACCTGCATTCTGTGTTCTGGCATAAATGAGTCCGTCCTCTCCGATAGCAGACACACTTATCTTGATGTGACCGAGGAATGGCAGCTCTGGGGGGTTGTACAACTTAGTCTTCACCTTTACACACACAAACACACAGAGATTTTAACCAACAACTAGGAATTATAATTGCTTGGGCAGTTTTTTTAATTAATATACACTTTTCCATATGTTTTAGTTATATAACGTAGATTTTGAAAGAAATTCTCTTTCACAACGTCCCCTCACATGCCCATCTTTTACAAGGCACTGCAAGTTTATTTGTAAAGCACCTTTCAACAACAACAACAACAACGCAATTCAAAGTGCTTTAAATAAGACATTAGGCATTAGGATATAATATAAAAAGACATAAATAAGATTTAAAGCCTTGATTTAAAAGAATTGAGAGTTGGAGCAGACATCAAGTTTTCTGGGAGTTTATTCCAGTTATGTGCTGCATAAAAACTAAAGGCTGCTTTTTTAATTTAGTTTTGACTCCGGGGACAGTGAGTAGACCTCTTCAGGGTGAATTAAGAGGTCTGGACAGTTCACAGGTATTACAGTATTTGTGATATAGGCATTTCTTTTAGCTAAAGCACACACACGACCACCGACTGCTGGAAGCAGTATTGACTGATACTGTATTTGACGCCTTCTATTTATTGTGTAGCATTATTTATTTGTTTAATTTATATTTAACTATTTTAAACAACATGAAACATTCCTCCGCGGTTTTCTCACAAATCGCAGCCTGAAAGAGAGGGAGGGGAGGGAGAGAGAGGGAAAGAGGTGTGTGAGTAGCAATTACCTGTGAGCTAACTATTAATAATAACGTTTACATTTTTTTTTTGTTTTTAATTAAATTTACAAAGGAAAGTTTTCAATTCAAGTTTTAATTTCAAGAAAAGTTCCACAAAAAATAACTGTTGTCCAACATTACATTTTCCTGTTGCACACTCCCTAGAGGCAGCACCACACTTTGGGAATTGCTGACTTAAACCATGACAGCCTACGCTTGGTTAATGATGTAGCCTATCGAAGCGATCAAGACCAACGTGGCACAGATGTGTTCACTGTTACTTTACCCCGTCCGTGCTTGTAAAATATCTACCGTGTCAGCAGCTTCTAATTTAATACCACTTAACATCTCTCGGTTCTTAAAATATGTTGCTGGCCGTTAACATACCTCAGCGGTACTGCATCATCTGACCCGCTCTTCTGATTGGCCTTTATAGCGACCTCCGTTCAAACTATTTACAATGAATACTGGCTGATGACTATTGGAGCACAGTTACTGAAGTTTGCTCTGAACTTAGAGACAACGTATTGCATTTAGCTAAGTGGCTGATTCTTTTACATATTATTGTGTTTGCATGGATCCACCTGGATAGAAATGGTTTCCTGCCCAGAGAGTGTTTGTGATCACCTTCTCAGCAGACATAATGGTGCGGGGGGCTGGTTTTGGAATGGTGGGAGTGGAGACGACGGAGATGGGG
Source organism: Micropterus dolomieu (assembly GCF_021292245.1). NCBI lineage: Eukaryota > Metazoa > Chordata > Actinopteri > Centrarchiformes > Centrarchidae > Micropterus > Micropterus dolomieu. The sequence goes on along the minus strand of NC_060156.1, from coordinate 22,830,723 downwards.
GGAGGGGGAGAAATGGGTGAAGAAGCTGGGTGACTGTCTTTCTTCTGGCAATCAGAGACATCAGTTTGTGTCCCGCTCACTGGAGACTGTGCATCAGCTTCTTTGGGTTTTTGAACGACAGCATCTCTGCAAGGCGACAGAAAGACACAGGTCTAACATTAGACAGACAGTGGCAACTGACTGCTGAGACAAAGTGGCAACTGGCCGTTAAAAATATAGTAACAAGGTTAGAAAATCTCATACAAATCAGACCCTTGTGACCACTGAAGCAGTTGACAATAACAGTCCAATAGTAAATAGTTACTAATAAGATTGTCAAAATTGTTCTTGCATCTGTATTTTTTGTCTTTATTCAGAGATTCTTATGTGTAGAAATGTTTACCAGAAAGAAAGATACTCAAAAAGACATATAGACAAGAAAAAGGAAAGGTTGCATAGTTCTTTAAAGAGGTCATATTATGCTTTTGGCTTTTTCTCTTTATGGAGTTATGTATATTTTTTGTGCATGTAATAGGTATGCAAAGTGAAAAAACCCAAAGTCCACCCCAAATGGAGTTCCCACCTCCCACCGAAAACACTGCTCTGAAAATAATAATACATTTTATTTGTAATGCACTTTACATTTGAAGCAAATCTCAAAGTGAAACAGTTACGATCATAAAAGCAAGGTAAAAACATCAATATAAGATAGATATACAGATAGATAATGCAACAGCTTGCAGGGTTAATTCAAACATAAAGTTGTTACTGTGATGTAGAGACAGAGCTCGCTTTATGGATCAAAGACACATTTGTTACAGATTAAGAACTCACCACTCTGAAACTCTTGCTCTAGTCCATGTTGCTAAGCTGGTAAGGGGAACATATACAGCTGGACCGAAGCCATGTTTACCGGCTTTTCAGGGCCCACCCTACTCTGCTTCTGATTGGCTAGTAGTCCTTAACTAGGAACTGTGCATGTGCAACTCCCAACAAAGTTCTTGTAGAAGTGAGATGCATCACTCCGTAGCTAAGACGAAGTGTTCAAGACACAGAGTGAAAAGAGAACATTAAATATGGTGTGTTAAAAGAATTCTAAGCATGTAAACCGAGTACAACCCGTAAATAAAATGAACCTAAAAATGAGCATAATATGACCACTTTAAGACCTGTACGTCATAATAATCACACACATACACCTCCATGCATGAGGCACGCATGCACACACAGACCTTGGTTTTCTTTCTCTGAGAGCGAGGCCCTCACTGGCCAAAAAGTCTGCAATGCTGATTAACTGTCCTATCTTGTTGGAACATAACAAAGTAACGGGTACAGGACGCTCATCTGTCAACTCCTGAACAACAGAGGAGAGGGATATACACACTCTTAAACTAGGTCATTACAGCAACAAAGAAAAAGAAGTAGCATACATAGTGAAGAGCAAAGTAACTAAAAAAACGGCAGAGCACCATTGAAGGTATTGACTTGACGAAATGATTAATCTTTATAAACTACTGTATGTAGATAATGAAAACAAACTTGAGTAGAAGTGGGGGCATGAGGAGAATAAAGGGGAGAGAGACCTTGATGGTCATAACAGCCGAGGCTCCGGTCAGGTAGAAGGAGAATAGGTCGCAGGCTGTAGCCGTCCAGGTGGATCGGCCCCCTGCTGGCCTAAAAGAGAAAAAGAAGAAAAAGTGATATCAAACACTGAGAAAGAAATGTAAACCGTATAATACACATTTCACCCAAAACAAAATACTAAAATTGTAAAGCAGCTGTCATAAGAAAAGGGAGACACAAACTCCATGTATGAAACTCTGCCTCCACAACCACTGTGAAGCATATTATCTGATTAAAAACTTTACACACAATAAATACCTACTATTTCAGCACCACTAATGCATTTAAATCACATTCTTTTAAAATGAAGAGAATAGTTGGACAGTGTAACTTACAGTACATCATTGCAATCTAATGTTCAAAACAAAGTGAAACCCCCCAGTGTGTGTGTGTGTCTATTTTATGGATGGATCCATGCTGTGTACATGACTTGGTGCATGACTAAGCGTGTGTGTGTGTAACCTGATGTCAGTGAGAGTGCACTCCAGTGCCAGAGTGCCCTTCAAGGAGGGCGGCAGTGGCCGCAGGTTGTTGATGTGGAGCTTCACCGTATTGCCATGGTCACAGCGCATCACCTGATTCCAGTCAGCAGAGAGACAGGGAGACACAGCCACCGTTATCCAGCACATCATAATTAAACAAGGACACAACTTACTGACTCAAAATTTCTTGTGTTGCAGTAAAATGGCTGTAAAAAGATGTGATAGAAGACTACCACTACTTTCAGGCTGCTCTTTGGGAGCATCAGTTTTTTTTTTTTTTTTTACCTCTGCTATGTTGCTGGATGTGACGTCGGAGCAGATCCGTCCTCTTTCCCAAACCCCATTAATGTGAGCAGCACAGTACATGTCTGCCTTCCACATCACATCTGCGAGCTCCATAGTTGCACACTCCTGCTTCACCAGCTCACATACCCTAAAAAAACATGGCAAGATATTAGCAGAACTAACACTATATACTTGCAACATCATCCTTTCCTTAATTGCTTCACATAGATTTATGTAGCTGGTGAAAATTGCAGGATGTTCACTGTTCATGTTCATGCCCTAAACAACCGAAGGCATTTAATTATATCCTAGGCTGTCGTGCCTGAAGCTATCCCAGAGAGCACCCTGTATTTTTCCTTTCAAAAAGTATTGCCTTGTCATGCTTGTACAGTTCAAACATTAGCAAACTAAAATAACCTAGCAAACCTAGCTTGAAGTGTATAGCTGTGTGCCATGGTATGAGAGGTAAGGCAGCAACTAAAGATAGTTTTCATTATCGGTTAACGTTAGATTATTTTGTTAATTTAAAAAGGTATAATTTTTTCAGTTCATACAATGTCAGGAAAATAGAGAAAAATACAAATCCCCCCCCCCAAAAAAAAGAGTTAAAGGTGACACACTCAGATTACTTGTTTTTCCTACTAGCACTGCAGAAATATAACATTCCATTTACAACAACGTAGAAAAAGAGAATAAGCAAATATTCACATTTAAGAAGCTGGAACCAGCAAATACAGCAAATACAGCTTGGAACAGCTTGACAATATTAATCAATAGTTGAATTGTTCATTAATGAAATGACAGAAAAATAATAGACTGGAAGAGGAATATTTTTTTCTCCTGTATCAATATTTGCTTTATTTAAAATATTTTTAAATCCTGGTTTTGCTGCTAACCTTTTGATCTGAGAGTCATACTGGGTGAGATGGACATAAAAGCTGCTCGGTGAGTTCACATGGCTGACTCTGACTTTCAAGTCTTTGAGTTGAGCAGGAAGCTTCAGCTGAGGCTGAAATTCCAGGGGCTCCTCAGTCTGCTCTCCGGAGGTTTTTTCATCCTTGCCCGAATCATGCTCAAGTGGAGGGTCCCATGTGGCAGAGTCATCACAAGGGGGACTGTCATCGTTGGACTTAAGTCTGCAGTTAGGAAGGAGGAATTTGAGGAGATAGGGCGGGGCACCAAGAGGTGGCGGGAAAGAGTGTGAGGAAAAACTTGTAAGAATAAAGATGACAATGTGATACAATAAAGAAGTAAACAAAACAAATACTGAATTAAAATTAGGGAAGGCTTAATATTGCTCATATTACATCATTTACAATATCAGCCGTCACACATGGTCCATCATTGGTGTTGTGCATGTACCACATTAGAATCCAACCACTATTTCTTCAATGGTGAAAAATCTATTTTAAATTTGGTGTGTTTCTCATTCATCCAAAACTATAAATACAAGTTGTCGAAGATACTCCAGACAAGTCTCACTCCTCTTTGAAGCAGGCCAGCTCCTCTCTGACCAGCAGCTCAGCTATGTTGGATAGTGGCCCAATCAGGCTGCTCTCAAACAGCCTCACTGGCAGAGGCTCCGTCTTGTGGACTGGTCCTGGAGGAGTTTAAGGAAGGAAATAAAAATGAAGGGAAAACACACAGAGAGCACAAAATGGGGTTTTGGTGACAAGTGAGTGTGATATTAAAAATACAAGCCTGGTGTGTGACACTCAAAGAAATCAGAAAAATTCGCACATATCCATTCACACAGTACCTTTTGCCACAATAGTGACCAGTTTCTGGTGAGCTAGACTGATGAATCTGTTGGTGCAGGCATCACTCCAGGTCTCTCCATCCAGTGGAATCACATCTGACAAACAGCAGTGGATTGCCTGGACAGCAGAAAAGATACTTACAGTTGACTTTTTTGACCCAGCACTTGTGTAAATAGAACTTATTGTTTGCTAATGGAAAATATCAACATTTCAGTGTAATGTAAATAATTAACTTGTTTATCTTTTCTTGGCCAATTTTAATGCCAATGAATTGGTATCAGAAATTAATTGCAGCACGCTGGTTCTAGACATAATCAAGAACAATTATTTTCCTTAAGGATTTTAATCCAGGACAGTCAATGTCTGATATTACCCTCCAGGGCACACAAAAGTTGGGTTGGGTATCGTTTGGATTTCAAGATTCCAGTGCCAAATCGATAGTTTTAAAATGGTTCCAGTGCCTAAGCATTGACTGAACCTATACTTAAAAAATATATATACATTTTTATTTATATATTTATTTAAAGTACACTTAATATAAATATATATAAATACAAAACACAACACATTTACAAAACATTTTCAATAGAGCGTGCTCTGATCAGGATTTTTTGGGCCGATTACTGAGTGCTGAAAGCAGTATCGGCCGATACCGATTTGAAGCCTTCTATTTCTCATGTAGCATTATACAGTATACTGTATATTTATTTAATTAGTCCTAAAAACAATGGATTAAGTATTAAAATGAACAGATGGTAAAGTATCATGAAATGACAACTGTTTATTTTATTGCCAGGAAACATGGACAGAACAAACAGCATCTTTACATATTAATACACTGGTTTTAACAGAGGAGAGAGTAGCAAACACTTTAAATACAGCCAGCAGGTTTTTATTTGATTTTATTAAGGTTAAAAATACGGGAGATTTACAGGGAAACATTTGACGGGAGGATACCGGGTGAGAACGGAAAAATACGGGAGAGTCACAGGGAAAACTGGAGGGTTTACATGAGAGAAGTAGAGAGAGGAGTGGGGTAATGTGAGGCTACATCCACACTACTACAGTTTTTTTAACAGTTTTATAACAATACGATCTTCTCCGTCCACAGCAGCGTTTTAGCTGCATATCAGAGTTGATCTCTGTCTATATTAAAACGACTGAAAACACACATATAGTGGCTGTTCACATACACTGGGCATGCGCAAGCTGATGTAAACATGAAGCAGATGGTCTATTTCGCAGTTGCAGAAGATTTGGCGAAAGACGGTGAATAACCACACCAAAGTGGAACAGTTACTGAAAGTAACACAGCAGTACAAAGAGACTGTGAAACCAGACTGGGAGTCGTCGCAAAGTAGCCTAAACAAGGCGACATCATGCACACAAGGATAACTGTTATTTACGCAGTATAAAATATTTTAATATAAATACTGAAACTAAAACTCTTTCAGTAGCATCGTGTTTTTGGTTTGCATGACTGATAAGACCGAATCAGAAAGCCAGATGTGAGAGTGTGTCATTGTTTTATAAAGTCCTCTGTTTTTGCCAATGGGGTCGGCAGTGTTTTCCTATTACACACTATTACATATTCGGAGTCGCAGTTTTAATCTGGACGGGAGGTGGAAACGTAGCAAAAAATCTCAGATTTAAAACAAAAACGGAGAAAGAGAGAGAGAGGCAGTCAGCTGATTGGGTGGCGCCTCTCTTTGCATCTGGAAACTTACACTGAAGGATCCGTCTCTCTCTCTGCCTGCGGGTGAAGACAATTAAACTCTGGTAGCGGGTGGTGAGATGAGCAGGACAGCAACAGCTTCACGATATCTCCTGTTTGTTGCTACACTTGTCTGATTGTTGCTCAACTCTCATTGTAAATGATAAACTGGCCGCATCAATCGCTTCCTGTCTGAAAAGGATTTTGGTGCTAGCTAGCACTGAAAACTGCTCAGACTGCGTAGTGAAACTATCTTACCTGCCGTTGAAAAACTGTCTGGCGAGTACTGCATCATCTGATTGGCTTTTCTTAGTATAGTGGCGACGCTTTGGCGCACCAGAAGGAAAATAGTTCACCGAAATGAGGTACAGAAATTTGCATTCTAATTAGGTCCGGTAGATACCAGTCATCCGTGGAACCGGTTCCACATTGACATGGGATTTTGGTACCCAACCCTACACAAAAGTATAAGAAAATCAGTTGATCAAGCAAATGCTTTGTTCTCACCTTGGAAGGAAGGGCAAAGAACTCATCCTTGATCTTCCTCAAGTCGCTGACTGACAAGATGTTTTTATTGCCAAAGTCTACATAACGCACTTCCACTTTTCTGCCCCCTGGATGACCTACACACACACACACACACACACACACACACACACACACACACACACACACACACTTACTTTAGTGTACTCCATGTCGGGTAAATTCCGGGTAGCAGTAGAAGTCATCCACAGCAGACAAATAGTTAACGTATAGAGCAAATTCAATTCAGAAGTTTGAAAACCTCAGATTTTTGACATGAGAGGCACTCTGGAACACCAGTAGAGTTATAAAACAGCCGCAATGTCTGAATATAGGTTGAATCACTATGAAATTACACTTATACGCAGTACCCACAGACATTTATTCAAACTAAACACACCCTTACCTATAATCTGAGCTCTGTACCAATACTTGTCATCGTAGCGGGCAACACAGGCCTGTCCGATTACAGGGCAGTAGATACAGAGGTCATCTTCTGCAGCCACTGTACTCTCATTGTAACAATCCTGAAGCTTGGCTGAGAGCAGCAAGTACTCCATGTTATCAACCTGGTTTTGGAGGGGACAAACAAAGTAAAAAGTAAAAAAATAGACCAAAAAAAAGGTAGTTGCAATAAATAGAGCAAAGATGGCTTTTGTTATGTCAGATATTTACAGAGTAGGGGTGTGACAAGACGCTTAGCTCACAGGAAGGACGCGATATTGGGTTCACGAGATGCCTGCCCTGACGGGTCTCACCTATGCCTGATTACCCTGCCTGCCTGTGTGTTCTGTGTCAGTATTTAAAAAGGTCAACAGCCCTAAACGACGTTCATGCATCAGTTTTTGGATGTATATATTGACCTTGTGGCACGAGATCTCATCACACCCCTGAAATAGAGTGCATGTGTGTTAATTTATGTGTATAATTAGCACCAGCTGGATGTAGAAGTCAGCAGGGTTGTTGATGTGGGACACCACGGCATTGACTTCTGTGTTGATCTTGGGATAGACAGGAGGGTAAAACAGCAGGGTCTTCGTTCCCAACGTCACAGGAGAATAAAACCTTTTTTTATGGGGGAGAACAGCCAAAGTTAGGCCACTACGATTTGACTCTTGATTCAATATTCAATGACGTCAAATAAGTAATTGCCTTATTTGAATTTTTCCTGGTAATTTGCACATACGTACCTGGCCACTTCAATGAAAACAAGGTACTCTCTGACAGAGATGGGCACATCACTTGATTGGTCCATGGGAGCTTTTCTCAGGTCCACCAATAAAAGGTCTCTGTCGTGACCCAAAGGCCGCATCTCCACTGCTGCAGAACCAACCACATTGTGGAACTCAACCTGTGCCTCTTTGCTCCAGCCCTTTGTCTGAAAAGACACACACAAAGTAAACACACCTACTAATACTGCTGCTGTTTGCAAACAACATAAATTAACAAAAAACATTACATTTCACAATACAAATTAACCACAAAAGTAGACACATTAGCCCTGACTGTAAAAGAAATTCAATTCTGATCATCTTGTACATTTTTGGAAAAGCTGACAAAATAATTGTTGCTGCCTCTTTCCGAATTTTAATAAATGTCATGTGATGAAGAAGCAATTACACATTTTTTCTACCTACATTTAATCTGCTCTGTCCACTGTCTCCAATTCTCTGTTTTACACAAGCCCGTTAGGTTGGCGATTAGCCAAATATTGCAAACAAGCTAAATTAAAAGCCGCCTTGAGTCTAACTGTTTTGCTTTGTTTGCCACTTAGCTTACAATTTGGCAGGTTGTTGTAAACATAGCTGCTAAATGAGACAAACCAGCCCTCCTCTCTACCAGGTAATGTTACCTGCAGACAGAGAATAAAATCAGAGAAAGGAGGTGGAGGACAGGAGGAAGGACTGGTACGGACTGATGTCTTAGTTCTTCATTTCAGTTTACACAGTGACTTTACTGTTGCAAACTTTAATGATGCTGCTCTAGAAACATCATCATATATTAAAAATATTCACATCTTATCCTTTTTATTTAAAAACTAGGGATTTGGCCTGCCCCCGCTGCTGAACAAAATCCTAGCGGATTTGACCCGATGTTCTTAATGGGACAAACCTGGCTAATAAAGGTTAAAAAAAAAGAGTAAAAAAAAGTACTGTAGGTACCTTCCGCCTTTCTCAGTCTTATTTCTGTTTATCTACAACACCAGTTCTACTGTTGCTAGAGGAAGGTGGACATTGGTTGGCTATGATATAATTGTTTTCCTTTCTGTGCAACCTTTACAGTATTGCTGTGGTTGGTGAGGTAAACAAGCTCACACTGGTCTTTTCTGTCTCCCGGTATCAACATCAATGTCATCAACATAACAAATACTGTATCTGTTTAAATCTTAGTGGTCTTACCAGGTCATACGGGACCAGGTCCTTGAGTGAACATCTGATGGCCTGTGGAACAAAACGACCCAGTTCCACTTTCACTGCCTCACCCACCTTCCTCAGGTGGTTGTTCACAGCCTTCAGTAAAGACTCAGTAGTCCCTTCCTCACTGTAAAAGGGGTCAGAGAAGAGGATATCATAGAACAACAATGTACAGCATTCAACTGAATAACTAAAAGAAATACTTCACAATCAAGACATTCAAAATGGGTCTGTTAAGCATTTATGCTGTACATACTTCAAACCTTAGTTTCAGAATTGAGATATTTTCCAAAATGCATTAAAAACAAAATTCTGGCATTTGTAAATTCACATTAACCTTTATTACAAAACATAAACAAAAGACTTTCAATAGTTCTACTGACCAGCGTAACTATATTTTGTAAATACTTTTTCCATGTCTGCGAATTTCATGTCTGCAACACACAAAAGTTGGGACAGAGGCATGTTTATCATTGTGTTACATCACCTTTCCTTTTAATAACACTTTCTTATCATATGGGAAGTGGAATTTTTGTCCATTTTTCCTTGATAGAAAACTTAAGCTGCTCAACATTCTGTGGTCACCATTGTCAGATTCTCTGCAAATAGGGTTTGTATATACAGGGTTCATACACATTTTTACCAATACATTTCCATGACTTTTCCATGCCTTTGAGGTCAATTTTAACAACTGTACATTCTCTGCAATGTCAGGTACAGATGAAAAATAAAATCCATGTCAAAATTTACCACATTTTATCCTAAAATGAATGACAAGCTATGCGGTTTGAAACCAAAACATTTATTTGAGTGATGCTGACATACCAGCAGTGTTTACTGGCTCAGAACAGGCCTTTGGGGGGGTGACCTCGCACAACAGTAATCATGATCTGTACACATACAGTAAAGGCAATGCGTTACCTTATGACCTAAATCTATGCATTTTCTTATTATTTCAGACCATTTCATAAACAAAATATATCCACAACCTCGAGGAGTAAAAGTATAAATTGCTGTATTAATAAATATTACAGAAATTATAATGTTAGTATGATAATATATTTACAGGTTACACTTTATTTGAATAATCTGCCTGTAGATAAGTTTATTAATTGAGCTGTTTCACTCATAAAACCATTTTCTAATATTAGCCTACACCACTGTGGTTAAGGTTTGATTAGGGCTAATGTTAAGTTTGTTCATGATAATTTCAGATAATAGTACAGGCTACTATACAGCTTACCACTAGAAGCCTAATATTAATTCCAGTTGGACAAAACAGCATTTCCATTTTTGTGGGTTGTTTTAATGTCTTGTTTATGCAAAGTACAATTGTCAATGATAAAAACCATGCATAAAGAATGAGTTCAACATTTCTAAAGTTTGCTGTAGTGCCTCAACCTTTTTTTATTGTCCCGCCTACTCCAGGCTGTGATTGGTCCCCTAAAAGTGACTTTGACAAGCAACTATTCACATGACCGCAAGAAAGGCACACAGTCCCAATCTCCCTGCGGAGACTGGGATTGGGGCATCAACAACTACAGGGGAGGGTACTACAGGCAACAAGTGAACGTCACGTAGTGCCCAGAAAACCTGATCTGGAGAGGGCAGAGAAGAGTGCCCAACATTTCTTTGATAGCCATTAAAACACAATCAGAGAGAATTTTAAACGCTTTTTTAAAAAAAAATTCTGATCATTTCTATCTGGCGATTTTCCTCTGGCGCTCACTAAAACCACTGTATATAAAAAGGCTAAAACCTCTTGGGGGGAATTTCTTTATGCAGGGAAAACCCTGACCAGTAAGATGTTAACAGAAAAAAAATGTGGCAAACCCTAAAGACTCCATGTTTAGCCTTAATTATCATAAATGACTAGGAGGAAACGGTGTACAATAACAACAAATAACGAAATGAAAAATAAACAAAAAAAGTGTCCAGTCTTTTGGAATACAAGATTCTGTATAGAAACCAATTCTGCCTCCTATTTACCATTAACATAACTGGGCCTTAACAGAAGATAACCTTCCCTGTGTTTGAATGCCACAAAAACAATCCACACAGTTCACTTTTCATTTCTGCAAGCTCCTCGTCAATATGCCTTTCATCAGCAGAGATTTCTTTTCTTTTGCAGTTCGGCAGAAACTGTTGGATTCGGTGATGAAGGTCAGTTTGCTTGTAGCTTCTTTCCTTTTCAGTGTATTCATCTGCAGAATTCTCAAGGGCACATATATCAGCCTCCTATCCTAGCCCTCTTCTTTTCAAATCTAGCTCATCTGTGAGGGCCTTCCTCTTTAAGTTGAGAGATTGCTGTTATTTCTTTCTCTTTTCTTCATCCAAGTAGTGCTTAAGCTTGGCTCCCACAGCTGAAAGAAGCAGATCTTTTGTGATATGTATCTTGGTTATACGCCCAACAGAATAGACAAGGACAGTGAGCCTCTTGCCCACCACAGACCTCTTTCTGATGCTCCTCAATCAATTCTTTGTAAATGGAAAATCCTTTCGACACACCGGTTTGGCCATGAGACAAAACAAGCAGAATCTTCACCACATCCATCACACTGGAAAATAATGATCTGTTCCAATTGTTTCATAAAGCAAGGTGTCTACTCGATCTGTTTTGTGGTCATATTCCCCGAATTTAAAGAGCAGCCAAACCACTAAACTCCCTGAGGATATCATCACACATTGTCTGAACTATGTGTTTAGCACTAACAAGTACGTTCAACGTTGTTTTCATTTGACTTACGGATAGCTCCTTAGATTGAACCATGCATCTTGGGTTGAGCCACTGCATGCTTCACACTAATGTCATGCACTGGAGCCTTTTTTTTAGCAGCTTCTCAAGGAGTGTAATCAAGAGTTTCTTGTAGTCCATCTTAATCTCTAGTCTCTGAAGTGTTTTTGTAAGAGCTGAGGGTGGCTTCGGCTGCAAATACAATATCAGTCTGAAAAATATCCTTGTGCGGACTGCTGTCCTGAAAAAGGACATGGAGGAGCTTCAGTGTAGATGTGGCCTCTTTCAGCAGATGCTTTCTTTTCAGACATCATCTCATGACCCCTGTAAACAATTAAAAAGTAAGTTTGATCACCCTTAATTTACAAATTTACAAGTGTATCTTTTAGTTAAACACACCAAATGAGTGAATATTACACATTCATAGTTTAGGTCATACAAACTACAGTGATGTATGCTGATTCTATTATGTGCATTAAACAATCATCCATTTTATTTTAGTCATTTAAAAATAAATACATGCGTTATGTAAGATTCCATTCACTCTTTATGCCCGCCCGTTACTAATTGCTCTCAGAAATTATGTAAAAATGAAAACAAAAACTATATACGTGACAGACAGCAATGCACCATCATCAATGGTAGCTTTATGATGTTTCATTAACCTGTTATACTTTCACATTTTGCTCTGATTCTGGAACCATAAAATGGGAAAAAAGGGAAATAGCCGCACTTGATTTATTTGTGTGTTTCTAATGACTACAATTAGCAATTCCATCATAAATATGTTTATCCTTACCTTTAATCAGTTTGTGCAAGTCCTCAGAGAAGAAGGGCAGTATTGGTTGGTCCGCTTGATACATGGTAAGGAAGGGGTTGATTTCTCTGGCAATGCTGTTAATTATCCCCACTCTCAATGTAAAAAGAGGATCAGCACAACGGATCTTCACCTCCTCAAATGACTTCACTTTTGGATTTGGTAGTTCACCTTGCCCTACCATCTCGATGATCTGACACACTGACATTCTCAATCCACCGGTGCTCGCAAAACCTAAGAATGGCCGTGCTACATCCATAAAATGATGATGTGACTGATCTGCCCAAACAATATAGATTTTTCTCAGTCGATCTTAATTGAACCACATATACTCTATTATACAGGTATTTGTAAAGCAAATTCCCAGGACTTTTCCATTTTCAAATTCCATAACTTTTTCAGGTTTTTCATGACCATACAAACCCTGTATATGTTATGTGCAACTCATCAGATGAAATAAGCATCAACAACAAACCCAGCCAAAATACACTGGTGGAATAACTTCTTCAAACTGGGTCCATGCTGAAATACTTTGCTGAAATATTCTAATAACATGATACGATTAGTTATTCAGTACAGGCCGTTAAAACAGATACATCCATTCAGGTCTAGATGTTTAAAACACAAGTAGACCTGTGCATGGATAACAGAGGAAGCGCAAAAACAATTGTTAACTGCTGTTTCTGGGAAGTAGGCAGTGATGGCAGATGTAGCAGTATGGATTGCAGTGCTAGGTAGCATTTTGTTTCTGGGATCACCTAGTTTTTCCTAGGGGGAGAGGTCAAATTTATCACTATGAATTTGCTTCTGTCCTTGGCTCAGCAGCAAGGCTCCATTTTAAACCTGTGGGAGACACTGATATGTATGCCTTCTGCACATTTGTGTGTGTATACCTCTCTATGGTGAGGCTTTTGGTGAAGCCATAGTCAAGCAAGAAGACACGTAAATTGGCCAGCTGGGTGACTAGGCAGGTTTGCACAGCCTCCACATATCCTTTCTGCAAGACTTGAACCACACGGGCCCGGCACCAAAGACCGTCTTTCCACGTAACAAAGATCATGGAGCCTGGAGAGGAGCAAAGAAACGATGGCTGAATCACATGCCAAATATGTTTCACACCACTCTGAGAGGATGAGTGATTGTGCGATGCATTCTCAATATTACAATGGAATTCTTATTCAATTAAGAGCACACTGACCAACTAATGAATTCATTGGCAGGCGCAGCCCTAATGAACCTGATCAACTTTTTGGCTAATTTGCTAAACATCAATTTGGTGAACACTTTAACCATTACATTCAACAATAACATTAACTTTCATTGCTATGCAGAATACACTTAAACTGAAAGTAAAAAACTACAACACACACACACACACACACACACACACACACACACCGGTCTCCATTGTGTCACTGGAAGTAAAACGACAGCTATCTCTGGAGCAGAAGGAGTTGATCTTCTTAGACAACATCTCGCTTGCCCTCTTCTCGGCCACATAGCGGATGTAGAAGTGACTTGGATTCACAATGTGGGTTACCACCACCCACTGGGGGACTAGGAGAGAGAAGCAAGGAGAAGGAAGGTAGTAGGGGCAGCAGAAATTAAGGGATGAGAGGTGTGAGAGAAAGAGGATGAGAAAATAGGAAAACGGATGGATGACAGACAAAGAGAAGAAGGGTAGAAGGCAGGAGAAGAGGAAGAGAGAGACGATGAAGAGGAAAATAAGGACAATGAGATAGTAGTTTTCCGAGATGGAGAGGATAGAGAATGGACGGTTACAAAGTGACCATAAAGTGTTGTATTATGGGTTGTTCATTGCCTGGCTGTACAGTAGCTGGGCCATCAATTTTCCACCCATCTGTCTATAGTGTGTGTAAGTGTTTTCTGTTCATTTTGCCGCCATGGATAAATTAAATTTCCTACTAGTTGAAGGTGTCCACTGACTTTTTTATATTAGAAATGGACAAGAAAGATTAAATCGGTTCAGTTGTCAAAATTAACAGTGTCACAAAACGTCATGAGAGAAGATTTGAAGTTGAAAATGGCACAAAATTTGCTACACAGATCAGTTGGTTATATGTACTGCATATTATCTACCAGTCTTGAAGACTGCATTGTTATTTACCTGTGACAACACATTTTGAAGATTTCATAGACATTGTATCTGCCTACATGCGATTAATCAATGATGTTTTATCTTCAAAAAGTCTTATAACTATACAACTACCATTTCTCTTATCAGCAGACAAGATATTTTTCCTTTTCGTGTGGATTCTCGACTTGTCGTTAGCCAGCTCAGGGCCCGTGGGTGGGGGAGCTGCAGAAGGATACAAAGCATATCACAAAAACAGATTTAGGCTTCTCTTCTGCCTCCTTCATGAGCAATTTCATGTTCTGACCGGATCTGACATTATCTAATTGAAATCAAACAACACACTCACGGTGCTTCTGTCCCTCATCAAATAGTTCCTCAATAATTACATCTTGAGTTCCGAGGTCTGAGGCCGAGCTGTGGCGAGAAAGGTTGCGACGAGGTCTTGGGCTTGGAGAGGAGCCTTGCAACGATGACCTGTTAGCTCCTGGGATTTCCCGGCCCTGTTTTTGTGGCGTCGGGAGCTCGTTGCTGTTGCTTCCCTCTACATCTTCCCAGGAAGACTTTATGTTTGAGTTGCCCAGCTGGTGGCCTTTGGGTGGAGATTCTGACAATCTAATAGGGAACAGAGCGAGCACTTGGTTTTAAAACACAAATGCCACATGAGTTGAGAGCCATATAAACAAGAAAAATGTAATCCAATTAAATAAATTGTATGTATGTAACTTAACACAATGGGCAGCAGATGCAAAATTTCAAGATTTGAAGCAATTACAGGGGAGTGTACTACGTGTATTGGGTGTAGTATTTTCCTGCTCATCAATGTTTTGACATAACATAATCAACTTAAAATATACTTAAACCTAGGGCTGCACGATTTGGAGAAAAGGTCATATTGCGATTATTGTGGACAATATTGCGATTTGTGAATCGTTTATAATTGAACAAATGGTACAATATCAAGGAAAATGCACAAGATTCTGACATTTTAAAATGTGCATTTCTCAACTTGAATATCAAATCAAATATTGCCACAGTGGCATCGGCTCAATGTACAACTGTCCACTGCAGAGACACTATCCACAACCTGGAGGAACTAGTATGAGTGTATTAGTATAATATTATAACATTAAATAAAGAGTATAATGTTCAGTTAACAGTATACTGTTTGTATAGTATATTTGAATATTAAATCCAGTTACAGCTGTTTCATTTCTGTGGGTTGTTTTTATTCATTAAATCCTTGCAAGAAAAAGGCTCTACATCAGTCTCTAATTTGTTAATATTCATATTGTTCAACATTGTAAAGTTTGCTGTAGCACGTCAAACTTTTTTTTAATGTCCCGCCCCATCCATGCTGTGATTGTTTGGTTGATGAAAAGTGACACTGATTGCACGTAGGCTTATCTGTTTTAGAGGCATATGCGAGAGCCCCGGTGTGAGCTTGGATAATGATAATGACTGCAGGGCACACAGAAGAGAGCATCACACACACACCTTTTGTTTTATTACATCGCACACTTTTTGCGGTTATGTAATAGCACATGACAACATCGCGATTGCGATTACATTAATTATGCAGCCCTACTTAAACCTAATAGTAGCAGATATGGTACAAAACAAGTAGCACAAATGAGCTAAACTCTCCTCATGGCCATGCCTGTTTACTATGGTAAAGACAGTTACAGAAACATTAAAAAAAGAAGAGGCTTTTTGCAATTTCAACAAATAAATCCACATGACATATTGGAATATATTTAGGGACTCACTGCTTTGGGACACCGACTTCCATCTTCAGAGACAATGACAGACTCTGGTTCAGACCTTCTGACTGGTAAACACAGCTACAATACAAACATGCATACCCCAAATTCAAAATCAATAGTGTAAGTCAAAGCCCATTACTAATGTTTGTGAGGTTCCCATGCTTCATACAATTACAGCACAATAATAAAGGGAAGGGTAAATGAACAGTGGTTCAGTACATGAATATTTCAAATGTTTCTATTTTGGCAGATTTGTTGAAATTTAAAACACAAGTTGTTTACCTGCTACAGTAGCCGATAGAGAAACAAAAACTATATAGCTATCTAACAAACACTGCAAACAAACTTGAGGCTTAAAGTCACAAACCTCATTCCAGAGCCCATAGTAATGCATTTCATATCGAAGGACTGGTTATCCACAGGAGCCTGCAATGTCTCTAGAACCTGTCACCCACACACAAACACGCAGCAAAATACACCAGCCACTGTATTTTTAACCATTTTGCCTGACTGTATACTTTCAAGGTGTAAACTGTTGGAAAATAGCCAGAGTTCAGCAGAATGTCCTCAGTTTTATTTTATCTGACCGTGCATTAGGTGCTCACTAGTAAGTATCGGTTACATACCTTATCCAGGGTGCAGTACTGCTCCAGGAAGGGGACACGGCGAACTTCTCTGGCCATCTGCATGGCAATTTCAAGGGCCTTAATCCTCTCCTGGATAGAGCTCACCTCCGCTTGGCTGGAGGAGAATCGTGCCTCCAGTTTTGTCAGCTGACTTAACTGCACATCCTTCCTGTTGACAAAAAAATTTACAGAATATTCAGATTAATGTCGCTTTACAAACAATCTCCGGAAAACATTATTACTAGACTAATACTGGCCCGTTTGATTTTCAGAAGAACAAAACAATCTGAAAAGAAAAAGACCAGTGTTCAATCATTGGTTTCAATAAAAGAACATGGGATCTTATTATACAGCCTTTACTATTTTAACTACATTTTTGGCAGTTTATGCCCATACCACTTTTGAATAGCATATGCAGCCTTCTCTACAGCTTGCTTGATCTCTAGCTCCAGTCGAGCTTGCTCTCTCTTCACCTGTTCTGCCAGACCAGTCGTCAAAGTCTGCACAGATGAGACAAACACAGAACACTCCAGCATCAAACTCACCAAAAAAAAGTTTTAAATTTTGATTTTCTTTAAGTGATGATTTCCTTTTAGGAAATACATAATGTCGACAATTTTGTTCTGCAAGGTGTTTGCAGTTTTTTGGATCCAGTGCAGCTTTTACCTCATGTATGTGTTCCAGAAGGGTAAGATTTTTTGCAGCATGGACCAACGCCTCATCCACCGCCCTTTCAATCTTCTCAATATCAACTGGCTGAATAAAACATAACCAGAATTTTAACCTTTTTAATCTGAATAATGTATGTTTACTGTAACTCTTTAGCCACTACACCCCCCCCCCCCATACCTGCTCCATATCCTCATTTTTGGCTGTAATGTCTGTGGACGGTGATTTGTTCCTTCTGCGATTCTTTGACCTGTCACATCGGAGACTTCAGGAGACGAAAGCAGTTATCACAGTAATGTGCAATTCTCTTTTAAAAATGTATGACAACAACGGGATTATACAAGAAAGACATGTTTAGGGATGGGGATCAAGACCTGGTTCTAAAAGGATCCGGTTCCAACATTGCTCAAATCCCAAAAATCAATAACATCCAAGCTTTTTGATACTGCTATCGAGGCTAGTGGGTCTGTACCGTTCTGTCTTGAGCGTCAAATCTGATTTATCTTGAAACGTGATGGATAAGAAAACTAATGTTTCTAATGATGGCACCGAAACGCGGTATTAAACGGTCCCGGGGCTGTTTATCATCAGGCTACAGCCTCTGCTGCTCTCTGTTGGCTCCTACATACACAGCTGCCATCAGAGAGAGACGCCGCACCGTCACGGTGGAGACGGTGAGGGTTAAGTTAGCTCCAAACTACTCGAGTTGATGACAGCTACACTTGTTGTAAACTCACTTACCAGGTAACGTTACCTGCAGGCAGTGAATAACAGCAGGAGGAGGAGGAAGGTCTGATACAGACTGAATTTTTTATTCTTTTTGTGATGTCCGATATTGAGTTTATATATAGTGACTTTGCTGTTGTAAACATTAATGTTGCTGCTCTAGAAACAACATTTAGATTTATTTAAAATATTAAATTCTAATCCTATAAATAATTTAAAAACAACCAGTCAGCTAATATGGACACTTGAAAATACATTTATTTATCACAAGTCATATTTCATTTCAATATATAACAATGTTATTACATATTGAATATTTTCCTCATATTGTGCAGGCCTACCTCATGCCCGTTGGGGCTGGTCTTACCAAATAACCATCACCAAATAATAGTTAAGTATCGATAGTGGTATCGATATCAGAATCGGATCATTAAGCAGTCTCAATAAAGGTTTAAATATCAATAAAAATAAACGATCACCATCCCTACACATGTTGTTCAAAAGAATTGTTAAACTGCATGTATGTAGGCCTGTCACAATAACTACTTTTGTTGGATGAAATAATTACAATAATCAAAATTAGTCAATTTAAGACACTTATATAATGATAACATAATAGCCAGAGTAATTCAAGTACACCCTTTCACAGAGCAATTGAAAAAAATTTAAAACTTTTTAATTTTTGCTACATACCGTGTTCTCTTTTAAAATCTTTCTGAATTCTGTGTTTTACAATTTAAACAACTTGTGTCATCAGAAAGTGTATAATCATGTGGTGGTGAATAAAATTTCAACAATTCAATATTTTCTTATTGAAATTTTATTCACTATAGAGTGGCCTATTCAAATGCATGTGTAATTATTTATGGGGACAGTTCACAAGTACAAATACCTGGGAGTCCACATGGACAATAAACTGGACTGGGCCAAGCCCCTCTACAGGAAGGGCCAAAGCCGTCTCTATTTTCTGAGGAGGCTAAGGTCCTTCAACACTTGCAGGACGATGCTGAGGATGTTTTATGAGTCTGTGGTGGCCAGTGCTATCCTGTTTGCTGTTGCATGCTGGGCCAGCAGGTTGAGGGTAGCGGACGCTAACATACTCAACAAACTGATCTGCAAGGCCAGTGACGTTGTGGGGGTGGAGCTGGACTCTGTCGGTGGTGTCAGAGAGGAGGATGCTGTCCAACCTACATGTCGTCTTGGACAATGTCCCACCCACTCCATGACGTGCTGCTCAAACACAGGAGCACTTTCAGTGCAAGACTCATTCCCCCAAAATGCACCACAGAGCGCCACAGGAAGTCATTCCTGCCTGTGGCCATCAAACATTTTAACTCCTCCCTTTAAGTGTCTGACACTATCTATTTTCTGTCCAATATGACCTGTTTAATATTTAATGTGCAATATTCTCTGCTGCTATTTATTCACTAGTCCTTTTTGGTTCACCATAATAATTCTTAATAATGTAAATATTGTACGTCCCCACACACCTTTATATTTGTCTTTATTTTTTATATTTATACTATTATATTTATATACCCTTTATCTATCTACCTTTGACAAGTGAGCAATTGTGACAAAAGAATTTCCTCTCGGGGATCAATAAAGTATTTCTGATTCTGATACATACACTATTATATTACTATTATAATACTATTTCAAATGGTACAATTCAGAATGAATTCGTTGTTGCAGTATATGTATTGTGAATTGTCCTCTATCAAATAGGTTATTGCTTGATAGCCTCCACATGCTGCTGAACAAAGGGTATAAGTGGGTCTGACGACGCTACTCTCACGTGGGCAGGGCGCATCCTTGTTTACAAAGCTTGACCAAGCGCGTTTTACACGATTTATTTTTTTTCACGGATAATCTGACTCCGCCACCACAGCCACGAAATCTACAAGCTGGGCTGGCGTCTTGGATCTGCCGATGTGGTTTGATTATGACATTTGATATGACAGTGTGTGGTGTCTGTGTGGAAAAGCCACAACGCAGCCCCGGCCACACTGAAACACCGACAGAGGTCAGAAGCAGCTCCGGTAGACATCAGAACAACGTTGCATGACTAAAGTTCAAATAAATTGAACTTCTGAGGTGACGAGTGAGAAACAACGAACGTGAGAAACAACGAAC
Source organism: Micropterus dolomieu (assembly GCF_021292245.1). NCBI lineage: Eukaryota > Metazoa > Chordata > Actinopteri > Centrarchiformes > Centrarchidae > Micropterus > Micropterus dolomieu. The sequence goes on along the minus strand of NC_060156.1, from coordinate 22,810,372 downwards.
AGCAGAACGACATTTTACCTTTTCATCCTGTTCATTTTAGCAGTGTAGATGAGGCCAATGATTCTGCTATCTTCCTGCAGTCCATACACCCCACCTTCAGGAAGGGCTGACTCAACCTGCAGAGAGTGAGCTTTGTATTTTTAATCATTGTTTTGTCATCCTACTACTTGAACTTGATGCAAATTCAACAGATGGATTAAACAAATGGCTGGCTGGTTACCAACCAAGGTATCGCACACCAGGATAGGTTAAAGCATTAGGAAATGCTTCAGCAGCCTTATAATTGTACCACAGCCCATGTGGCATGTTGAATGTCTTGCCACACTGTTTCCGGTACTACTGCAATCACAAAATTGGATAAAATGCCATGCTGCAAGAGGCTGATTCTAAAGTTCTGTGAGTTTAACACTTACATTGTGGACAAAATTGACCACTGGGCCATGATTAGTTGTGCAGTGAAAATGTTCAATTTATATGCTTCATCTGACAATTTCTCATCTATAAATTTATGGATCATCCAATAATTTATGATGAATATCATCTAGTTACAATAGCCAAATTATTAGGCAAACAGGACCAGAATTCACAAGATAGCTCTGTGTGACTAATTTTGCCCAAATTATGAGAAATAGGAAATGAATGAACCCTGACCGTACATTTACTTTCTTCAGTACTTGAGTTATGCTATGCTCTAGTTGCAACAGTAAGTAGGTAATTTTACCTCACACTCTGGACATTTAATCGCACTGTCATACTGAATGGACAGCAGACAGGATGTGCAGAAGATATGGCCACATAAAAGCACACGAGGGAGATTGCCTTCAACGTCATCCTCTGAAAAAGAAAACAAGACAAGTTCGGGATATCGTGCACATTTCTGTTAGAGTGAACGACCACTGCTTCTACCCATTTAATAGAAAAGCACAGTGCAATCCATTGATTGATGCTGTCATCCGCTCTACATCAACTGTTAAATGAAAATGATTTAAAATAATGTAAAATTAATTTTGCTGCTATTCTGTCAAAGGTGGTACACAAATATAAGGTTTATTAATTTTCAAACTAATTGTTAATTATTAATACTGTTTGACTTTAAGTTTCTTCACCAAACTGTTGGTGTTTTTATTTCATAAATGAATCACATGTTGCATAATTTGTAATTACTACAGCAACTCCTTGTGTTCTAATTTTGTTCATAAGTTAATACAAAGTTTGATGTTTTTAATTATGAATAATTAAAAAAAATATATATTTTCACTGAAGGTTGGACCCATTAGTTAAAAGCAAGATGTCAGTTATTATTAGGGCTGCACTGTAGCAATGATGTCAGTATGTGTTTAGAGTTTAGTTTAGTTTTACCTATCTTTGTTCAGCCTTGTTTTTAGATGTAGGCCTATGTATATTGCTATAATTTGTTGGGCTGACAGAAAACTTTACAAATCACTAGACATGAAATTATATATATATATATATATATATATATATATATATATATATATATATATATATATATATAATTGTTTTTGATTTTTACTTTGGTATCAAATTGAGTACAGAGAATTCTGGTATCGTGACATCCCTACTAGGGCTGCAACTAACGATTATTTTCTTTGTGTTTCTTTGATTAATCTGTCAATCAGTTTCAAAACTAATCAATTAGCTGTGCTAAAATGTCAGAAATCAGTGAAAAATGTCAATCTGGTGACGTCCTCAAATGTCTTGTTTTGTCCACAACCCAAATATGTTCAGTTTACTGTCCTGGAGGAGCAAAGAAACCAGAAATATTAAGATTTCAGAAGCTGGAATCACAGAATCTGGACATGTTTTTAGAAAAATGACTGAAAAATGAAGAACGATTAATCAATAATCAAAATAGTTGGCAATTATTTTAATAGTTGATAAACAGACTAATCGTTGCAGCTGTAATCCCTACAAACTACAGCCTCCTAAATGATCAAACAACTTTTTAAAACACTCAAACCTTCATGAAGGAGGATTTACTGCAGGACTGTTGGATTAGACTGCATTCGTTTCTGCTAGGTGTCCCTAATAAACCGGAGACTGAGTGCACGTCAATGTGTTGTATAAAGTAAACTAACAAGCACTTTCTTTTTAACGTGTATGGCAGTGCAGCAGCAGTTGTCACACTCAGCCGCTGAAGGCCAGGACTGGTGATTTCACTTCCTGCCAAATAAGGCCGAAAAATGTCAGGCCAATTACACCACATTGTTCCAGTGAAGCTGAACTCTTAAAAACACATTTGTTTTGTTAACGGAGCAAGAGCAGACCGAGAGTTCATTTCCTCTGGAGGCAACAATCGTGGAGAAGCTCTCTCATGTTGTTTCAGTGTTGAGATTCAAACACTTAAGATACTTTAAACTCCAACAAGGCGGTACAAAGCAAAAGCCACGTCTGAATATCTGTCAGACCATCGTGCATCAGTCAGCTTCTCCCTCTAATCATCTGTGTTCTGGAATCACTTCCTCCAGTCTGCACAGACTACACTGCTGGTAACCAACACTGCAGCCGTAATAGTATTTCAGGCATCTCCTTTCTCATCAAGACATAAAACACTTCACTGAACAGACCTCCAACCCCTTTCAGTCAATGACCCGGACATGCTTTGCATGTGAACCACTTGTTTACAAAATACACCTGGATTAGTTTCATCTTGTATGTCCAGTACAGAGAGAGATACAGGACCCGGTTAGCCTAGCTTAGCACAAAGACTGTCAGCAGTAGGGGTGGGAGAGAAAAATTGATTCTTAGATGCATCGCGATGCGGACTTGGAAGATTCTGAATCGATTAACAAATGCCAAAAAATTTATTATTTATGTTAATTGATAACGTAATGTTGACAGAACGCAAGAGGCGTACCTCGCTGAAGGGCAGCGTCTGTGGCGTGAACATACAGTCACCTTCAAACAGGCACCTTCCCCCTCTGACCTCTCACCTGCACTCAAGATCTGCGAATAGGACGTGAGCCACCTATTCCAAAAGGCAGAAGCTCAGGAAGGCTCCTGGACCTGACGGTGTCTCACCATCGTGCCTGATAATCTGTGCGGACCAGCTGGCCCCCATCTTCACTCAGATCTTCAACAAATCACTGGAGCTGTGTGAAGTTCCCTCCTGTTTCAAACGCTCCACAGTCATCCCGGTCCCAAAAAAACCCTCCATCTCTGGATTAAATGACTACAGGCCCGTCGCCCTGACATCTGTAGTCATGAAGTCCTTTGAAACACTGGTGTTGGCCCACCTGAAGGACATTACAGGCCCCCTGCTGGAGCCCCTGCAGTTTGCCTACAGGGCTAACAGGTCAGTGGATGATGCTGTCAACTTGGGACTGCAACACCTCGACTCTCCAGGGACATATGCTAGGATCCTGTTCGTGGACTTCAGCTCGGTGTTCAACACCATCATCCCGGACATCCTCAGCACCAAACTCACCCAGCTCACTGTGCCAGCCTCCACATGTCAGTGGATCACAGACTTCCTGACTGACAGGAGTCAGCAGGTGAGGCTGGGGAACATCACATCCAGCACCCGGACTATCAGCACTGGCGTTCCCCAGGGGTGTGTGCTCTCCCCACTGCTCTTCTCCCTCTACACCAACGACTGCACCTCAGGGGACCCATCTGTCAAACTCCTGAATTTCACTGACGACACAACGGTCATCGGCCTCATCTGGGACGGTGACGAGTCGGCCTACAGACGGGAGGATGATCAGCTGACTTTCTGGTACGGTCAGAACAACCTGGAGCTTAACACGCTCAAAACTGTGGAGATGACCATGGACTTCAGGAGGAGCCCCCCCACTCTGCCCCCCCATCACCATACTCAACAGCCCTGTGTCTGTGTCTCAGGTCATAAGGTCACAGGTCTTATTTATTTTTTCCAGCATCCTTTGCACTATGCTCCATCACACTGTGTACATGTATGCATGTATGTGTACCTGTCAATATGTCTATATTGTTTTGTTCATAGTGTGTATATTAGTGTTGTCTATTCTGTAGTTTGTGTCCGATTTTATTTTATTATTATTATATTATTATTTTATTATTGTATTATTTTATTATTGTATAAGTAAGCACATCGCGAGCAATGTACAATCCTGAGTCAAATTCCTCGTATGTGTACACATACCTGGCAATAAAAAAAACTGATTCTGATAAGAGAGAGACGAGAGAGACCAGTTTCCCCATGTATTCAGCACACCACTGCTACGGAATGAATAACCACCCTACTTAAATTTCACGCAAATAAGTATTCTGGCACCGTGACACCCCAAAAAAATTAAAGCAGTAAACATGCAGTGTAGGTCAGTGTGTTCGTTAATGAAAAAGTCTGTAGTTTCCTCAACTGTACAGCACATTTTACAGCTGTTGTGTAACGTCAGCTAAATTAGTAACAAAGTAATATTAAGTAGCTCAGCTGTATGTCATTACTAACTTGCCTACTTGTCAAGGGTTGAGAACATCAGATACAAGCTCAGACTAAACTGGTGTAGAGCTCTGTCCTGTATACAGACTGTACATCCTGATAATCATATTTCAGTTTTCAGAGGAGTGTTAAAGAAATGAAGGTGGTTACCATAGAGCTGAGGTTAATGTAGTAAATTAGGGATGCAAACTAGTCATTTTAAGCGAATTAGGTGATGATTCTTTTGGATTTTAATGCGCCAGTGAAATGCTTAGTAATTATCTAGAGATCCAGTATAGAAAAAAAAATGATGTATCAAGATGCATCGATAATTGTTTTATAATCGCATCGTAGTAGGGCTGCAGCTAACGATGTTAGTATTCGAAGCTTCTATAGATTATTTCAACGATTCATCGATGTGTCATTTAAGAAGTACAGCTGTGCACGTTTAGAGGTGATAGATATTTATTAGTCGTTTCGGAAATTCATAGTGTGTCATACAGCAAACATCAGACCAACAACCAGACAGCTGCTTTACAAACACAAACATCACCCGAGTGCTACAAGTTATAGTAAAGGCTCGTGCAGACTACGCGACTTTCAGCGTCGGCCGTGCAGTTCACACAACTTGCCGTCATATGACGGCAGTCTTGAAGTCGTTGTGGCGTTCACACTACGTGACTGATCGGTGACAGGGGGTCAAACACAGTACCGGAGCTGACAGCGGCTCTGTCACCCGACACTGGTCTCCAAACCACGTTTTGTCAAGAAAACACACGTGAAATGTGAAACGGGAAATGAGCGATCCTGCACACGAAACAGCTGTTTGTTATTATAAAGACGGAAATTATAAAGACAAAGAATCTGGTTGAAAGGATGGATCAGCAGACGCAGGTAGCAGGGATTGTCTGAGCTACAGAGAGAGCTGCAGGGGAGTTAGAAGGTGCAGCTCCCCGACACCCAGTTAACGAATGACTGTGAGGTTACAGCTCACGGCCCAAAAAGGAGAACAAACAATTTTCAGCTGAGGACTGTGGCTTACTTTGGCTTCAACTCAACAATCAATCAGGATTTCAGTTAAATGCTAAAGTTGCTGTTACTGTTGTCTGTGGTCCGCTGGCAGAACACCGGCTGCTTTCTGACCAGTTCTGCTGTTGCGACATAAGTTTCATTTTACGGTAACATCACAGAGTTCTTGTTTTCTTTAGCTTGAAATAATCCCATACTTTGGACAATTTCTTCTTTGTCCCTTACTATTTTCTCTCTCTTCCTCCACTTTGCAAACAGATCCATCATAATCAGGTCGTGTTCGCAGCTTAAGCGCGATGTGCGACAGTAACAAATGTACGGGCAAAACAGTGTGCTAAATATGGATTAAACGAAGCATCGCTGCAAAGACTTTGTGTCTATGCATTTTATTAATTGATGAATCGTTTCAGCCCTACATCGCAGCCCTCTGAATTGTAATCGAATCGTGAGGTGCCCAGAGATTCCCAATCCTAGTAAGCAGGGGGAAACGAAAAAACGAAAGAAACTCCCTCAAACAATAAAGTGAAACCATCCGTGGTGGGAATGGGACGTTTTCAGGGTGAGTAACGAGGTAGTACACATATCCACCATCAGGATTCACAGCAAAGCTATCAGTCATTGTGCTAAGCTAGGCTAAACCTGTCCTGGACGAAGAGATTAAACTGACATTTAGGGTGTATTAAAACCATACCACATATTTAGTCACTGATACACATACATTAATCTTCATTCATCGTGTCATTATTGATTAATTAATAAAATATTTATCTGCTAATTGATTAACTGCTCAGTGGAACTGTTTTCACAGAGCCTAAGGTGATTGTGAAATCAGTGAATCGTTTAGGTTCATCTTGTGTGTTCGATTAATCAATTAATCGACTATTTTGATAATCAATGAATCGACTTCCATCCATCGTCAACCGCTTATCCTGCATACAGGGTTGCCAGGGGCTGGAGCCAATCCCAGCTCGCATCGGGTGAAAGGCGGGGTACACCCTGGACAGATCGCCAGGCGATTAATCGACTTGAGTAATATTTTAAAACAAAAATTCTCTCCAGCTTCTTAAATGTGAATATTTTCTGGTTTCCTTCCTCTGTGACAGTAAACTGAATATATTTAAACTGTGGACCAAACAAGACATTTGAGTACATCATCTTTAGCTTTGGGAAACACTGATCAAGATTTTTCACCATTTTATGGACCAAAAGACTAATAAATTAATCGAGAAAATAATCAATCAGATTAATCGACTATGAAAGTAATCTCTAGTTGCTGCCCTAGAAAAAAATAGGTTTTCAGTTCACTGTAAAATTTAACAGAGAGAAGCAGCAGAGTGGCACACTGCTGTTTATAACAATCAGAACAACATTTACACAATTCAATAACCGACTTAAGAACTAACAGACATGGGAAAAAGTTTGTCCTGCATTTAGACGGTATCAAAACTTAACAAACTGCAGCAGCAAAGACTCAAACGTGGACGTTCAATCACAGCTGCGTCTGAGCATCAACAGCGCAGGCAGCGTTGCATCATGGGTCACACAGTCACAGGAAGTGCTATTTTAAAACAGCGCGGCTGAGGAACAAAGAGAGCAGCAGTCTGACTCAACTACTGGCTGCAAACACGCTGCTGTTACTGGCAGAGTGTGAGGCCGCGGCCAACACCGCTCTTCAACCTTAATAGAGAGGACATCTTAATGTGGTACTCCCTGCAGTGACCTCAATGAAAAACACTCCTTATGGACACACACAACATAATGCATTCCCTGGCCCCTTACCCTAACCTAACTGTAACCTAACCCTAAAATCAAGTCTTAACCCTCAAAAAGCGTCTGACGATTTGGTTTAAAGTTCCCACTGGGATATAAAAACATGAAACACACACACACACACACACACAGGCTACATCCACAAGTCAAAGTTTGTAGTTCTTCAACAATTCTCATTTTCTGAGCCATTTTCCTTTTTATTAAGCTTTAAACATGTAGTAAAGTAACTTTATCCATATCAGTGCAGAAAATATACCCAAAACTTATAGACTCTATAAATAACTGCACGTTATCACCTCCAGTTTTACAGTCAAGGCCGACCTCTGCATTTACATTAGGATGAATTCATAGTGAAGCTGCTCTGTTTTAAAACGAAAACGATCTCCATCCTCACCAGCATTTTAGCTGTGTATGAGAACGGATCTCCAGCCATAGTAAAATGGCTGAAAAAACACATCACATGCCCGTTAATCTACACGGGTCATGTGCATGGAAGCAGGAAGAAAACTGTGTACGCTGCAGTTGCAGAAGATTCAGCTAAAGAAGAAAGTACTACTAGAGATGAACGTCGAACAACAATGGTGAAGAACCACAGCAGAGATTTCTGTCCATAGACCGACAACGAGGTGGAACTGTTACAGAAAGTAACACGGGAGTAGAAAGGTCATGTGATAGGAGCCTGACGAATCAGGGAAGAAACAATCAGGAAGTCAAATGTGAGCGTCTACATCTTTCTTTTCACCTGTCCATACTAATACGCTACCCCGGAGTTTTAACACGAAAACAGGGTCAGCATCGTTTCCAAAACTTCTCCCTTTTAGGTCTTCAGATTCAACACTTTAGTCTGGACGGGAAACGTAGCAAAAGGTCTTTTTAAAACAAAAACATACTAGTGTGGATGTAGGCTCAGAGAGAAGAAAAGAGATGCTTTAAGAACACATCAATCTCACACACACATCTCTCAGGTTACATTTGTCTGTGTTCGTATACACATGACGGCATGTGAGGAGACACAAGTGATAATACAGGCCTGAGGTCATGTGACCCATGACACACACACACACACAAATACAGGGTTTCTATTTACTATTACTACTGACCAAGCCTGACTGAAACATCAGCACGTCCAATATCATTTTTATATTATTATAAGCACTTTGTAACATGTTTTTTGAAAAGTGCTCTATAAATAAAGATTATTATATTATTTCAGGTCAGGATGTTGAAATTAAACAAAACTTCCAACATACCCTTAGAATTTAGGGCCACTGTTGCTGCTACTGCTCAGCTTTAATCAGGCCCACCACCCAAACATCCACCTGTAGGCTCTAGTGTCCGGGAGGAAGGGAGGATAGAAAGGTTCTTCTGTCATCACTGTCCAATCTCTCTCTTTCTGCAGGTTTTGGTGTTTGCCGTGTTGAGTGATGAGGTCAAAGCCAAGACATTCTTCCAAAATAAGGTTGGAGGTATGGGCAAGCGAAGCCTGATTACTGACCTGCTGCATGCATACAGATCACAGACTGTATAAAAGAAGTGGACGTAGCAACCGTGACGTCACCTGTTAGTTTGTGGACTGCTGTTCTGAAGCATTGATTGACTATTTTTTATTTTTTTAACCAGATGTGACCATATTTGGACGAGGTGGTGGAGCTAGCTAGCTAGGTTAGCAAGGTGCATCTGTAATTCACTGTGATATTAGCTGGGATGCTAATTTTGGCTAGCGACAAACTGGCTTAAAACATAATCTACATTAAAGAAAAATGAACAGCCGACTACTAATTAGCTTTTTCAGCGGCGCTGGTTAAATGTACACAGAGCAACAGATACGAGTCGCCTCTAACCTCATTGACGGGTCGCCATGGTAGAGACTTGTCAATCACAAGGTAGCCCCGCCCTAAAGCCTCCCCTGCTTTCTGGTCTATTTTCCTCTAAATGGGACCATAATTTACTAAATGAACATCATGCTGTGTTGAAGATGACTGAGACCATAAACTCATTAGGGAAGTGTTTACTGAGGTAATAAATTAGCTGAGAAGTAGCCTCATATTCTCATAGACTTCTATACAATCACACTTCTTTCTGCAACCAGTGGAGTCGCCCCCAGCTGGCCGTTAGAGAGACTGCAGGTTTAAGTTACTTCAGCATTGGCTTCTCTTTTCAGATCCAGAGGTTCCTGCTTGACAGAAATTTACAATCACCGAAACAGTTTCGACTTTCTGCCTTAGAGGCAAGAAATTCTATCAGTCTGAGAGACGAGAACAAGGACAGCTCCAAGAACTGAGAACCAATTCCCTGAGGGTCAAACACAGACTCACACTCACAGGAATAAGTTTAAAGCTTACCACATTTAAATCTCTGGTAGGCAACGTTTGAGAAACCAGCAAGAGACAGGTAGATTTTGAAGGTGTCCACCCTCATCCTTCAGGCCTTCCTCCAAAGCCACTCCCCCATTCCACATGTTCATGTGCAGAGTGTGCACAGGTAGGCAGGTGGAAAGGCAGATAGGTAGACAGGTAGGCCAACCAACCAATCCTTTGGTCGAGCTTATAACAGTCCTGCGACAGCCCCAGGTACCAGATTGTATCATTTTGGTGTCACGGCATTTGATTCATTAATTGCTGGCGGCTCGTTAGTCATTGTGATGTGATTGTTGTGTAAGGTTTCATGTTCAAGTACATTTTTCATACAAGCACAAACGTGTGCTTCAGCCGCACACCGCCAATAAAACGTCAGCCCACAGGGTGTGTCGAGAGGTGGCGCCACAGCGTTCACAGAACTGACAATGATGAGACAGCCAGTAAGAAGTAAATTAAGAACATGGAAAACATACAGTGGATAGATAGAAATGAATGAAACACAAAACATAACATTAAAATGTATTATGAAAATGAGTTTGAGGACACGTCAACAGTTGCTGCTGATGTCCAGAACTCCCAGTCTGTTAGGGATTCAAACCACCAACCAACCAGCTCCTCTAACCTGCGAGATTCTTCCATAGCAATGCGCTCTGACTTGTTTCAGAGGATATAAGCTGAGTTAGTGTTGGAGTGAAATCCCTCCAGTTGACTTGTTTCAACCTGCAGCATCAGATGGCAGCAAAGATAAACCAAAGCTGGCACCGAGGACTTCTCAAGGTTTCGGTCTGTGTTGTTGCTGATTGTCAGCTGCTGATAAAGACGACCGTGGATGAGCATTTATCCTGAAGTGTTGCTGTGTACAGAGGTGATCGAGTTAACAGTCATCCTCCATATTCACTAGGAGAACCAAACTCCCTCAGAGCTCAGCGCTAGGTTCGACTGCACCATTTAAACGCATGAGATGTTTAATTTAGTTTAAATCAGTTAACATCTGTGGTGTCCAATCAGAAAGCTTTCAAAAAAGTAGGAGGAAATCCACTGTGGCATCACATTTTAGCAAAAAATCCATCATAACGAGCATTTGCAAGCATTACCTGAGGGTTTGCTACAGGTAAGTGTTGTTATGCTTTATAATCCAAATCATTTTAAAGGGTATAGCCCATGATGTATTACCTGCTGATGACAAATATGATGTGTGCTGGTCTTATCGCTCCAAGACCGCCAAATGTTGTTTTATTCATGTAGAATAAACTGTGTTGTTATTTAGAAACAACCAATTCTACTAGTGGTTAAACCAGACACTGTACCACAGACTTGCACTGTGAAAGAATCGGCTGTAGACGGTGGATCCATTTTTTCAGAATTTGATCCTTTCGGTCCGATAACATTTGGAATTTTTTTTTACCCCCATTCAAGTTAGCGAAAGGCTAAACCACAAGTTAGCTGGCTCGGCTGGCGGACGTCAACACAGCGGACCATAGAAACCCCACCACCAACTAGCAGTTCTGGCGGTGTAATTGCAGAACGATGCACCAGTAGAAATGCTCACGACTGCATGGCTAAAGGCCCATTTATACTGTAGGGTCTACGTGCGTACCTACGCCATAGGCTACGCACGTCGGCATGCATTTATACTTATGCGTAGGTGTGTCCGTCATTCTGCAATTACATCCCCAAAAGCTAGTCGGCAGTAGCGCTACAGCATCCACTGTGTTGACTTTTGCCGGCTGAGCAGGCTAACTTCCGGTTTAGCGCTGCACTAATGTAAATGGGGGTAAAATTGTAAACGTGTGGCTGGTGTAGCCTTTTCAAATGTTACCGACAGAATGGATCACATTCTGATAGCGAAACGAGTCATTTCGCTCGGGTTGCGACGGTCAAATATATTGATTCACTGTGTTACAGCCACCGTTTTGGCCGCTAGTAAATGCTACTTCAAAGAGCGGGTTACTTCCGGTCGGCTCAGAGGCATTGCAAGGCTACCCAGCCGACCAATCACAGAGCTTACGGTCTGCGTTGACTCGACGTGTAGTTACATTTTTGAAGAGGTGCACGTCAGGCTACGGCATAGCCTCTGCATAGCCCCGTAGCCTACACCGTCACCTACGCCGTCGATTTGACGCAGAAGTATAAATTACACTTTAAGCTACAGCGTAGAATAAATTGGCCTGCTAGTAAAAAAGAATAAAAAGACCTGTCTGTGTGATGCAACCTGCTTTACTTAAGATCTACATTCATTCTACATTCAGATGGTGCAACCTAGTCCACGCATCTTAATGTTGCTTTAAAGTTGTGATATTTAACAGACTGGAGCTTCTTATGTCTATGTGATTGAGGTTTATTAACAGAGGTTAGTAAGTTAGCTAAACTGTATATAACTAAATTCACTTCGAGCCCATTAGTTAACAATATGTAACGTAATCTACAGATTTTGATATGGTGTCAAATCGGATTCTCTTAAGTGTGTTCTTTCATTTGATAGGAGCATTTCTTCATCAGAGGTCATAAAGTGCAGATATTTTGAGTTTTAGTGCTTCTCTATGCTTCTCCCATAGGCTTCATTAGAAGTAGCACCAAGCGGAGCATTAGGCGTTGTTATTGTGTGATGTAATGGCCATTCCTCTTGCCAATAACAAGGAAGTAACCGCAATTAAACAGCAAAAATGAGTTCTGAATTGTTTCCACAAGAACACTGTTTGTTCATCAGACTTCCTCACAACTGTGGGCAATACAAACAACATACACCACGCCCTGTCAGGCAGGCGTGGGGCTTCCTGTGTTAATAGCACTCTCAAATGATCTCATCAGGGTCGAGAGGTGGTTCAGTGCTTTGTTGTCAAGGTGTGACTTTTGACCTCTAGAAGAGGAAAAAGAAGAACGCTGGAGAGGAGACAAGGGAGACAAAACATAGGCTACGTCCAGACTGCAGGCCTTAATGCTCAATTTAGATTTTTTCCCCCAGATCCGATATTCAGACTTCAGTGTGTACTGTTCGTGGCATGAAAGTGATCCGCATGTGCAGATGAATAACAAGACGTCACACGCAGCAGCACGCTGTCATGCAGAAGTAAACAGAGCCACAGAGGTTAGCTTCGGTTAGCTATAACTTGCTAACCCTCCCAGTTTTAACGGGAGACTCCCATATTTCATTGTCCTCTCACAGGTCAAATTTCTCCCAAATTATGACAAGTGTTCACAACTTTGTCCTTTTCATTACGGGCTTCTTGGGCTGTACAACGCAACTTCCCAACAGAACTCAGAAGAGAGCTCGCGGTCTGGTGGATTTCATGTGTAAGAAAGGGAATTTCTGGGCAGAAGATAGAGAAGAAAGATGTTTAAAAATGTTTTTTGTAGAGCTTTTTCATTCACCGCGGCTCCGTCTACAGCAGAACTGTGACAACAGAGTGAAGTCAAAGTCGCAACAAGTGTCCGGACTCAGGTCAAATTTAAAAAGATCCGATCTGTACTGGGAAAGATCAGATTCCATGTGACTTGGCCTGTTCACACTGTCATAAAAAGATCAGTCTTAACATAGCCATAATTTCAGGTGCAGTTAGTTCAGTTAGATGCACACAAAGTTACATCATATCAGAGGTTTTCAGAGGTTGCGCCTCCCCATGGAATTGCACGGGGGGCATGAAGGGAGACACATGAAGCAAAAATGCAGTATGTTGACATGAAAGGGACAGGTGCATGCAGAAAACAACAGGAAATTAGTTATTGTTGTTTGTCTCGCTGATCAACATGGTCAGCAAGCCGGAACCTCTATCTTTGAAAGTGAAGCCAGTGCTTAAGTGCCTTTATCCTGCAGTCTCTCTAACGGCCAGCAGGGGGCGACTCCCCTGGTTGCAGAAAGAAGTGTGATTGTATAGAAGTCTATGAGAAAGTGAGGCTACTTCTCAGCTAATTTATTACCTCAGTAAACACTTCCCTAATGAGTTTATGGTCTCAGTCGCTAGTTTCCAGTCTTCGTCAACACAGCATGATGTTCATTTAGTAAATTATGGTCCCATTTAGAGGAAAATAGACCAGAAAGCAGGGGAGGCTTTAGGGCGGGGCTACCTTGTGATTGACAAGTCTCTACCATGGCGACCCGTCAATGAGGTTAGAGGCGACTCGTATCTGTTGCTCTGTGTACATTTAACCAGCGCCGCTGAAAAAGCTAATTAGTAGTCGGCTGTTCATTTTTCTTTAATGTAGATTATGTTTTAAGCCAGTTTGTCGCTAGCCAAAATTAGCATCCCAGCTAATATCACAGTGAATTACAGATGCACCTTGCTAATCAAGCTAGCTAGCTCCACCGCCTCGTCCAATATGGTCACATCTGGTTCCAAAAAACCAAGATGGCGACGGCCAAAAAGCCAAAATCAAGACTTCAAAACAGTACTCCACAAACCATGTGTGACGTCAGTGTCTACACCCACTTCTTTTATACAGGGTGCCTTCCTGTTTGGTGATCTGCTTTTTTTTAATTTTTAATTTGTGTTTTCTTCTATTTGTCTGTTGTGTATAATAATTTAATAAAATAATTTCCACTTTACTAATTCCATCAGTACGCCAACTGCTTTCTCTTTTTAAAATAAATACTTCTCTTTCGCTAATTAGTTACAAGTGCTGCCATTTTGCTCTTTTTCAATCATTGTTAAAGGCATCATTTTAAAACAAGTGTTTCACCGATACCGAGCTTCAACACGTTCCCAAATGTCATCAGGGGTGTGTGGTGTGTGTGAGGCATCTTCCAGGCTACTGTTCATCAAATTACAAACTATGACTACTACATTTGCCGTGTTAAAAATGGCTTGTTGAAGTGCATAAAGACAACGTGTGCTCAGTGATGTGAACTGTGCGACCTCAGACCGTTGTACAAAGACTTGTACAGTACAAACACTCAGACCCAGTGCAGGAATGTGGAGGTTGAGCAGCTGAGACACAAGAATGTTTCCTGCCTACTCATTAACACAGAGCTCTGTCATCTACCAACACTACAGCAGGATGACAGGGAGGGAGGGCAAGAAAGGAAGGAAGGAAGGGAGGCAGGGAGGGAGGGGAAATGAAAGAAGGAAAGAGAAGTTCACTATTGTCTATTGGTGCCGATATTGTGCGTCAGGCCAGATGAATAATTGTTTTTCCTGATGTCGTTATAGGTGAGATCTCCTTTCATCTGGTTGATAAGATGGATCATATCAGTCTGACTGCCTCAGATTGCTCTTAAATGGTGTTGAGGCGAGGTCCCTTTGAACTATTTTACCTCTAACCTACATTTTGGGATGCATGGATCCAATACTGATATCAGACCGATACTGACTCAAATAGCTAGATCAGGTATCAGTGACAAGGAGTCCGATCTTTTCAATTGCTTATGTACTAGGGGTGTGCATCTTCACTGGTCTCACGATTCGATTATCAGGTCAACGATTCGATTCCTCGATGCATCACGATGCATCACCTCGAAAGGTTTGCTAGCACTAACTGCCTTTTAAAAATCACTTATTTTCCACACACCTAATGTGTACTATGTGATGCATCGGTAGTGCGCCGTTAGACCCAAATGTTTTGCTAGGATGGCAAACAGCATGGAGGGAACTAAAAACTAAAAAGTTGTCAGGAGTTTGGAGGTATTTCATGCTTGCCATGTCAACAAGTTCTACGGCTACTTGCAAAATCTTGCATTAAAAAAAAGAATATCTTATATAAATTGCACATGAGAATTTATCTTTTTGGTAGTAGAATAATAAAACCATGGATATACACATTCTTTGCATCGATGGTTGTTTAATCCATTTAACTATACAGCGCACTGTTTCGCACATTTATTATCGCACATCACGCTTACACTGTGATCAAGTTAAGATGAAGTGATTTGATGGCGCTGTTTGCAAAGTGGAGGAAGAAAGAGAAAATAGCGAGGGACGAAGAAGAGACCGGCCAGAAAAAAAAAACACAGAAAGTGTCCAAAGTATGAGATTTTTTCAAGCTAAAGGAAAACAACCACTCTGTAATGTTACCGTCTGTCCACCGTAAAACGAAACTAACGTAGCCTACCACAACAGCACGACGGTGATCAGAAAGCACCCGTAGCGTCCACGTAGCAGACCCCAAACAAAGTAACAATAAAATAAACTTTAGCATTTAACGTAAATATTGATTGATTATTGAGTTGAAGGCTAGCAAAAGTAAGCCGCAATTCTCAGCTGTAAATGTATAGAAGTTTGTTTGTTGTTCTCTGCCTGGTTGGACCGTGAGTTTGGGTTGTAACATCACAGTCATGAGTTGCTGATCAGCTGATCCCAAAACAGGCGGCAAGCAAAGCAAAAGTGCTTTTTAAACGATTACTCGATGAATCCATGAATTAATCTGTAGAATAATCAATTACTAAAATCATCGTTAGCAGCAGCCCTAGACATAAGTGATCATGATAATATGTAAGGGCTGGGGCGATTCGTCAATGCATTACGTGCGTTAAAGCGTCGCTGCATCCGGTGTTAGTGGGATTCTCCCGGACAAGCTCCAGCTACAAGACCGCGACATTCGACAGTAAAATTTGGGAGTATTTTAGACAGACACTCAATAACGTGCTGCCCCGTGAGCTCTGAACTGGGAATGGCTTCACTGCAGCACAACTGCCTTCCATGAACACGTGAAGCGAAAGTTTCCTGGAGCACTAACGGCAGGCCCACGAATCCTGTTTACTTTCTGTCTCCACACGAGCACCACACATTAGCAGCACGAGGTCACGTAGCCCATTAAAATGTAAGTATTTCTTCATCGCCTTCATGTTAAAAGTAATTTCTGCCCCGCTGCTGTCATGGTAACGTAACGTTACACCGTGTGTCATCTAATGTTCATTTTCTGTTGAACGGCCACGTATGAGCGAGCGAACAGCCGAAACTAACAGTACAGACAACAATAACAGTACAGTCTGTGAGTCGTTTCAGTTGTTTTCTTTGCCCCACACTAATGGTGCGTTGACATGGGAAGTCGGAATTTAAAAGTTCCCAGTTGGAACTTTCAACTGGAACGCCCCCTGAAGTCAGATTTCCGTCTCGGAAACTCGGGACAACCGCACTACCCCGACTTTGTGATCCAAGATGGCTGTCGGGGTATCAACAGTTAGTGAAAGCTGTAGTTTATACTGTTTATTAGCACTTCTGTGTACTTGTGACTCATATAAATGTTAGTACACAAAGTGCTGTCCAACTGCTGTCTGTGGACGTGTTGCTACAGTGTTTAGTGTGAGTAAATACCGCACAATGCGGTTTTTTTTTAAATCAGCCGGCGCATCAACGGCTAACCTGGCAAGTTGTAAACAAACAGCTGGCCGAGCGAGGTTTTCCGGAACGCCGTCAACCTGGGTGTGACGTCATTCCCAGCTCCGACCCCAGACTTCCGAGGTAAATGGAACGCAGCATAATGCAGAAATACATTTGATTATCATACTGCATTACTCAATATTGAAATTAATCCATGTCAGAAACATTTAAAGTTTAAAGTAAAGTAGCCTGATTAATGTCTGTTATTGTTATTATCACAACACATCAGTTACGTTGAAATTGGATTCAATTTAAAATGCTACTATTGTCATTATTCTAACGTGCTTTATCAGGATGATTGAATAAAACACTGATTTTTTTATATTTATTTTGGATAAATTGGTATGTTTACAGTATTATTTCTTATCCTTTTTTATTAACTATTGTGATGATAATTAAATAAAATCCATCAACTCTGCATGTGAAATTGGTTCTTGGCGGTTAACCCATCCTAATTAAGTGACCCTCCGGGTCCAAAGCAGAGTCCCCCACAGATGGAGCTACTGCTGCCCTGATAAAAACGTACGTATCTATCTTATAATATCTTATTATTAATCCATAGCAACTTTTCATTTTTTTCCATCAATCCATTATCATGTTTACATATACTGTATTTGTTACTGCTGCTGTTTGTCTGTTTGTCTTTAACCTGAAGGCGGTCTGAGAACAAAACATCGTAAATAAAGTGAGTACAAGTGGTCGACCATGTGCAGGGGTTTTGTTTGGTTTTTATTCAGGCAGAGGCTTTTGTCCAAAGCAACATCCTGTCCACTGCTGTTCCCACACACACACACACACACACACACACACACACACGGAGCAATTTATGGTTGAGTGTTTTGCTCAAGGACAGTTTGACTGACCCACTGGTGTAACGCGGACAAATGCAGGCTCACACAGCTGTTAGTAACAGATGGAATAAGAACTGTTTCATTTGTTTTTGTGTGTATTTCCTGGCGGGCGCTCTGTTGTTTGTGAAAGTGGAAATCAGGAAAGACCACTTCCAGGTAAAACATTTACCTTAAGGTGAAAAAGCCTGAGGCATTATTTCATGCAGTAAGTCACATATATGTTTGATGGGTGTGATTATTGTTTAGGCCACTATCTACTCCTTAAACTGATCATCACCAACAACTTCTTGCAGTGAAACCCAGATTAAAAATGAACTGTTAACTTCAACTGTACAACAGCATCACATCTCTCACTGCAATCTGTAGATTTTGTTATTTTGTGCATGCAGTAAAGCCTGTACTGCATATCTGACATTCTGAAGTGTTCCTGCTGCCTATTCTGTAGGTTATCATGCTTGTCATTTACTGTTCAAGTATTTTTGTTTGTTGTGATTCCAGCTGGCTCAATAAACAAAAACAAAACAAACTACATACAAAAAGGTTAGTTGTGAAACTAATAAAGCTAATCAGCAGCTAACCCGTGTTCATGTCAGTGCTTCGTTACATTTTGATTAGACAAAGATGGTTCTGGTCCTTATGGTTCAGATCTAAATTCTGCAGAGTCAGGTTGTCTGGTCGTGTCTGCCTGGAGATCTCTGAATATGTATATGTCTGTATAATCTAGGTGTGTGTTGCAGCTGCATCCTCTGGTTGTGCAGGAAAAGGAGAGATCATAATGCCGTAATGACAGGCTTCACTCCACACACACACACACAAAAACCAAAAGAGCAACACCATCAAACAGGAGTCTAAGCCAGCAAAGTTTAACCCAAAGTGCAGCCCAGACACCGCTAAGTGTTAAACCTTACTGCTGCTTTCTTTAAACATCATCCTCATCATGAAATAAGAGATAAAAAAGAAAATAGTCAGGGATTACACAGTGAACACTACACTGGCTCTACTGCACACACCTGCTCATAAGTACTCATGTGTACGTCTACAGGCTCGGATGAATGACTGTTTTGGTACAGTCTGTGAGCATTGGGAGGTTTTAGGTATCACAATACAACAATTAGTCAATTCTTCAATTAGTACTATTAAATTAATTATTAATTTAATAGTACTAATCAACTATTTTGATAATTGATTGATCGCTTTCAGTACTTTCCTTTAAAAAAAAAACAAAAGAAAAAGAAATTCTCTGATTCCAGCTTCTTAAATATTTTCTGGTTTATTTGCTCCTCTATGACAGTAAACTGAATATATTTGGGTTGTGGACAAAACAAGACATTTGAGGATGTGATCTGGGGGTTCACTATTTTCTGGACATAACCAATCTATTAATCGAGAAAATAATCAACCTATTAATCGATAATGAAATTAATGGTTGCTTGTAGCCCTACATGGTACACAAGGTATTTAGAAATTCTTTCAACACTGTCAGAAACAGATGCTCATCTTTCTATTAAACTGATATTGAGCTGCTGTAAAGTACTGTACGCCCTCCAGCAGGAATCTGTGGAAGAAGGGCACCTGTTTCTTATCTGTTCATTATTCTCTGGGCCATTTAAACCCAGCAAGACTTATCCAAGTAGGCTAACCACATTTTACACGCACAGCATTGTAGGCTTTCACACATGCTACAGTGACATTTATCAGCAGAGGCTCAGCTTTTATGTGTGTTTGTTTGTGCGTGGTCATATTTGAATACCAGAATAATCCACAACTATCGTGACTTAAGGAAGTGATCTTTTACCTGCGTACCAGTGTACAAGTATTTGTCCCAAATAGGGGTGTGATAAGATCTCGTTCCGTCTGCATGGTTTCACTTTCAGACCCAGAGGTTGAGGCGTTATTAAGATTAAAGAATTAACATTGGACAATTGACTACCGACTATGTACATGTAGCTATGCTCGACAACCCAGCAATATTCTAACGTTAATAGCTCTCCTTATTACCTAGGCTCCTTACATGCTTGCTAATAACCTTTTTTTAAGCTGGGTCTCTGACACTGACAGTGTTGTGTTGGACAAATTTGTGCAGCGGTGTTCATGAGAGAGAGAGAGAGAGGGACGAGCGAGAGGATGTGCTGGGCGAACACACTACGGTGCTCTGCAATCAAATACGATTTTAAATAGGCCTAGTAAAAAAAAAATAAAATAGAAAGAAATCAATATATGGCAGCATTGATATTGTGGCGGGCCGCCACAGTGTGATATTCTGCCCTTTTTCTGAACTTCTTGTCAGTGTACACAGATCTGCTGAAAGGTTTGAACATGGGCAGAAAAGCTGCTGAAACACAGGAGCTATTAAAGTGCAGAAGTTTTAACTGAATTAAAATCATTTCTCATTGAGGTGAAAAGGTGCCACATGCACATTTAAAGAGGTTACTTCCCCAAACAAAGACACAAAGAGGAGGGAAGACTAAATCATGAATCAGCAGGGATAATATTACAGGAGAAACAGATCTGAGAACAGCACAGAATGACTGAGAGCTGAACTGACTTACATTCTGTTAGAGTCACGTGAGGCTTAGATTTTGGATTGTCACCTGCTGCCTGAATTGTGTGTTTCCCTTTACATAAATAAAAATATTTTCACTATAAGTTGGTGCAGAAAAAAATTAATGTAAAATGCTCAAAATATTCATATAATTCAGCATTGAAGATTTCTTAAAAATAGTGTTAAAATCTTGTCTGGTTATAATGTGTCTCATCACACCCTGGTCACGTTTGGTTTTAGCATGTGACCGAAACAATTCCTGTGAAAATAGTCCCTGTATGTCGACTACTCGCATGTGCTTTAGCAGTGAACCTGTTGTAGCATGCTAGTCGGCTTACCCCGGTTAGTCTGGCTAATGTAGCATTGCTGCCTTTGGTGACATTTAGGCCCCGTTTTAATGGCAGGTGACCCGATCACAAGAGGACAGCTCTAAACAAAGGTGTGAACACAGCCAAGACACGTTGATATCCGAGCGCTCAGACCACATGGATGTGATGAACAAAAGGAAACTCTCTGGGTGGAGTTGGTCCAGGATGCTGAAGGTGGTGCCGGGAGAGAAACTCGCTGCCTCAGACTCAGTTTGTGCTGATGATGATGGTAATATCCTCCGTCAGTAGCTGCTGCTGTCAGCAATCAGCTCTCACGTGACGCTGAAATACTACAGTTACAACCACACTGAGAAACAACTGTGCTGATACTGATCTGATAACCTTCCACACCTTCACTCAACCCACAAATCAGGACCAACGTTTTACAAAAGTGAATCAATTTAAAGGAAAATTTTCTTTATTAAATTTTTCTGCAATAAAAAGACATTTTAAATAGTAATTTTGCACAGAACATCTTCTGAGTTAATCATGTAAAAAAACACTAGCAGGATACAATTATATAAGCTTATCCTTTCTCCATTTTCAAGCAATAACACCTTCCAACGATCACCTTTTTCTTACATCAGCGCCATAAAAACATCTTCATAAAAACTTTAAAAAATGTGCTGCTCTGAGTATCAAATATTTTCATTCAGCTCACCTGGAACAAAATAAATGAATCCGGGGTGAAGACTGATGTTTGCTGAGTCGGCTAAATTATAAATGCTGCAGGAGAAGTTAGGAAGAAGAAAAGACAGAAAGAGGGAGCTGAAGTCACCATGACGACCATGTGAGACTGTCTGCGTGGATGCAGAGTCACATGGAAGTGCAGACGTGCATGTGTGTGTAATCCCATATGCATCAGTGGCTGCACGAATGTGTGTAGGCACGAGTGTGTAAGTGTTTGTGTTTTATCTTGGGGAAAAAAATGCATATTTTCAGTGTTTCCAGATCTAAACATAGAAGCACTCTGTGTGTGTGTGTGTGTGTGTGTGTGTGTGTGTGTGTGTGCAGATGGACGTGGGTCGAGAAATAGGTCATGCAGAATTCCTGTGGGAGGACCAGCCATTC
>NC_060156.1:22728411-22788554 GCF_021292245.1 Micropterus dolomieu | reverse complement strand
TTTTTTTTTTTTTAATACTAATAGCCACTTGAAAAGTTCAACAAAGCAGGACCTGGCGGTGGAGTTGATGTTAATGATCTGTCTGACAGTTACTCAAACTTTTGAGGGACTTTCTCTACCTAGTTCTGCTAAGTTGACATATTAGACTGAGTGAACACCAAAGTTGCACTTTATTTGGTCAACTAAAATATTTAATAGCGAAACATATCTTATGTCGAGATGGCGCGACATTTGCAGGCTCTTCGGTTCAGCACACTCCATTTAGGTAAGCTAATAATGCTAATTACCACACCCTGGGAGAATAAAACAGCATATAAAGTCAAAGTTATTTCAAAATCAGTGGATTATATGATTAGATGTTTTTAACATGTTTAAGTCGTGTGTATAGATAATTATACCAATTTTATTACGTTCAAAGATCTGTCAGCACACCTGCCTGTTACATTAGCTAGCTACAGCCACCTGCTTGCTAGCTAGCAGACGGACTTCTTTTAGCTAACGATAACTCAATTTACCATAAAACACGGTATAACTGGAGCATTAAACTGTAAGAAAGGAGATGTAACTATCTTACCAGGCAAAATGAACGCCTCTCCACACGACCTGCAAATTGCCGCGCTGGGGTTTCCCCCACTGTCCATCTTCAATGTCTTGATCAAAACGCTTTCCTTCCTCTCAAACACGAACGTGCAGTCGGGTTTCTTTGTCACGTGACCATGCAGGTGCGTTGAGTGCCCAAGGAGTTTAATTAAATAATGAATTATTATTCCCGTTTAGGTTGCCTTTAATAGTTCCTTCAAATTGTTGTAGGTCTGATCACCGAACAATTTTCATCTCATCTCAACAGTAAACATTTTGGGTTTATTTTAAGCCACTAAATCTATGCTAAACCCTGATGTGTTGGCATTATTTAAAGCCAGATCTCGACACAATAGAAGCATTTGGCAGGGGTGTGGAGAGTGAATGAAAACTAGTCAGAAAGTGGGCGGGGATGTTAAAATGGATAGCTAAAAATAATTGTTAAATAAGTTTAACAAATACAAACTTGACAAAAAGACAACTGATAAAAGAGACCAAGCCTCCTGGTTCGAATTACGGGGGGGATTGGGGGGGTCTGACCCCCCTAGTTAAGGCTTGGACTCGCCCAAAAGAGGAAAAACCAACAATTCAGGGGGTCTTTCTTATCTGTTTTTGTAAATATTACAACATATTTCCCATGCTCATGCCTTATATTCAAGAATCTTGAAATACGATTTCAGACACCCCTAAAACGGACCGTACCATTTCCTAACATTGTCGTTAGTTGAAAGTCTTGTCTGTCTGCATCACTCGCAGCCCAGCTGCTCCAGTCCTGTGCATCACACTCTAATGGAGACGCAGCAGGTTAATGTCAGTAGTTAACTATCTAGCTGCTTTAATACACTTAACTTTCCTACCTTCAGAGATTCGTAATTAGCATTTACTTAAAATGAGCTGATGTTAGCTAGCTGAGAGCCCACCCTATCATTTCATTATAACTATGTAATTTCATATTTTATGTAATTATCAGCTAACACTGGTGTTTAGGCATGAGCAGTGAAATTGGAGATTAGTTATTGTAGAGATACATTTTTACATCAATAGGCCTATAGAGTTTATTATTTCATATGAATTCTTTAGTGAGTCGTTTCACAATAAACATGGTATTTGTTTTAACTCTGGAATTCCCAAAAATTCCCAATTCCCCAACAACGGTGTTTGTGCCTGACTACTGCTTTATTGGATGCAGATTACATCATTCACAGTCAACATGAGCAAGAGGAAAGGAGTTATTTGCTAAAAATAAAAGAGCAAGTTGAAACTTTAAACTTGATGAGAATGATAAAAATTAGGATTTAGAGATAATAATGCAGACTGTATTTTATGTATCTTTAGTTCTGTATCAACACTGTGGGTTTGTTTTGAGCAGTCATGATGGTCTGCAGTTGTGTGTCTGACTTTCATGCAGTTTTGCTCTATAATACTTGGTGACCACTATCTACAAATGTTGTCTTGTGGTATAGGGCACCCATGAACTGGTGTAATGAATTTGATTTATCATAATCTACAGACTGATGACATTAGTTAAATAAGCAAGGATATTGTAAGCATTGTAAGATTTTAGTTCACTGAAGCCCGTGCCTGCGCTCTACTGGGTTTCCTCTTTTGGACCTGGAAAAAAAAGTTGACCCCCCAGTTGTCACTGTATAATTTGCACCCTGCCAAGCCTAATCATTGGCAATTGCACAATGCCATTGTGTGAAAAACCTATAGTGACATCTACTTATATATAACTTATAGTTTTAAATAATCAATTCAAAGGACACATATGGAGCATGACCACTGGTGTCGATGAAGGCTGTGGGGAAATGTCAGGCTGGGAACCACTGCAACAGTTAATTAAATGTATATTTCAATATCTTGTTATATACCCACCAACTTTGAGCGCTATCAGAAAGTTCGGCCTGAGACAGTATTTCTTCAAAAATGGTCAAATGATTAATGAATAAAATGAGAAACAGGTATGTATGGCCAGCCATTATCAGCTCACACCATACTGAACACTATTCAAATTCACATTATTATAATAAGCTGTTAAGTTATGTATTAAATTATGTATGGGACAACCCCCCAAAAATAACAATACTGATATAATTGTGTCTAATGATATCTAAACCGTAGCTTTGACTTAATCTGATGAACCCAAAACTGTTTCTTCTCAGCTATGACAGCTGTTCCATATTTAAACATCAAACATGTCAAATTAAAACACCCACATTTATTTCATCATCACATGTTATGAAGGTCAAGTTCAGTGAATAATTTAAGATTTTCTGTGGACACTTGAGGGCGCCAAATACTAAGGCAGACACACAAGTGATCCGTGAGATGATGGGTTCATAAAGGCCAAGTGGAAGAATATATCCTATTGCTCTTCAAATGTGCAAATATTCACTTTTGTGTTATATTTATGCACTTTTTTCATATATACTATGTGAGACAGTATAAATATGCATCTCTGGCATTACATTTTACCCATCTGAACGTCTGAACGTGTTGGAAATATCCAGTTGACTACTATTTGTCTTTGGATCTCCAGGTTAATCCTCATAGCTGATGGTGTGTGGATAATTTTGGAAGATGTTAACGTATAAGGAAATCTCATTTAGTTCCAATGTGCTTGATGTGTCTGACTGTATAAACTAGCTATAGGCCTGAAACAGCATCATTTTAACCATGTTTTTAACATGTTGTATATTTACTTTTTGTGTGTTCTTTATGTTTTATCATCTTTCATTTCTTTAATCTAACACAATATACATTATTCTTGTATGTTGCATTGTGTTATGTATTCTTTTGTTTCCTTTTTAACCAATTGCAAGGCTCCACAGCAGACCTAACGGCAGCATGTCCATCCTCTCTTCCATCTGAGCGCAGCTGCCAACAGCACCGCAGCCTGAGGACAATGGCCAGCTACCCAGTGAAGCAGCAGTAACCGGGAGTGACAGCCAATGGAGAGCAGAGAGGCAGAGACATCAGATGGCAAAGGTAAATCGTCTAGTATGCAACACGGCTAAAACTTTAACCTTCAGAGAGCGTTCAGACAAATCCCTGGAGGGGGGAATGAAAGTGCAGTGCATCAAGGGGGTCTCTCCATAGAGGTGGCAGGATGCAGCCCCAAAGAACAACTTGAAATACATGTGTTTTAACAGTACAACTCCCACCTCTGCATAAGTGTCAACATGAATACAGCTCCTGGCGTTGATCTGAACTGAAATTAGACCACCTTGGTGTGGGGTGCCAAAACGCCTGCAGGTTTAAAGTACACCTGTCTGCTAATAGGAGGCAGGAGAACATCCAAGATCAGGTAACATACTGGCCAAAGGATGTTCAACACTGTATTTGACATATCCTCATATACACCACAATAATAATGTTACAAATAACTCTCACCCTCTGTTAATATTTTGTCACTCTTTGTTTAATGTATACAAAATCTAAACTGAAGAACAAGACATTGAAATTATATATTAAATTCCTGTTAAAGCCTGCAAAAAGAAACATATGGAGCTAAAAACCTGCTAAATTAAGTACACAAAAGGATTGGAAAGATGTATGTTCAGTTGATATTGCTATGTAAACTGATTGAATCATTTTTACTTCCACTCTGGCTTTTCTTTCATTGCCAAAGAAAAAAACAAATCACTTTTTAACCTGTTTCTTTTCATGGCAGCAATTCACAGCATGTAAATAATCTCATCAAAGAAAAACTTGTCCTAGACTAATTAATTGCCTTTAGAGATGAGTTTTTCCTTGTCTATGAACAGATTTTGTAAAGTTTTTGTCAAACAAAAGCATATATTTTCTCCATCCTGGACTCTGAATTCCTGCAGATGAAGAGAGTGTGGAGTTATTTATGAATCTGATTAGGACACTGAAGGAATCTGGCCACTGGTCTTCACCACGGCAGGATGATCATAGAGAGACTGGAAGGGGGCAGGGTGTATGTGTATACCAGGGTGGGGGGTAGTAGATGTGTTTACAATGGGTAATGAACCAATCAGCGGGCTGCCCGGGGGGGATGT
Source organism: Micropterus dolomieu (assembly GCF_021292245.1). Classification (NCBI taxonomy): domain Eukaryota; kingdom Metazoa; phylum Chordata; class Actinopteri; order Centrarchiformes; family Centrarchidae; genus Micropterus; species Micropterus dolomieu. Next base: position 22,783,950 of record NC_060156.1, on the reverse strand, counting down.
GGGGGTGCCTGTTAGGGGAATGGGGGTTACCCCCCATCTTTCCTCTTCCTGAATGTGGGTCACTTCCCATCCTCGGGTGATCTCCCTCGTGTTAGGAACAATAACTCTCCTGCACCCCCCAAAACCCTTATCAAACCACTTACTCATCAATGATGCTCTTAATTAAGCTGTGTTGTCTCATTAGCTCTCTCCTGATGTCTCACATAGGCCTTGTACAATCATCCGTACATTCATTGTTATTATCCAGCTATTTCCAAAACCAGTTATTGTGGGTGATCTCTTGTGACAGGAGATGATGTATGTAGGAAGCCGTCTATTTGTGTGTACCTCAAAGGTCTTATTAAAAACAACATCCTTCCTATTCCTTTGATTCTCTCCCACAGGTCAGAGGGTAGGAGTATAGGGTAGCAGTATTCAATTTATTGGACTGACAGCATGCGCTCTAAAATGTCTTCTGGGAATCTTCAGAATGCAATCAGATAAACCATATAAGGTACATTAACAAGACTATTTAAAAGGAGTTTGTTAACCTTGATGGAGTTTCAGCAAAGCTCTAACATAAAGATAGGAAACACTGATTTTTCCATTGAAGAGCCTTTTATCTTCCTTTAAATCTTCGGAGAAGCTCCATTGACCTACTAGCTAGCGAGCATAATGTCGTAACAACCTCGTCCCTCTTTTCAGTTTGGGTCCTGATTGTTTGAAGAAAAAAAACACAAGGAAAGGTCAGCAGACATGCAAGGCCTTAGAGAGTCATGCTTTAAGTGGTTGCCCCCCGCAGGCCATTTGGTCTCAGCATGAAAAGAGCAGGGGCGATGGCAAATAGCATTCACTTTATACCTTTCCTAATCTCTTTGTCTGGTCAAGGAAAGACCTACCATCACACAAAGAGGAATCAAACTTCAAGAATGAAAACAGCTATGTGTAAGACAAGTTAAATCTAGTTAATTTAATATGACACATTTTCTTCACACATTTGTTTGTTTTGTTTTGTTTTTTGCTATAGCTTTTGTTTTTGATTAGGGGATATCTGCCTGAGTGTAGTGGTTGTAATTAGATCCGGGTCAGCTGACACAAACAGTCACAGGACTGCTCTTTTTTTTATGTGAAGTGACACCATTAATACACATGACGCACAATGATGTTCATATTGGATGTGGGGGATGTTTCATATTTGTTCACAAAACGCTCAAAATGGACCCATTATATATGTGTTACAGATTTCCAATTGACAGCCTCGAGTGATTTTTAAGGCTTGGGGCCTCTTCAGTATCAGCCTTTTCAATAGCAGCCTTTTGAGGTCTTGGTCTATCTAAACTACTGTAGCAAGGTTGAAGCCTGTCCCAACACACTTTGATTCCCCTATCTTTCTTTTTCTAGACACCAATATAATTTTCTTCACTTTTTAGACTCATGGAAGATATATACTGAGTGACCAGAAAAATAGAAATGCTGTAATGCAAGAAAGTACAAGAGTCCTGCAATAAAATCTACCTACCTACTGGTTAATATATATATTTCTTTTTTGTCTTTCCCTCCCTCTTTCTCCCAGTTTGAATAGCCCAATTCATTTTATGGTGTACAGCCGTCTTGGGAATTGCTAAAGCCAGATTTATGGTTGATGCAAGGGGTTAATGGGAGTCCCGCCACAGATTCCTACAGTATAGGTTTTTATTTAATTACATTCCCCACACTAACTGTGTTTACATTCTTTCATTTACTTTGTGATATGAGTGATGGTGGGATGGTCTGCTTTTTTGCATTACCAAATATGAGACTTTTTCGTGCTTTGAGTCCCCATCTCTCAACAATAACTGTAGCCTTGACATGTAGGTTCAAACCTTTTTGGTTTGTTTTCTGAGAGACGTGTTTCTTTCATGATGTGAAGTTGTGAGCCTCATTCGATCAGAGCTGGCTAACCCACCAACCAGTAGTCAGGAGTTTCTAGTGCAGCAAGCAAGTAGATTGTCCCTCACTGGCTTCCCACAGATAAACATGACCAGTTGTGTTTATTGGAATACAAAACCAGTTTGGAGAAACTTCCAGCTGGATGATGTGAATCATTTGGGCTTGGCACTCACCCGATTTCTACTGAACACCTATGGGAGATTCTGGATAATATACTCGACAGATGACCAACAGCTTTGTCCACCACCTTCTTCAAAATGACAGAATATCTTTTGTAAGAATGGTGTTCATCCCTCTAGCAGAGATCCACAGACTTGGAGAATTGATGCCAAGGAGCACTGAAGTTTCTCTGGAGGCTAATGGAGTACCTAAGACACTTGAAGACGTCTTCCTCATTTGTTAACTATCTTTCTAATCAAAAATCTTTCTGATATATTGTTTAACTTATGTAGATGGGAAAAGGTGCATTACACAAGTAGTATTTATTATTGGACTGTTATATTGGACTACTTTACAGTGTTCCAGAGTTTCTATTTTTCTGGTCACAAGGTGTACATCAAAGTCTGTGATGTTAATCCTACAACAGCCATTGGCATACATCCCACTTTAAAAGAGGGCACCAGGCCACAGTAAAACACCCTTATTAAAAACAACTCAAAGTCAGGGATACTGCTTGTGATCCCTTTGTGCCCTCAGTTACCCTTCATCCCTCCTGCTGCACCCCCTCTTTTCCCACATCCACCCATACCTACACACTCGCATGTGCTTAATCACTCACAATCATTCACACATACACTTTGGTCATGCTTCCTTGCACCCCTCAACCCTTCATCCCTTAGGTTCAAAGGCATAATTAGAAGGCGGAGGTGGGTGGCGGAGGATGAGGTACCAGTCGTTGGGAGTTACTCAAAAAGCCGGTGCATTTCTTAAGACTAGCCTTGCCGCCTCTGTGACCTAAACCCTGTTGAACATCACACGGATCCACATCAAGGGGAAGGATGGGGAGAGGGTGGGAGAGAGAGCGAGACCAATCGGGCAGCTCGTTAGCCCGGCTTATTAATCGCTCTGTCGCTGAACATTTCATGACCTGTCTATCCTAAACAGCTCAGCTCACCACCCCTGCCACTCTGCCTTTTTTTAAATGTTGTGTGAGTTGAGAGGGGTTGGGTCAAAAGGGGGCGGAGACTGGCTGATTCTGAGGGGTTAGGGGGCAGGTGTTTTAATGGTAAGCCAAGAGCAGTCCATGTTGCAATTATCTCACTTTGCTGCACTTACAGAATGCTTGACCTGCTTCTCAGCATCGATATGGGACATTTCTCAGGGCGAGGCAGGGGTCAGCACAGAGGGTGCGGATCTACGTGGGAGTGTGTATGTGAAAGAGAGATACTTTTGACTGTGTTTGTGAGAAAGAATATGCATAAGTGTGAAAGTGTGTTTAAGTGTGTGTTGGTTTTTTTACCTGTTAGCTGCCCTGTGGAGGGAGTGAAGGCGTGAGAGCCTCCGTCTTCCTGGGTGGGCGATAACAGGGGTTGGATAGAAGACAAAGTTAGTTTTGGCTGATTTATCTTATCACAAGACCCAAGTACAAAAAAACCCAACCTATTCTTTTAGAAGTAGGACAAAAATACACACTCATACAATAAGAAGACATACAGGATATTGCTATAAAGGATATCTAGGATGCTGGATTATGTTGTTTTGTGAAGGTTAATTTGTATAATATTTCCTCAGCCTTACAGAAACAATTGCCGGGGTAAATGTTTTAATGTCACTATATGCTTTCCATAGTTATAGTTAAAAAAAAAACTAACTAAAATATATTGTCTCAGTTAATTCCAATTGTATATAGCGGTATCTATGCAGATAGTTTTTGTTTTATTTGACCAGATTTTGAGAGTCTTTCACAGAGATATAATAAAACCAATAAAACAAACCACCTGTGTAACAGAAAGATTTTATGGGTCCTTCAAAGATCCTCTGGTCTGCAGTGCAGTGTTTAGCCTCCAGATCTGCTGGTCTGAGCTGCTGGTCATGGCTTTTGTTTTATTGAGAATACAGAGATACCACTTGCACAGGAGCACTCTGTTGGTCCTAAGTGAAAGCTTTCCTCATTTAAACCCTGTAATTTTTCTAACTTTCTTCTCTGTGTGCTAAACATTTGATGCGCTATTCCTGCCAGCAATGCAAAACTGAGGTGTTAACTACAGCAATTAAGAATATTCCAGTAGCACTAAAATGCTCCTGATGGACGCAGCAGTAATGATTATGTTCACTTTGAGACACAAAAGAACAATAATTCTTTTCTCCTGTTTTTACTCTGTAGAGCAGAATGTCTGTTTCCACCCAGACTTTGCCATCTAACTGATGGTAAAACGTAGTGTTAACAGATCTCTGTTAGTCAAGAAGTGACATCTGTCAGGAGAGATGATTTTGCTGGGAAGCATTCCACCATCAGGTTTCTGGCGTACACTGCCACCAACATTATTCCTGCATGAATCAGATGGAGGAACAGCTGCTCGGGTTTACTCAACTGGAATTTATAACAGAAACACTTTGGCAAAAGAAAGTGCAAGACATGGGTCTTCTTCCACCATGTAATTAAGTATCACTGTGTTGTTTAGCTGAAACATGACATTGTTTTATTTACATGTCTGATTTTAGCGACCACTTTGTAGAAGCTAATGGGGTTCCAGAAAAAGAAAAAAGAATAAATGCCCTATGGTTCAGGAATTGTGTTCTTCATGTTTGTGCTCATCTTTCATTTAAATGTAGCCTTATAAAAGGGTATTTAAATAATTTATTAAATCATTTTAAAGGAGACTACAGAGAAAAGCTATTCTAAAAGAGTATTCCTAACAAGATAACAATGAGTTATTTATGTTAAATTCTAATGCAAGTCAATCGCTTTCACCACAGTCAGATTTATGAACACTTTCACACATCATAATCCTGACTCAACCACCTGTTCACCTGCCTTTCACACTTTCACACACCTGGGCTTGTTGGCAGGAATCAGCAGTTACTACTTGTTTGCCTGTAAAGTCGTGATCTGCTTCAAAGCACTGCTCGGAAATTTCAAAAGCATGACAGGTTCACTAGACGAGGCTGTTAAAACCACAATTTGTCCCTTACGCTATGCTTTGTGTGAACTAAAAGAGTCCCTGTTAATCATCAAACTGTTGTTTTAAATAGCCTGGGATTTACAGTAAACACTCACACGTACTGTACAGTGACACACAGACCTGGTCCAGAGGCAGGACTGAGGAGAAAAATGAAAGGAAAGTTGGCGTTATATGAGGAGCAAGTCCAAAGGCTCAAGAGGGATTTTAGAGCTGCACGAACGAGGCTTCCCACTAGTCATCCTTCAAGTTCATACATTTATAACATGGTTTTTCTCGAATAACATTAGAGAGTTTTCTACAATATCTTTAATATATACAGTCATGGTGCCACCGCAAGCAAATATGGTTTGATGGAGACTTTTATCAAACATATTTAACACAATTTCACAAAGTTAATAATGACAGAGAAAAGGTGTGATTGCTCTGGAGTTAGCTTGTGGTCTAGGTGGTTCCTTCTGGTCTAATCTATTGATGTAATATGTGTCAGAATGGTTTTGAAGTTGTTCTAGTTACAACCCTGGCTAACACTGGTAGATGTTATTTTTCTTTGTTTTGCTGCATATTAATTAAAATTTTGGGGCAATTGCCTTAATTGAGCTTAGTAGAGCGGAAGATAGACAGGAAATGCAGGAGAGAGAGGGGAATACATGCATCATATGTGGTAAGGACCCTGTTTTGCTGGGTTTTTGCATATGAATCTGCAAAATCACTTTCATCATACATTGCATAGGGTCACAGCATTCAAGACCAATTTACAGTAGGTCTGTCTTTCATGTCTACAGCTCTGGATAATGTTTACTGGACCATGAACCACAACATCTCTGGTGAGTGGGAACTTTGTTGCTCATTTTCTTTATGAATTTGAGTTCCTGTCATCTCTCTACTATCTACTATTAAATAAAGGAAGGTGTTCCATGCAAGTAAATGCACTGGTTGTGTGAATAAGGAAATTGACCATCCTTGCTCAGCAATTACTGGTCAGACAGGCTTCAGCAACATGGCCACCTGTAGCAGGGTTAAAAAAGATCATGAAAACATAAATTATGAAACTAACAGAGGTGCACAGAGAGCTTTGGGGGAGAGGGGACACACACATAAACACCTGCACCTGTACATACTGTTAATGTAATTCTGTTCTCCTTTGTCTTTTCAATGATCCTTTTGTTTGTTGTTTGGCAGATCTCCTCCTCTTCACCTCTCCTCACTTTGGCAGACAGTGAGTCTATTATTTCCCTTCTTCTCTCTCTCTCTCTCTCTCGGTGTCACTGTAGACAGACAATGACAGCAATCAGCTGCCAAACCCACATCCATAATTACACCTCTAACAGAGAGATGGACCGCCCTCTTGTCAGTCAGAAACACAATAAACCATGACAGTGACCATAGAGAAACACCTGGCTGAATGTCTCATAGGTGACGAAAGGCTAATGTGGTGTTGAAGTGTGGCGCCATGCCATGAGCGAACTTATGCCCTTGTAATCTAGGGAAGCCGGAGGAAATGGCTGACAGAATGACTTCCTGAAATGTTAAATTTGCAGTTACACAATCATAAATAGTGTTGTCTCCTCTCCCAAGGCCAAAATGTGTATTACAGCTGCTACGGTCCAGACAGTATAAAAGAATTGTGTTCTAAAACACTGGTGATAATTTTAAAAGGCATTGAACAATAAAATGTAACTATACTGGTGGTGGCAAATATGCAAAATGACTATACGCAAGGTTTTTTATTTGAAAACTAAATCAGACTGAACTGCACTTTGGAATAGCAACACAGCAAATATTCCATTTATTGTTTTTGACAAATCTCCCTTGATTTCAGAATTATAAAGTAATATAATATATATAATCTTATTATAAGATTGACTACATATATATTTTTTTAATATTTTGCTATTATTTAACAGCATGTCACTCATTCTTGTTTTTTCAGTGAATGAAGTCTTTCCAGTACACCTTAGCACCAGAGGTGCTGATGCTAGTAGTTACAAAAGACTGTAGAGCATGTAAAGCATCATGGGACAATTTGTAGTGTAGCATACTGTGGAGTACTGTACATACCGTACAGTCATCAGAGTTAAACATGACAGCTTGTTCTTCTTTCCTTTTTTGTTCTTTTCCCATTTTATCTTTTTTGCCATTAACTGGATCAAACTACAAAGCTGAACTATGGAAGTTTGTTTCTAGTTTTACATGACTGATTCATGAAAATACTTATTTAAAGAAGAAAACACTATTTAAAGAATAACAACTTTGGGTATGTTAAACCCACCAAAGTAATTGTTGAGATCTAGAAATAAGGTCACATTTCTGAAAGTTGGTCCAACAGGGCAAGGAACTCAAGCAGTCAGGTGATCAGACAAGTTTTCAACAAGCTGACCTTTTAACAGGATTATCGAAACCACATTATTCTGAGGCTGAAAGGAAGCATAACCGACAATGTTGCTAATAATCCCAAATTGCACAAGCAAACAGTGAGTTTACACAACTATTGCATGCATAGTTGGTCAAAGTTAAACCTGGAAAAAGTTCTGTAAACTGTGGTGGATGTTTACCACTGATAATTTGGGTGATAATTGTACCATTTGCCTTTAGCTTCCAAATAACTTACCTAACCTGGAGGTTTAAAACCTGCCTGATTGAATGACTCCTTATGTTTCTTATTCTATTTTTAGCAATGTTGCGGATAGATTTCAGTAATTACTTTGGTCAGTACAATGTAATCATAACGAATGAAACTCATCAGCTCACAACTCACTTAAGATATCTTTTGCAAGAGAAACCTGAGAACAAATTACACGCATAGCAGAGATGGGGACTCGAGTTAAGTCGCACACACAGTGACTCAACTTGAGACTCGTCCTCAAAAGACTTCAGACTTGACAAGGCACAAGGGACTTGTGCAGGGAACTAACCTGTACAGCACAGATTAGTTTTCTGGTATCAGAAAACTAGCAAATCTGGTGTCATGGTTATTAGCTTTGAGTTTAAATAAGGAGGGCAAATATTGTGTCAACTTGTGTCAACTTGGATATACAGGTTTTATAAATTAAAACAGAGGAATTACTTCCAGATGTCAGTGATGGCCAGTGCAGTATTTAAATGGGGATTAAATATATAATTAAATTGTACTTACTTTTATTCTCTAGGTATTTATCTCTCTGTTTCTCTCGGCTTCTTATCTTCCCTCTTCCTCCTGTACCAGCCCTCACATTGGCACTAACATTTCTCTCTCAATAGGTCTCTTTTTTCTTTTCTTTTCCGTCTTTTTTGCTTTGCCTCTAATTTATCCAGGCTCTCAGTTGACCTTCCTACCCCGTCTGTCTGTCTCTCCCCTCCCAGAGCTGATCTCTGCCAGTCATGTTTCATATGTTCCCATAAATGGGCCTTCATCACCCACTGGCACTGGCATAATCGCTAACATGACTTCACTAGCCGTCCCCTCATGTTAATTTCAGTGTGCATTTCTTGGGTTGCTAGCTTCAGGCTTTACACTTGTTTCCTACATTGACATTATCCACATTATCCACAAAGCACATCGCTTTGTTGCATGACAAAAATGCAAGCACTGACGCACATGTACACACATGTATACACATACACGCCCGCGCGCACACACACACACGCACACCAACACACAGTCAAGTGTGTGGGCACTTGTATATTACTTGTATATTGTATATACTTAAGGGATGGATGTCAGTCTAATGAAAAGAGCATACTCAACAGGGTAAACAGACATTGCTGTCTTTTTGATAAAATGCTTGTCAGGTCACAGTCATTCATAACTCATTGACATCATGTGTGTTGCTTCACAGGACATCACTACATGAAAACAGGTGGATCTGGAAAAACGTGTGACCTGTAAAATATACACTTAAAAGAACAGTTCGGGATGTTTAAAGTGGGGCTGTATGAGGTACTTATCCATAGTCAGTGTATTGCCTGCAGTAGATGGCAGTCAGTGTGTCCCCAGTTTGGAGAAAGAGAGAGTTGTTTTGGCATGGAAGCTAAGCAATGTACTGCTGTGGACAGGGTCAGCATAAGGTGACCAGATTTCTGAAATGAAAACCCAGGACATTTTAGGTTTGGTGGTCAGTATGTCATTAAAAAATATAATGTTATATGTAATATAATTATATAGGGGGGACAATTTTGGTTTTATAATCTGTCAAATATAACCCTCATGAATATAATCACGTCATTTCAGGGAACAAACACTTATTTGGCCACCATTGTGATTATTGTGTTAAAAGAAATGTTTAGGTATCACAAAGACATACCTTTGTCATAAAGTGATGTTTATTTGCACGTTATGTCTGTTTGATACAGATAAAAGCAGCTGTAGTTGTAAAGAGACTGGGCAATACAGCTTTAATATACTGCACGCTCCCATGGATGGCAATCAGTTTTTGGCAGACAATCACTTTTGCTCCTTTTCCACTGCACGGTACCAGCTCAACTTGACTTGCTTCGCCTTGCCTTTTTTTGTACCTGTACCTGCTTCCAGGTCCTTTTTTGTATCCCCTCCGTCAAAGTTCCAAGCGAGCTGAGGCGATACTAAAATGTGACGTGACAGCAGACTACTGATTGGTCAGAGAGAATAGTCACTATTCACTGCATCATCATTGCGCACGCCGGACAGAGACCAGCAGAAGAAAGTTTAAAATTTTACAATTTACATACGTTATTTCATCACTATATCCACTTATGAGAAGTTTTGAGGTGAAAAAACATTTGTGTAGATTTCGAATATTGACAGTTTTACGAGAAGTGCTCTGCAAGTGGCAGCGGGGGTGTGAGGCCAGCCAGCTGCCTGCTCACAGAGTCCTCTGGTCCCAGTGTCACAGAGATCGCTGCAGCAACAACGGCAGAGGAAAACACAGCTGTAAGGTTTTCTTACTTATCTGTCTTTACATTCTCAGTAATGTTGACACTTTTTAACTTAAATAAAGAGACAGCTGTGTGTGCGTAGCTGGTGTGTGTGTCGCATTGAAAATTACCTTCGCAGCAGTGTGGCGTCGCTATGACGACCAGCTACATTGAGGGGTACTATCTCTGGGTACGCTCTGCAATGGAAAATGGAGCACCGCCAAACCGAGTCGAGTAGAGTCGAGTCGAGTCGAGCTGGTACTGGTGATGGAAAAACTGCATTTTTGGCACGGCACATGTATGCTCTGCTGTCCAGTCTTTCTGGCCATGTAAAATCACAGTTAAAAATGGGCACATTTCCGTGGACAGCTCCAGACGGGGACAGGCCACCAAAACCGGGGACTGTCCCCGGAAAATGGGGACATCTGGTCAGCAACTGCTAGCTACTGCTAACTGTAGCTGAGGTTATCAGCTCGCTCTGCTTGAACTGGGGGCTCCAAATGGTCCACAGCGTCTGCACTAACGTTAAAGATTTGAACACCAACACACCCCCAGAGCACCAAGCTTCCAGTCTGGGCAGAGGAAGCCAGGACGGCTAGCTACACGGCTAACTGAGCTAACTAGCTAGCAGCAGCCATCGTGTGCAGTAATTAGCAGCTAAAGTAACTGCCAACAACAAGTGAGCCATCTTTACATCAGAAAACTAACCCAGCAAAAGTATAGGCAGAGCAACCAGAACACATCAGAGGGAGAACCAGGCAATATTTTCTCTATCAAATCTGATCTAGTTTCACCAAAATCAGTGAAAAAAGTTATGTTTTTGTACTGTAATTAATGAAGCCTAGTCTTGCATAGAGCTATCTCCAACATGGATGTATAAAGGGAACAGAATCAGTGAGGTCTCTTGTCTCATTTGTGGTTTGATAAACAGTAAAATCACCAAATTCAGTGACCCATATCCCAACACATTCTCATCCCAGGGCGTCAAATACTGACACTTAAAAAAGATCAGGGTACCCTTCAGCGTCTGTATGAAACGCCTTTTTAATATGAGGTCTTCAGCTTCTGTAGGAAATGCCTTTAGGTTGAGGATAAGATCAAGGTGTGGGTTAGGTTAGGCACCAAAACTACTTGGTTAGGTTTAGGAAAGATCATGGTTTAGGTTAGGTTTAGGCATGAAAACTAAAGATTGTGTTTTGGGTTGAAATAAGTATATTATGTGACGGCGGATAGGTTTCATTAGAGTTACTTGAACGCTCGGGGCGTCTCATATAGACTCTTAAGGGTACCTTGTGCGTCAAATACCAACGTTTTGTCAGGCTTTCTCAAAGCGTTGGTATTTGACACCCTGGGATGAAGCTGGGCTATTTTCCAAGATAAAGGTATTGTAACCCTCATAGCCGTCGAGCACACCGTCAAGAGGATGAGACAGTATGGGCAACAAGCATTAGTTGCTGCCTAGACTGGCATTGCAAGACCTCTCCACGCTTTGATTCAGCAATGTGCCAGCTTGTTCCTGTCCCTCGGCAAGATTCCAGAAGTTGGCCAATCAGAAGAAAGTGGGCTTTTAGGGCCTTAAAGAGACAGCCGCTAAAAGGGAGTGTTCAGAAAGAGAGCGAATGGAGCTGCTACATCAGTAGACCTTATTTAAAAAATTACGTGTATTTCTCCCATGAAGCATGTAAACATTTTCTAGTAGACACCTAAAACAAAAGTCTGAACCTGAAAAGCAGCATAATATGGGCCTTTAATGATAAAGCAAACCATCACCTACTGTTAAAACCTGATTGCAGCAGAATGATTCCTGTTACACAGGCCTAATGGTACAATCAAAGATATCCAACGAAGGTTAAAATCAAGGGCAACTGGACTTGGTTGAAGATACTGGAAGAACAGTATCTTCAACCAAGTCCAGTTGCCCTTGATTTTATCCTTCGTTGGATAACTATGACCTGGATGACTGAGAATCTTCATAGACATCATACAATCAAAGATGGCTTTTAAAGAGATGATAATGTTCCTTAGAAAGTCATCTGTGAGTCATTGAGCACCATGGTTTTTCATAAAGTTCAACTAATTACTGTTTACGACTGATTCTTCATGAACACAGTTGTTGAATTTGCACTCAATAGGCAATAGCCTTGATAGCGGTGTTGTGTTATTTTTGGATTAATGGAATCCAGTGTGCAGAATCAGCTGGAATTCTTGCATTAGTTAATCCATTATGAATTCTCCTTCATTTTCTTCCAGGACCTTCATTGTCTATTAGTTTGAGAATAGGCACGAGCCAGTCAGATCGAGCCCACACCCTCCCTGTTTACACTGCCACTAATGACTTGTCCCTTGCTCCAGCCCTGCCACAGCCATCCACACATGGAACTAATTCTATCTCTGCACAACACAAAGGCCGCCTGCCGGATTGCTCCACCAGCATCATCCTGTAAAACAATCTGTTACTAAGGCAACAAGTGGTGTTGGAGACATACATAATTTAACCAGGAGCAGGGGTTGATTGTAGGTGGCCAATCACTGAAGAGAGAGTGTATGGGCCAAGGAGAGCTTTGGAGAAACACAATAAGGATGACATCAGTGTCCGCATGTGCACATAGAAATAGAGTCATTGTGTTTGTCTTGGCCAGCCTATATGTAATTGCTATTAGTGGGCTTTTGTGAAAAGCTTGTGTCAAAACACGAGATATCATCTTGCACAAGCCATGAAAACTGTTTAGAGAAAGATGTAATGAGCCTATGGTATTAATGTGTATTAAGGCACTATAGGATCATTCCTGTCAAACTAACTTGGACTTGCTTACCAAGCAAAAGGAACAGATTTAAAAAAAGAATAGTCTTGGGAAAAAACTGCGTGGTTGCTATAGTAAAATCTCTTCAGCACAACTGCACTGTGAGAATCAGACTGTAAATATTTGGTCAAACTGTGGATTTTTCCTGGTGTGTCTTTACTTTGCTTTAACATGCAACGAGGAGCCACATGAGAATCCTGGCGGTATAATGTAATGTCATATTTTCGTTCAGTCTTGGTAAATCTAGGTCAGGGGGGCTGCCGAATGAACAGAACCCGTTTCACTGAGTGTAATATAAACACTTTGCCCCAGTCTGTGCCTGCATGACCACATTCCTCGATGCCTAAGCCCTCACATTCCTATAATCCCCACATTTCAACCTCACGAAGACTATAAAACCCTAAAATGTAATTCACCTATGAATGCCCAACATTCCTTTTTTAAAATAAAGACAAAATGGTACATGACTTCTTCTTTTACCTTTCATTGTTTGGAAGGTATTTGTTGTTTGTGAACAGTAATGATACAATCATGACTAGTGCATGCTGCACAATGAGAAATTTTACACACAAAAGGAGTTGACTTTGGCTTTAAGCACTGTTGATAACAAACGTCAAGAATTGGGTCTGAGTATTGATAGCAAGGGATTACAACACACCTGATCAACAGGAACACAGTAAGCATTCCTAAGATGACCCTCATGTGCCTTTAATGCTTAACTCTGCTGTAAATAGAAAGTTATAGATCAGTTTGAAATGGGATTACGGCAAGTCATGACACTGTGTCGGCGCAACAGTAGAGCCTTGAGATGTTATGGCGATGGTGTAGTAAACGTCTCGAGATGAGGTGGAAATAGATTTCTGACATGGACGACTCATCCTGGAGGTTTGGTTTGTATGACTGCCCAGACTTTGGGGGGTGAAAGATGGGGAGTTATGGGTGGACAGATCGGTGGACCGGCACAGATTGCTTCCGGGCCTTTCTGAGTGCCAGCGTCCAGACGGATGATGATTAACTGGGGATGACTGGTGCTGGCTGGAACCGACCTGAGATCAAATTATGTCTCGTCCAAAATAGAACCTGTACCTTTTGCCTTCATGTCTCAACGCTTTCTCCCCTCCCTCCCTTGGTGTTACCCTCCCTCCAACCCTGCCTCCGCTCTTTTTTTCCTTCCTCCCCCTCTTTTTACTCCCTTCCTCTTTCCATTCTTGCTCCTTCCCTTCATCTTCGTTCCTTCCCACCATCACTTTCCCTGCTCCATTTCCTCCTGCCCTTTTTCTTACTTTTAAACCTTCCTTCCTCTACGTCCTTCCATTACTTTCTTGCTTAATCTCTTGTTCCCTCAATTCCTTCTGTCTTGTTTCACTTCTAACCCTAGACAATGATGTACCCTAATGTAAATAACATTTTTAAGGTTGCTAAGTAAGTCTTCTTACACTCAGATAATATCATATTCCCTATCAATTTGTTCCAGCTCTTTGTTAAAGCTATGTTTACACTGAGTGAAATATTCAAACCCAAGACTCCTTTTCTATGTCTATGGCATCATTTTATACTAATTTCCCCCAGAATCAGCCTGACATATTTCATGTCTTTGAAAATGTGGAATCTCCTGAATGTACAATGAAGTTCTGGGCTGGACAACTTTTGCACCACATTGGTCCAGATAGAAATATCTCAACTACTGGATGGATTGCAATGAAGTTTTGTACAGATATCCATGGTGACCAGATCATGAATCCTACTACCTTTGTAACCACCTGACCTTTCCTGTAGCACCACCATGAGGTTCACATATGTGGTTTTGAGTAAATGTCTCAACAGCTATTGGATCGATTGCCATAACATTTGTACACGTTCATGCACCCCTCAGGATGAATTGTAATCACTTTTGTGATCATCTGGCTTTTAGAGCCACCATCGGGTAAAAAATTCAGTTTGCACAATACTTTGGTTTATGATTAAATACCTAAACCAAAATGAATGACATCCCTATCAGCCTCAGTTGTAGGCTACTTTGTGGTTTGCTAATCAGCTATTATAGTACATGGTATTGCCTAAAAGAGCTGCTTGCATGGTTGTAGATTCTTTGTATTGTTAGCATTAGAGATCTGTGCAGCACTGCAGCTAAAAGTAACTTCCACCAATTAGTTTTTTAATGTGGGAACCATGAGAAAACCAGAGCTTGCCGTCCTCAGAGGGACAGTTTGGTAAGTGTAAAGGTCTATGTGGAAAGAGGACAAATGCTAACTCAGTTTGTCATCACCTCTCATGTTCTTTGCAGAGAAGTAGAAAGAAAACTCCCCCTCTTATTATTATAATAGGGGTAGAATGAATGACAGCATTTGCTGCCAGCACCTTCTGATGACTGATGATGCATAACTGTCTCTGTCATGCTCTTGAGGGGAAAACAAGGCTCAGGGATATGCACAGGCACAGGACCAAACCTAAGATTCTATGTTACTAATCAGGGGGAAAAAATAGGCTGTAGGTGCCTCGAGACGGTGGAAAATATCATTGATGTTTCAGAACACATGCAAAAGAGAGATATTACCTTTTTCCCACAATACTGATGGACAGGGGTGTAGCACAAAATTCAAAATACATAGAATTCTCTTTGTGTCTTCCCCACATCCACGGCTTTTCATTCTAGTATCTTTGTAAGCCCTCCTCACATGACAGCCCTGATATTTAGGATTTTTTATTAAGTCATTTAATTAATGTTAGCTCTATTTCTTATTGCTCTAGTTTTAATATCTAATATGTTATTTTTATTCGATTAATCATGAATTAATGGCCTGATTTCTTAATTCATCTCAACAGATTGAAATCAAATATGAAGTAAAATCTAGGTTAAAATGTTAAGTTTTAAATGTATGTTTAAAGACCAACAATTTCATGTTAGACTTTAGACTAGAGAAGAGGATTTCCTTTTTTTACATTTTCTATGAATAGGTGGTACAGAGTCTGGTGTCACGATTTGTCCTAAATGCAAAGTTGAAGTTACAATTAGAATAGTTTTGGTACCATTGCAATGTGAGCAGGGAGCATAGAAACTGAAATAAATAGAACAGGTCAAACGTTTATTCTGTATGATTATAAAGCTTCAGACACATTTATAGGCAAAGTCTAAAGAAGTGCTATGAAAATATGAATCATGAATTTAAGATATTTTTAACAGGGATATAAACACAGCTGGATATTTTGGATTAAAAGTCATCATTAGGTAAACTTATAATGATCTAGCTTGAAAGGGTCATGTACCTTCAAGGAAAGTTTTGTGAAAACACCTGCAGTTAGGTAATGTGTAGAATCTCCAAGGAACAGACCATTTTTTAGAGGGAGTCACATGTTTGATAACACAGTGATTGCCTGTGTTGTCAACACACTCACAGAGTTTTATAAATGGTTATCTTTCTCCCCTGCACCCAGAATTACATAATACTATCTAACACCTAAAGGGACAGGAACACCAGCAGTGGCGTAAGGTAGTAACAATGGGACCCAGTGCAGAGTGTTATTATGGGCCCTTGGGCTACACCGTTACGAAGCACACACGCACACACAGTCTAAAGTACCATCATGTGATGGATTTTAGAGTCGGACTGTGTCACCTAGACTTTTGTACTCGCAAAGTATAGAAGTCAAAGAGAACGTTATAAAGAGCATGGCCAGTGCTGTCATTGTCAAAATCCTGAAACGTTACTGCAAACAGCTGAGTGCAAGGGAGGTGTCCACTGTGATGAAATGACACAGACCTTTTCAGGCATTTTCAGTACAATAGCCTCCCGAATCACGACAACTAAATTCCTCTTTGACAGAGAGGCAGACATTATGGTGAATAAGAAAGAAAAGTGGCCTACTCATAGACAACACCAGTCAGTTTAAAACCCACAAGCACATCCACACAATTAAATACATAGGCCTACTCAGCAGCAAGCTGACCCCGAAATGATAACAGCTTTTAAAACAACGGCACGGCAGCCACACCAAATCCACTGAAAAAGCACATGTAAAGTTACTCACCTATTTTGAAGTCATCCGACGAGCCTGCATTGAGCGAAATCTTTGACAATGTCCTCAGTAATCCAAAACAATCTTATTTCGGAGATTTGCGACCCACTCCTCCTGTTCTTTTCATTCCTGTCTCCTTGAAAAAACCTTTATGTTTGAATAGCACATGTGCAAGCTAGCAGCCATTTAAAAAAATACTACAAAATAGATAATCTGCATATATATCTGACATTGTAAATATTGTTTTATATTATTCAGTTAGAGGTAATGGATTATCTCCTCTTCTTCTGCATTATTTCCATTTTTTTTTACTTGCTTGATTTTTATTTATAAAATAATAATAATAAAAAATAGGACTAAGTACCGATCAGTACACAAGCTACACAGATAAATACACGGGTGGCTGTCTGGCATGGTCAGTTGGCAGACAAAACGTGAAAAGTGAGTTTCCCTTGGCAGGGTTTCTTGGCCTCGATTTTACTTTAGGAAAGATGGATTGTTGTGGATTGTTTTTTCATCATTGTAGAATTAATAAAAAGGAAAGTAACCTTCATCACCTTCACTAGGCGGTCAGAAGCTCAGTGATTAGTACTGTTACCTCAAAGCAAAACACTTGCCGGTTCAAATCAATCAGCCTCTTGAACTCTTTCCATGTGAAATTTGCCCTTCCGTGTCTGTGTGGGCTTAGCTAAAATTGAGACTTATTTATCAGGGATGGGAGAAAAGTGGAACAAGTAGCCTACTGCAATAATATTCCTTTTTTTATTTTTATTAACCAGATTAATGCATTACTGTTTGATTTCCCGTGATTACACATTACATCATAGTGAAAGCTACATAACTGCATTACAACTTTAACATAATTATGCTTGCCTTGATTTGAAATTTCTGTACATATTTTATCAAGGAAAATAACTGTTGTTTCTCTTTGCTGCTTCCTTTTAGGAGGACACACCTAAGAATATGTGTTCTGTGCGATATGGAAGAACATAACTAAATCAGCCAGAAAGAAAAAAGGAGATTCTGACAGGCTGCATAGTGAAGGAAATGTCTAATCACATTCTGAACAAAACACCAGTCCAACCTCTTGAAATAATGTAAAAGTAAAGTAATGATATTTATTGCACTTTCCTTATAAAGATATGTAATGTAATATAATTGCAATTTTAGCAAAGTAATTACTAATGGCATTTTTTAGACAACACACTGAAAACAAATGTTGGCATTGGGTTGTCTGTCCATCTGGCAATGTAAGCAAACAAAACAAGACTATTAATACAGGTGATGAATTAGAAATCACATAAAAATGTATTATAATGAGTCTGGTTGTAATTGCTCTCCATGACTAATTATGCTGTGGTTTGTTACTTCTCATAATTTCTTATACATAACAAAAATCCCTGTTTACCGCCGGACATCCACATGGCCAAGAAAACCACACAGGTGCTGAATGTCCTTGACCTGTAATCATTTTCTCCACCCTCTCTCCTGTCCTCCTACCCCTCTGTGGTTACTGAATGAGTTTTGTCTGTGTTTGGATGAGCTCATTGGAAAAAGATGTGCCGAAGCTCCACATCTTTCATCTTCCTGCCTGAACAGAGACTTGGACAACACACCCTGGTGCTCTCAAACAAAACAGGTTGGATGTATGTCCATGCAGCAGAATTCTTCAGTTTTGGAAACTTTGTTTCCAGTCCAGAGGGGAAAGACTGGAAATACTGCATTGAGGAAGTTGACAATTAAAAAGGAACTACAAAACAATGCACCTCTTCTACAACTGCTACAACTTCTTCTGCACTGCTGGCCCTTAATGTTCAAATTTATCTTAATTTTTCTTCTCCAGACAGAGGCCATAATTAAAAGAACACTTCATGAAAAGTCTATCTTTTGAGGATAAAATACTCATACCCTATAGCTTTGAAAAGTACCTGGGAACACGTGCAAATTACCAGCAGGGCAAAATGGGCAACTGCTCCTGTGTTCCACACACTAAATGTCCCAGGTTTGTCAGTTTTGGTAACTTGACCAATTTCAGTGTTTTTGGGAAGTAAATCACTAAAGTATAATATCAACTAAGGTGGGTCCTGCATTATTAACTAATTGTATGACCCTGTTTTGTTGAGGTCAAGTCGAAATCTAGTTTTAAGACCATAATTATTTAAATGTGACATTGTGGTTACATATGCATATTCCTAAATAAAATTGTGTTTTATCAAATAAAACGTACACAGCACGGAAACCTGCTACCAGGTAATATTATCTGGGCGTCTGGGCAAATAATGTACAAAGTACATTTGTAGTAGACAGGTTGCGTTTGGACAACCCAAATATGGGTATAATTATTTACTAAACAATTTAATACCACAAGATGCCACATTCTGGTGTCTTCGAACGTGATAGGATTATCCACACATATATTCTTGGAAAGTGGAGTGCAACAGCCCTTTCCAAATACTCTCCTACCTTTACTGCTTGTTAAGAAGAACAAGGGTAAGAACAAGGGTGTGTGCCTGACGCAGTTGACATGTGGAGATATTTACAAAGCTGCCTCGCTGTGGCTTTAATTTTCTGGTTGTAGGCTAGTGCAGAGCACACGACAGGAGTAGTTGGAGATGACAGCCAAAACGCTCTTCTGGCAGAGCAGTCAGCACACTAAAGTCCATCTGTTACTAGAGCACTGAGCCACTGGGCTGTCAACTGCATGCATTTATACACTTTAATGGTAAATTTGAGCCTACAGCTGAAATTCCCAAATGTTTTCTAGCCAAAGTGTTGGTCAGGTAGATCCTCCAAAAATCTCTTATGTGAACATTTGGTAATGTTCAGAGTGAAGAATCAAGACTTGCACTGATTTTGTCGGTTCTGGAAATGAGACCTACAATGTCTTGTGTTAATTAGTAGCTAAATTGAAATTATGCTCCTCCACGAAGAGCTATCAGGGGCCCCTGGGAGTCTTCATACCCAGTTTGGAAAAAGTAGTCCAAGAGGTTACAGAAATGGCCCACTAATGAGCACTCCAAATCCCCAGACTGGCTGGGAAAATATATGCAGAGAAGTAAACTGGGAACTGTACTATAGTAGCTGCTCAGTGGCTGTCCACCCTTGGTGAAAAAAGAATGCACACATGCTTAACATAAAGATAAATAGTCATATAAATATTCTGCAAAGAAGTTACACTGTTTATTGCTGCAAAAAGGGGAATTGTTAGATGAATAAATATCCATGATAAATAATCTTTTCACCATTTGCATTAGGTTATTAATCTTAAGTGAAGGAAACTGATTGACACCCACAGAACCCTTATAAAGTATTGGCTATGTTTATGAGTGTTAAACTCTTAATAACTAATAAGATGTTTGAAGCCAAGTTTTCAGATGCTTTAAAACAAATGAAGACAAAAGTAGTGAGGTAAATGTCTATACATCAAGTACATCTGATAATTATATAGATGATAAAATCTAGTTGGACAAGGGAGACTACTGCACAGTAATAAAATGAATCTGAAACCTGTTTGTGTGATGTAGAAAAGTCACTTCACAAAAGTGTCTGCTGCTCTAACCAAAATCTGAGCCATGAGGCATTGCCAGGATCATGACATTCCTTTGAAATTTTCAATCTAGCAACTTCTTGCCTAGACCGCTTTGCAGAAAAACAGTCTTTCCTGTAATAGGTGTAACATGTATGCCCAGGAGGCCATTTAAGAACCACTGAGTGGATATTCTGCTTGTTAAAGCAATAAAATGAAATGTATCCCTGTAATTAACTGCAGTATTTAGGTTAAACAGTGAAATTCATACCTATAATTACCTGCAAAAGTTAGGTTAAAACATCAAATGTAACCTCACAGTTTACCATAGAATTTAGGTATGTATGAAATATCTCTGTAACTTGGTTTAACTGTGTCAGTTTAATGAAGGAGGAAAAATGCTTTATTTCCCGCCCACTAGCCTCCATGTCAAATGTGACCAAATCAGCCAGTGAGAAGAGGCACCAGTGGCTCACCTGAGGCAGCCCTGTTTGCAGACAGATGTTTATGATCAATTGCCTAATATATTATTATACTGCCATTTTATTTATTATATATACTCTTAGTTTTTCACTTCCGTAAAGTACTTTGTTAATATGCATTTTAAAAATGTTATATAAATACAGTTTACAAACAATTGTCATTGTCATTGAAAGCCATTAATCAGAACACAGTGTAAACTAATGAGTGATCATGATCAATTAACAACCCAACAATCCCCTGGATTATACTGTTGAGCAGAGATGCAGAGAGAGATACAGACAGATAGACAGACAGAAAGTCTTTAATGAAGACATCGTATTGTATGTTGCTACACCCAGCTTGTCTGTCTGTGTGCATGTGTGTGTTAGCAGCACACTTGTAGGGTTACAGTGAGAGTTTAAATGTTGTCAACACGTATTTAATCACACAGAGACACATACACATATAGGGGAGAGCCGGGATGAAACAATGGACGAATGATACACAGCAATTTCCTCCAAGTCCATACAAGTCTGATGTGCCAAACTACTTCAGTACATACAGTACACAGTACTTACCAGAACAAGTTGTGTTTATTGTTTCATATTCCATTGTCATGATCACATAAGCTATTAGTTAGTACTTTAACACATCCTGAAGTTTTAAATGTCAAAGTTTTACAGTATAGAAGCTAGTGAAGTTTAAAAATGAGGAGTCACTGACTGACTGTTTCAATCGTCCCAACACAGTCATGATACCCTATTTAGATACTGCAGGAGGGGGGCAGCAGGGATGTAATGGGACTGAAATTCAGCCCGGGACTTTGAGACGGAGAGGCCTTTTATGCAAGCGCCGTGTGGGTGCGCAGAGAAAGATTTTTTACAGTTATTTTGATATATAGTGTTGTAGGCTACTTGTGTACAGTAAATTTCATTATAATGAAGTCCTTCAAGAAACTTTAGGATGACACCTACCGGTTTGCTAACTGAGCAAACTAGCTAACAGCAGTTAGAGGTAGTTATGACTTGATATGTGATGTGCTGCCCCCTATTTTTTTGGAATATGAATTCCACAGGTGGAAAGTTGTCTTTGTTCTTACACATTGTACCTTTAAGACTGGTTCACATCAGCTATCGATTGGGGCTCGCTAATCGTTACCTATATTTGAACTACTTAACAACATATCCAGTGTTGCCAACTCCTCAGTAAGGAAAGTAGCTATTGGCTGTCCTAAAAGTCGCTATAAGTCGTTAAATGACGTCATTGCCTAATTTGCATAATTGGCCATGTGCATGTAATTGTGATGGACCCTGTAGGAGAGAGGAATAATGTGGGAGAGAAATATTAACTAAAACCCACCCTACATATGTAAATTATAAATCTACATGAAATCTACAACCTCTAGCTCTAAACATATTAGCACCCGATGCTTGTTGAGAAGAGTATAAGAATGATACCTGCTTTCACGTAAGAGTCTACAAAATTAAAACAATACCAAAAAACACCACCAGAAAAAGTCGCTAGATTTGACGCTATAGTCGCTTTTTTGGAAAAAGAGTCAAGAGGGGTCTGAAAACTCGCTAAATATTGCAACAAAGTCCCTAAGTTGGCAACACTGGACGCACCAAAGAGGTTCACCGACACATTGCTGACGCATTGCCTACACCAGCTAGATATCTAGCATGCTAAATATCTTGAGCCGACCCAACTGGAGCAGGCAGCTTTTCTTGACAAAATAGTTTGGAGACCAGTCGTCGGTTGACAGAGTTGTCAGATCATATAGTGTGTTAGCCCCTGACGTTGATCAGTCATGTGTGAACATGTAATGTGTAGTGTGACTTCAAGACTCCAGTTACAAGACAGCAAGTCATGTAGTCTGAACAGCACTGCGATCTGCCGACGTTGAAAGTTGTATAGTCTGAACTAGGCTTTAGCTATATCCACCTCAGTCTTAACTCTATGATTTAATGTTCTACCTTGTGTGAACCAGATTTGTGTCTCCAACTTGAAGATTAATCCCCATAAAGTGTAATCATGATATAATTTCATCACAACATGACTAATACGATACATGCACATAAACTTAGATCTGTCATAAAGCACAACATGTAAACCTAACACACTGTGCAACATATTGTGTCTGTGCCAAATTATCATGTTGTCCTGTATTTATTTTGTTATTTAACACTCTGCACTTGTTTTGCACATTTTACACTTGATGTAGTTCTTTGTACTGTGTTCCTGTCCTTCCATTGAAGGAACTACAGTTAATTTCATCCCATTGTTTACACGGGACGATACAAATCTACTTGACTTGATTAGACCTGACACTCTGCAGCTTCCAAATGAAGGCAAACATGCCGCTGAAGCTGTGCGCGCCTGTCAAGGCAAAAACAACAAGCAGCGAGATTCTAGCTTGAGGGGAAAGTATCAGGTCGTGTAGCTGTTGGTTACTGTGAACTGACGTTTTTTACAAGTCAAACAGACAGAGAGTGAGAAATAAAAAAGGAAGAGGATTAAGTGGGAGAGTAAAACTATGGAGTGTACACTGCTGCAAAATATTTGCAGTTTTGCAGGGGTCATCATAACTTGTAATAGATGGTGGATTTTAAAATTCTTTGAAAGATCTTTAACAAAAAGAGTTTTCACAGTGAAAAGAAAGCTACATAAACGTTATATTCATACAACTTGGTTTTATGGTGTTTTATGAAACTAAAGTTGCCTAGTCCCCCCCCTACAGATTTCCCTGTCTCACCCCAGCTTTATGAGCCAAAGGTGAGCAGTTACAAAATTGATGCTAATGAATGAAACAGTGGTTATACAAGAGTCATGGGAGCACCTCCGAGGTGTCTCATGACCATTTGTGATGTCAGGTGAGCTTTTTTGTTTTGGGTCAAGGCTGTCCTGACCCTCATCTCCTCCAATATTTTCTGAGGGAAAAAGCAAGGTTGTTAAATAAGGAAACCAGGCCTAATGGTGATAAGACATTTGACAGGGGGGTAAGGTAAGGTGGAAGGCAGAGAGGGGATCACATGCAGGAAAGGGCCACTGTTTGGAACCCCAAAACGTAATGCCTCGGCTATGCCTAAGGCCATTGTAAATTGCATGTTTTCTTGCTAGCTTTAATTTTAGTCGCTTTGCATTTGCTAGCTTCTTGAAATTGGGCATCTTCAGTAGAGCCCGACTGATATTAAAATGAAAAAGAGCCAATTTATGAGCAGATATTTTGATTTTGAAAATCCTGTCCAAATTACACTTAGAACAATAGTGAAAGCTGTTCTGTATGTGAGCCATACTACCTTTTCCTAAATGGATTATGTTAATAAATTTTTTTTAAAAAGATTTCAGTCTCAACAACTTAACATGTATACAATTGCACATTAATAAATATTTGCTGCAGGAAGGTGCAACTGTAAACAGATGGCTGAAAGAGTATAAGCGTAGGCTATGTGTATTTTACCTTACACATAATCTGTCCTAATAACTACATTCAATGTAACGTATTCACATCTAGTTTAAACCTGTGCCAAGCTCTTTAATAATCAGGGTGAGATTTCCGTGGGTGGAAGGGGGGAATTGCGTGGGATTGCCCCCTTTCTGGTTTATATATCTTCCTCAGCTGGATGATTTTTATCCCTGGTGGGGTCAAAATTAGCCCCCCCTCAGAGTGATCAATGCTACTTCACTAGTGATGCAGCTGATCGCGAAACTCACGGTTTGGATCGATCCTATCAGGGTTTGGTGAATGCAAGCAGGAGAGAGCCCAAATGCAAGACACTGGAGCAGAGATACAGTTCAGGGATTTTATTCACACTTACTAAAACACAGGGCATACACAGAAAGGTCCAGACAAAGTCCAAAATAAAGCTGAATCCATACAGCACAGGAAGTAGGTCCAAAACAAGCAGGTAATCCAGAATCCCACTTAACACATATACAGGATACTCGACAATCAGCAACACACGACAGAGCGTATACACCCTACAATGACGGAACAGGGAATGAACAGAAACACCAAACATTTATACAAAGGGACTTAACGAGCAGGGCGGGAGCAACACAGGGGACAGGGATCAAGACTAACGAGACAGGCAGGCAGAGAGACAGCAGGGGAAAACAGAGAGACTGGCAGGCACGCAGATTACTGGGTGGCAACAGACAACACAAGTTACTGGACACTAAACATATATAAATGACAAACTAATACAGACACAAGCAGACAGATCACCAATAACTACAACCAACAGGGAAAACAGGCCGAAGCTGGGATTAAACAGAACTCAGAGCAGACATGGGCAAAACAACACAGAAGTACACAGACCAGAAGTAAACACTAAGACATGAACTAAGGCACAGGACTAGGAACTAAGATAAGAGACAAGACAGATACTAAGTGAACTTAAACATGCGGATGAATAAAATAATAAACAAGGCTACACAGAGACTAAAGCAGAATGATCAAAATCAGATTTAAAGAAACTGACATAAATTGACACAAAGCAAACAGACAGAACTCCAGCATGATGGTACAGAAACTAATACATGAGACAGGAACAGAACTGAACAAGAACTAAGGCAGACACCGAGATGACAGAACAGATCAGAACCACCACACAGAACAAGCAGAAGACAAAACAGCATAGACCAACTTCACAAGACATAAACAGACCTGAGCCATCACGTGGGACATGTGCGTAAATGTGACCGGCAACGGTCACTAATCATGGCCGATCAAGCTGAAAATTAACTCATTCCGGTCACCAGCTGATCAATTAGTGCATCTCTAGTGTTGATCAACCATCATCTTCTTGCACTATCAACAGCACAGGCAAATTTAGAATATAGCCATTAAGATGCTACAGGTAAAAATTTAACCAGATTCAATGCTAAAAGTTCAATAAAATGTTTTCTTTACAGGGATGAGGACTTGGTTCAACCCTGTCGTTTAAAGACCGGAGGTGTTCTGTGTGTGTCTGCATATTTATGAGTGTGTGCTTGGATGGGCTCAACCACCAACAATGTTTAATCCAGTTATTCTAGTACGATGACATCCTTACTACACCTTACTATGCGCTTAAATCAAGTATATCAAAATCTCCAGTTTTAAAAGCAGCCACTAAGAACTCTGAGTCTGCAGCACTGAGCATCTCTCACTGCTTTATAAACCTCTACTGCAGTTAAATTGTTAATACACAGTGTATTATATAATTAAGGCTGATGTATAACACTTAAATATTATTCTAAGCCTTTAAACCTTTCAAACATCTTAAAGTGATCCATTTAAGCCAACACAGAGAGACATGTTATTAACACTGTAGACATACTCCATCCTCATATGGTAGGTCTGCAACTAATGATTCATTTCTGTAATGTTTCATGTCTTTTTCAATTAATTTATTAATCGTTGTTGTATTATTCAATTATTCAGTATTATTCGACTGATGTATTTATTGACTAATCATTACAGCACTAATGTTCACTGGATGTTACATCCTTTAATGATGAATTAAGCATTTTAATTATTGTATTTAGGTTTCTATTTTTATGCAGTTTTTGAAGCTGCATGTTAAACAGGCAAGTGAGTGTGTATTTATGCGTTCAAGGCATTGTAAGACCACGGTTGTTTCACCCAAGGCAAAAGTAAACAAAAAAACATGTTTGCATTTAATTGTTCAATAATTACTGGCTTTGTTATATTCATTGTTTCACTGTACAGTACTGTATGTGTTTTACTTTGGATCTGGAGGACCAGTCAGTCTACAGAACATACAGGATAAGTAGGATGTTGTTTGTGGAATGAGACATCTCAGAACCTCTGACAAGAAACCACATGTAAAGCCAGTTTCACACTACACCATTTTAAACCCAATTTGCCAGAGCTCTCTGACCATCACGCTGTGATTAAATGTGGGGTAAATCAGCGATCGATATGAGTGAACAACTCAACGGCGCATGAAGAAAACTCCCCGACGCATCGCTGACACATCATCGACGCCAACCAGATATCTAGCATGCCAAATATCTGGAGGAGTCGGCTGACTCGATGTCCACATCCAGCCAACGCGACCAGGCAGCTGGCAGAGCAGGCAGCTACTTTTTCCACTGCAAAACACTTTTCACTCACCTCCAGCTCTCTCTGTAGCTCACACAATCCCTGCTACCTGCGTGTGGTAATCCATTCTTTCATCTATATTCTTTATTCTATAATCTAATTTTTATCTCTATAATAACAACTACTGTTTCATGTGTAGTTTAGCGTCATTTCTCATGCCTCGTTTCCGTGTGTTTTCTTGACAAAACGTCGTTTGGAGAAGAGCCGTCAGGTGACAGAGTCGTTGTCAGCTAGTGTAGTGTGTGACCCTCTGTCGCCTATCAGTCATGTAGTCTGAACGCCACAACGACTTCAAGACTCCTGTCACAAGACAGCAAGTTGTGTAGTCTGAACAGCAGGGCGATCTGCCGATGCTGAAAGTCGTGTAGTCTGCACGAGCCTTAATTGGTTAACATTATGCTCTTTTTTAATTTAGGTGAGCAGACCTAAACTTTAACTTTCACTTGTGTCCTCTCAGATGCTCTGCAGTGAAGTCTGACAGCAGAATCATGCATTGGAAACACACATTAAACCTTTTAATCTGTTGTTGATAGTTTAAAATTGTTGTGATGCCACTTAGAATGTGTCTGTTAGTGTCTTAACACATCAGTAACTGCTCAGAAAATGATTAACATAATTCTTCAAGTGATAATGATTCATTGGATGGGTCTTAATTTTTAGCATTCTTTGAGCTCAAACAAGTGGTGGATGAGGTTTTCATCTGTAGGGCATTTAGGATATGTAAAACATCATTGACCCAAATAGATGCCACATTCACCATCTGGTTATATGCCGACAAAACAAAAACAGCAAGAAACATTTAGCTCATCTCTGTCACTCATTTCATCCCTCTTTTTCAGCTGTCACTTTGCTTCTCGTTTGCTTTAAGTATCATTTTATCAATTTGTTACTGAGTGTGAATACAAAAGGATTGGCATTAGTTTTAATGTGCTTGGAGATGAAATTGGTAGTAAGATTTGCAATTATAACTGCAGCAGATGACAAGCTTAAACCCCTACTCTATCAATGTTTTGTTGTAATTTTGTGTGCCTGTGAGAGAAAAACATTAGAGAAAGAGCCAGCAATTAATGTGATTATATCTCATTAGTTGAAATGTAAAAAAAATATGTACAAAAGTGTTTATGGCTAAGCTACAGCTTACTTACTGGCATAGTTATCATATGACTTTGACACTTTTGCCCATGATGCAACGGAAAGAAAAAGGAAAAGGAAAGAGAAGGCATTCAACTACATACATTTGACAATAGGGAACCGTAAGCAGGATACCGCCGGGCTGCCGGCTTGGAGCCAGGAGACAAGCATGTCCACATACTTTTGACCAGTCAAAAGTTGCATGTTTTAACAAAACACATCTTTATGAAAGCCTATTATCAATATATTTACTCTACAGTAACATATATAACAATAACATATCTATCTCTACACCTCTTCTAAATGTTCTGTTCTCTTTATTCCGGTTCACTTAATGTTTAACCTGCATCAATCCAGGAAACATTCAAGCTGATCAATATCATAGGAATGTGACTTACACGTACACCAACAGTCTGGCTCTCCTCCACATTTCTCATAAACCCAAAGAATTCCTTTAGTTTGCTGACCACAAGCCTTTTGTAATAATATTACACAACATGAGAATCCACGATGCCTTACTGTACTGTGAATGGATACATTTTTTAATATGGGTGGACCTAGAGGGAATCAAACTTAACACTGGCAATGTTATTGCAGCGATCTACACTCAAAATAAAAACTAACACATTAAAACTAACACATTAGAGCCACTTGGCTGTACCTGAAATCCGTGTTTGATCCAGAATACCATCTCATGCATGTTGTGAAAGCAGGCCTCCGCAACAGTAACTTTATCGGGAAGTGATATAATCACAAGCTGCCTTTTTTGATCATTAGGTTTAGTTATGTACCACGGCAAAGCAGTGTATTGCATCATTGAGCAGTCAGAAGTTTTTGTAAAACTAAAGGTTAAATAGAGTTTTAGTGAATATTAAAGAATGGTTCGTTTGAAAGGTACAAGAATTAGGACTACTCTCCACCTGTTGAATTCATACTTCAAAAAATAGAGGGCAGCATATTTACCCATGCAGCTAACTAAGCAGTCCTATTAGCTGACTGAATCCGGAATGGGCACAGAACCGGAGCCGATATATATATATATATATATACACACTTTTAATAAGATCCTGCACCTCTTAGTATCATCTTTCCAGATTCTACCTTAGTTATCCTGTCAGCTGAGGCACTGATAAGTGAAGATTAATTCACCTTTATGTCTTCAGTGAATGGTTTTTGTCATAGTTTTTGTCTGCAAATTAGGCACATCTCAAAAATGCATAGAAACAATCTTTGGTGTAATAGGGATGCTGTGAGATGCGAGATAGGTGGAGGTTTAAGTGCTCTTCTCCAGGGGCCCAGCTTCAGCTGTTGAGCCCCAACCTTCACATTTCATTTAGTGAAGGAAGGAAGAGCATCTTTATATGTCCGAGCCTAGCCCAGGGATTCTCTCAGCTGCCCCTGCCAAGCTGGACGGTTGTGTAATGGCAGGATGAACGACTGAGTGAGATTGCTGTTCAGCCAACTATGGTAGGGTTTCTTGGAGGGCACAGGGTTTATGTAACTGTGATGAGAAAGAGGGCATGGGAGGATACAGTACCCTGTCATCTGTGTCTATCTTTGGCTGCGGATCCTGAGAGTTCTAGCTGAGATGACTACAGACTGAGGACGTACAGTGAGATAAATGGGGAACATCTGCTGGTCACTGTCCAACAAGGCTCAATGGGAAAGAGATAGCTGGGTTGACTGCTGCTGTTGCTGTGTTCTGTTTATTCTGTATATGGTAACTGTATACACATGCACAAACATTATGCACACTAATGCTGAATTTGAATGTGATTGGACTGGTTATGGTCCATCAGACTTGATATTCACTGTGATAGAATGCAGAATTATTTAAGTATCTGCATTTCATACAGGTAACTAGTGAATGTGTGGAACATTAGAGAAGGTACATTATAATTTCTAAAACACAGTAGCGTTGATTGCAGAGTGGTTAGCTGTGACGAAAGCATGAAATACATAATTTTATTGGGTTCCATATTCAAATAAAATACATATAGCCAACGCGGTTTACACTTCACGCTTTACACTTCATAAAGTAAACAATAAAGTTACAATATTAACATTGCATCCAACGACAAAATAACATCAAAAGCCTACATCTGAAAAACATTAAAACATCCACATTGCAAAAAAAATAAAAATGACTTATTTATTTAGCAGGCCTGTCTTCAATACCCTCTTTAGCTGCTTCTTAAAACCTTGTGTTGTAGATTCTTGAGCTATAAAGCATGGCATACTGTCAGGGTTCTGTCTGGGTCTTATTTACCCAGAGTTGCCATGTGAAGAACTCTCAAAGCTTCCTTAAAGTTGTGTTTGGGTTCAAGTGTGAGTAACATGAGTGTACTGTTGCCACTGTTCAGGGCGTTTTCACACTTTGGCTGATTAAAGAGATTTTGGCAGAGCTGATGCCGTTTTCCTCAAGAGTTTAGTAAGAAGATTGGTCTGGGATTTGTTTTAAATGAGATATGGCGATATCTCTAATTCCTATTACTGCTGCATTACTGCAATTCACCTTTACTGCATGAATGCTTTTACTAAGAGCTCAGCACAAAACATCTTGTAAAATTATAATTATGGACTTTATCAAATAGGAAATCTGTCTTGTGTGAAGTTGCTGTTGAAGTATGACATGCCCGTACATGCACGCCAAGCATTACTTAATTTTAATTCATTTATTATGGTATTATGACCAAAGGAACAGCATTAAGATATTGAGAGAGAATTGTCTTCTTTCATGTTTGCAGAACACGCACGTGCATTGATGTGACATAGATAAATTTTGCACAATATATCCACAGCTTGAAGGGACTCTCATGTGTGAAACCAGCAGCATCTCCATCTCGCAATTGATTGAACAAATGAACCTGAGCACACCTGGACCAAGTGAAAAAGTTCTCTTCAAATTGCTCTTCAAACAAAATAGAACAGAACACTGTTTTATCTCTCGCTGTTTGTAATTCATTTCTTCTGGCTGTGTGCTCTGTTGGCCCTTTATATATACACACACACACACACACACACACACACACACACAGGCTATAAAAATGTAGGGAGGAATGCTTGGACGTCAGAGCTCTGCTAATGTTATATTGGTTAAGTACATAGGCAGAAGGAACATCTGTGGCACTGTGAAAAAGTGGACAATTTGTTGTTGTGGATGCCCAGAACAAGACTCTCCTATTTATCTCTGAAAAACAAACATGATAACACAAGCACCACCAGAGCAGCAAATAAGAGTGTTTACGGCTCTTAATGAGAACGTGGTGTTCTTCTGGCCATTCCTCTGTAAATTAAAGGTGATGTGGCATTTGTTGTTGAGAAACTGCAGAACAGCCCGTAAGAGGAAACAAGGTAATAAATTTGATTTGACTTCTTTTACATTTCTTCTTAAGACACGGTTATGCATTGACAGTGGCGGGCCTTACCTTTCCCAGACAGCAGCACCAGTTTACTCAAAGATTGCCCTGCAGGAAAAGTTACTAAGTTGTGACTGAACAGTGAGGGCGCAGCATTTTACAGTACATGCACACAAGAAGCTAGGTTACTGTCAGGATATTTTACTTGTCTGAAGTCTATCTCATGCATTTGCTCAAATGCCTGCATAGCCAAGAAATCAGGTTTCTCCTGCAGAAATATAGCTTTTCTAAATAAAACCCTTGATGTTATAAACTGTATGGTCATTGAGGTGAATTGAGTTTAATTGAATTCATCTCCTACTCTTACCCACGGACACCAGGTTTCTTGTTTACATGATGTTTAGGAAAGTTACTGCTGAAATGCAACAGAAACCTGGTTACTTAAGTTCATGTCAACACTGAATGTGTTGCTTTTGAGTGGCATGTTTATGAATGCTTCTCCATCTACTGCTAAATAAGGATGAATGAGTGTGCTCCAAGCATAGCCTGGTAGCACAGTCAGACTCAGAGAGAAGCCTGGCCTCAACCATCCCTCTTTCACAAACTCCTTGAATAGTCAAATCCTCTTTTGTTGTGTGTCAATGATGTGGCTGTCGTCCACATCTCCAAGGCTCCAACCCAACAGTGATTCACCCCAAATGAGTCACACATTGTCACTCCTTCAATCATCTTACAGTGTTTAGTCACCCTGTGGTCCCATCTCTGTCACTGAAACTGTTTGCTGTGGCAGTTTGGCTGAAGGCTTTGGTGTGAGATAATTTTAATGCTGCTGTGGTACTGTGAATCATGTTGTAAGACTTTTCCTTAAGATATATGTCAGGGGCAGGCTTTCTAAAACATTGAATATCTTAAAGTTAAAGAGTTTAGATTTATATAAACTTTAAGTTAAAGCCATCCTTGTCTTGTTTCAGTTCGTAATTTTGTGAGATTCATGACACAATGAGTCTAGTGTTTGAAAATGGTGTGCACTGGCTTTTTTTTAGGTTTGAAACCTTTGAAACATTTCATTTCATTTATTTGTTTATCTGACAGGGACAGTGCCCACTAAATCAACAGCATCAACAATAAACACACAATTTTGTCAGACCAGTGTGCTTAAATACCTAAGCTTCAAAATGGATCAGACCTAGTAAAACAACACGCCTGCACAAGTAAAGTGAACCCTGCTTACACTTCATTCGTCAGCGTCAGACGACGCTGCAAATGTAAATAATCTCCTGTGTGTTCACAGCAAGGTTGAACCCAACACCAGGTAAAAGACAGATTGATGGACAGAGAAACATTTCTCAAAGATGACGATGAACAGTGTTAATCCTTTTTGTTGTGGGATAAAATCCCCCAAGGAATAATTTACAGGCATATGTGATATGTGTTAGTCATCGTAGTTGTAATTTTGTTATTACAACAGCTAAAATTTGAATAAAATAAAATGACTGATTACAGTCAGCACGTAAAAGCAAAGTATAGAGAAGAATCGTCAGACAAGGTACAATGCATAAGAACAAGTAACAAACACAACATATTAGATGAAGCACAGCAGGAAAAATCAGTAGATGTGCACATGTCTGATAATCACTGAGCCAGTCTTCTCAATTGGCTTATTTTTCAGTCCCCATTTGAACCCACAATGTTACTCAGGAGATAGCTGTTCCTCCCTCAAAAAGTACCTTCATTCTACCAATTCGAAGGTTATTTTTATGCTCTTTTAACCAATCAGAGATCTCTCTCTCTAGGGCTGCCACATGTTGGATTTCCTGGAGAGGTCTGGGATTGTGGTTATGCTGATTAGTGGCTTTGGGACGTATGCGGCTATATATATACTTGGGAAACACACCCAAAATAAAGACCATTCTGGAAAAGCGGTGGGGTGAGGGTGAAGAGGGAGAAAGAGATAGAAAAGCTGACAGAGAGAGCAAGCGAGAGGATAAAGTCCCCAACATACCCCAGATGTTTCCTCAAACCATTTGATCCACAGAGAATTAAAAGAAAAAGTGACATCTTTATGTGCTTGAATGATACCGTATGTCATGTGTTCCTCTACAGCCAAAGAACAGAACAGCCTCGGACCATAAACATCTTGTGTCCTCTAGGGGAGCTGGTGTTGACTTTCCAAATTCTGAAACAAGTTTCATTTCAGGGCAACCTCCATCAAAGGCTGCGGCCCATGAAAGTATTACCTTTGGAGGAGTGAAGGATGGTAGACGGAACCTGCTCATTGCTTCAGAGGGTTCAATATTGAAGATTCAATACTTTATTGTCATTTAAACATAGTCAATTGTCACGCTCTGCCGGTTGGCCATCCTTTGTGTTTACTTTTGAGTTTAGTATTATGATACAGTAAAGACATAGTTTTGTCCTCACACTGACTAGTGGCGATGTGTGTGCTTAAATACAGTACCTAAGCTTCAAAATGGATCAGACCTCGTAAAACAACATGCCTGCACAAGTAAAGTGAACATTATATTCCACCACCATGAAAGGTTCTGATTTTCTCTCTTCTACAACATGTCATACATTTTCTGCTTACACTTTAAGACATCATTCTTGTTTCACAGAATATAATGACATCAGACGACGCTGCAAATGTAAATAATCTCCCGTGTGTTCACAGCAAAGGTGAACCCAACACCAGGTGAAAGACAGATTGACGGACTGAGAAACATTTCTCAAGGATGACGATGAACAGTGTCAGTCCTTTTTGTTGTGGGATAAAATCCCCTGAGGAATTATTTCCAAGCATATCTGAAATGTGTTAGTCATCTTAGATGTAATTTTGTTATTATTTTCTCAGAGCTAAATCCTTCAACAGAAACCACTGTGAAATAAAAACCATATGGGTGTATTTTTCCATCACTATTTGTGAGGATCAACAACTCTCTCAATAAATGGAGAGAGGAAGAAAGAGTTAAGACTGCACAAAGAAATACAGAGGATGGTGGTGATGACTGAACATGGACTATGTCTCTTGGTTTATCTTATATATGAAATCACATTTTTTTATTGAGATTGCATCATATTGAGAAGTGTTTCTAATATTATGCCCGATTTATATTGATGAGGGTAGAGTGTCTATGAAGATTCTCAGTCATCCAGGTCATAGTTACCCAACGAAGGTTAAAATCAAGGGCAACTGGACTTGGTTGAAGATACTGGAAGACGTTTCGTCCTTTGGATGAGGGACGAAACGTCTTCAACCAATCTTCAACCAAGTCCAGAAGTCCTTTGGATGAGGGACAAAACATTGGATATGAGGGTAGAGTAAATAGTAGGAACCCCTCTTAGCTATACAATTCAACAGCAGCATAAGCCACCAAAGTTACTATAAAGTTGAATCTATACCTTATTATTTGAGCATTATCCTCTGTTAACAGTGTGGCAAACTGTGTGAAGTTGAACTGATTTCTGGCTTTATGGCTAGTGGTTAAAATCATGTCTCTATGAGTTTGAGAAACAGTGCGGCATCACACAAGATAAAATCCCTGTAACACGACTAGGATGTATATTTGCACAAGACCTCATGTGATAATATTTACCTACAGAGGGTTAAGAAAGAGGTCAAACCTGACGCAGCTGGCCGGCATGTTTCCCTTCTGACTCACTTGGTGAATGACATTATTTTTCTCTTGGAGCTGTATCTCTGGACGCCTGAATAACCTCTCATAAATGTCATATTAACGCGACATCTCCCTTGTAAAGTACAGTGCCTGTACACCTTTATAACTCAGTATAATTCAGGTCATGAACAAAGTCCCTGTTAGTTCCTTTTCAGTGAACTACATTGATGATGCACCATCTATGACTTTATTTCCTGTTTGTTTACTTTTCTTTTGCCATTCTCTTAAACAATGATGTTTTCTTATAATCACCACTAAAATATATATTAACCTATAACCTAATTTAACTTTCATTGTGGAAAAAAGACAATATAAAGGCAAAATCCTTTTTTTTAACAACGGGACTCAGTTCAATCAGTTTTCTACTTCCAGTTGTTCTGATGGTCAGATTTCAACGCAGAACCAGACTGCAACATTCACCATTTTTTGTGCACAAACACTTAACATCGCACTGGCTCTCGCAGGTCTGCTGTTCAAAATAGTAGAATTGTTCCTCACTTAGCTTTGATTATATATCTTCTGTACGAAGGGTTCCCTGGTGGCCTAGGTTATGCCGTGTATATCAAGGGCTGCTGCGTCACCAGTTCACGTCAATCTGGGACATTTGGTGCATGTCGTTTCCTTATGTCTATCTCCCCTCATTTCCTGTCATCTCTCAACTTTTGTTTATCTTATGAAGGCATGAAATGTCCAAAAATAGTAATAAAAAAACCATCTGCTGTACATCTCACAGGCTCAGTTACTGCCACGAGATTTACAAAGTCTATAAAGCATCCACTTGACCTGGCCAGATATGTGTCAGACCTGTCAGAAAACTTTGGAAAGTGCCCCTTGCTCAGCATTACATTTAAATTTAAACTATTTAAAACAGAGAAACTAACTTTGATTTCAAGTACAAGTTGAGCATTGAGCTGTGAACGCTTTCAAGGTCAGATGGAGGTGTAGCAGAGCAAGCGTGACCCAAGCATTTTTGTTTTGTGAGTCTCTTTGAAGTGGATGGGTAGTGGACTACAGGGCTCAGTGCCACTGGAGCTTTGTGCCAGTCACTGAAGGATTTCAGCTGTGTGCCCAGTGGGATTGTCTGTGGCTTTGCCCTTCATTCCTCCAAACTCCACCCATATCTGAGACCTCTGCTTTTCATTGCCTGTGTGTTGTCCAGAGGCCAAATCTCCCACACAGGCAAAATACAGTCAAGCAATTCCATGTGGAGTGTGTGAGTTAGTATATACAGTATGTATGCAGTGGATGTGTATTTACAAGTAAATGTGTTTACGTGTATATGTGGGTGTGTTAAACTGTGGTCTGTGTGTGTTTGTGTGGGTGTGTGAGTATTTATTATTATTAAGATAAAGAGAATGGATCAAACTGCTCATGCTGAGATAGAATAGTCCTTATTATAAAAAAAAAGAAGCCTTTTGGGAGTTTTTAACCAAAGAACGTATTTGTTATTTCTACAGCTCAATAGGTAGAAGGGATAAATAACACAGTTGCTGTCAGCATAATGACAGATGAGTAAGGTGATGAGTTTATGACCATATTTGGTTTAGGACAACTCCTACTCTTCCTTCAATAAAACAGATTAAGTTTTCTGGCTGCAGCTGCATTGTCTTTGTCACTTGTGTGAGGAGTTATTAGACAGCTCTCCCACTGAGTCCTCCACAGGAATGCAGTTTGTTTATCAGTTTTTACACCCAATTTCATGATCACAAAAGCTGTGATAATGTCAGGAATGTATGACAAATGTACAGCTATTGTATTGATCCCTGAAGAAAAATCTGTGGCTTCTCCAGAGGATTCAGAGGTCAGCCACAGAGCAGCAGCATTGGCTCTGCAGCTGGCAGGAATTCAAAATTTTGCTCAAGGGTACTTTAGCATGTCTTTCTATAACCTGGAGAGCAGCTGCTAATGCAGACATGTTGTTGACTTTATTCTACTCAAATCTGCAAAAAACCCCGTCTCTGTCCAGCTGTGACTTTGGAATCATCATTTTCAATTATTTGTTACTGCTGAAGCTGATTATAAACTAAAACAAATGCTGTTTTGGCTTGGCCTTGTGGGTTTTTTTTGTGAGGTTTAAGAAAAAAAACATTTCTTCAGTGAGTCAAAGTTTCAAAAAAGTGTTTCATCACAACATCACCACCACCAATAACCACGCCTAATTAGTTTCATCAAGTGTGTCTGAGTCATGGGATTCTTGAACTCAATATGAATTAATTACATAGTACAGTCCCAGTATATGATACATCATCAAGGCAACTGTTGATTTTGGATATGATGTCGGTGTCTGAATGCAGTATATCACTGCATACACCACGGAGCTCTTTGCATCATTTCTCTTCTGAAGTGGAAAAGTTCACAGATTTCTGAGGTAACAGTTTCAGAAATCTGTTACCTCGGACCCGTTAAATTTAATCCTGGTGGAAGCTTGGACTTCCCTTATCACATGCTGCACCAGATGTGACTGTGGGCTGTCAGCAAGACTTAAGAGCAGCAGGGCGCTTAGAAGAAATTGCTTTTAATTTGTGTTGTGTTGGAGTACGTAGAACACAATAACTTCCAAATCAGCATCAGTCTTTTGAATCACAATATTCAGTTTTGTCAGTGATTTAAAAAGGTTGATGTTACTGCTCGAACATGCTTCTGTACTGTCAGAAAAAGACATTTGAAGATCTTGCATGGCAGTTTTCTTTTATACATTTTTTTTTTTTACTGTTTCAAACCCACCTCCCGACAGGAAGTTGGATGCTGTTTGACACACAGGCCTGCATGATGTAGTGTCAAGATTTGGAAGTTGTGCACTTTGGCTTCTCTTACCCGTTTCCCAACACCCTTTTTGGAGTAGAGAGATTTTTTTTTGTGTGTGTGTATGTATGTATCTTCACAGAATTACAATTCCATCTAAAGAGCAACAACCATTGGGTACGTCTACTGACACGTCTATTGACAGAAAAAGTATATGGTGCAGCAGCAAGGAAATGGTGAACGAGAGTGTGGTAAAATTGCCAATTTATTGGATTTTAATGTGTTGATCCGAGGAAATACGACAGTGGTGTGTCACAGGTGCATGTGTGCTTACTCTGGACGACAACACAAGCTATATACATATATATATATATTTTTTTTTTTGCAAACATTTAAAATACAAGTGCAATCACAGGAAATATTTGTGAAAAGGGACACCCTGATAAGCTATCTAAAGCTTGTATATAGGCACCCAGACACTCAGCAGATAATTGTGACACCTTAAACATTCCCTTAGTTATGTTCAACTACTGTTCTAGATCACTGCTCATGAATACAATGGACCATTTTTGCATTATGGAAGCCTCTTATGTATTTTCTCCTACTGTATATCATGACACCTTGTCATGCGTTATCACAGCAAAATGTCAGTTTTGCTGTTTTTTTCTGAAAATGACAGAGCAATAGAGATTTCTTCCAGAAATAATTGCTTTGCTTAAAATCACATCCTCCTCTGAGAATGTCAAATTTAATAGTTGTAACAAAATACAATGTCATTATCCTGCTTATTTTACCAGGCAGCAGTTAAAAAATGTCGCAGTCGTTTCCATCCATTCAGGGGACATTACATTGACTTACATTAATTTCCTGTAGTGTTACTGTTACAACCCAGCTCGTTAGGGTAGGGCAGTAACAAGGTATTTGGGTTAAATTAAGGTGGTAAGGACAACTGAATTCAGGTTGAGTCAAAGTTTAATTAAATGAGTGGTCTTCAAAAAAAACACAACAAAAGGAGGCTATGTAGGTACTGACAATAAAACACTTAACAAAAGGAGGGCAGTACCTACATGTTGTACAGGAATGTAGTTTAACCAAACAAACAATTTTCCCCCTTAAAGGGTGCCTCTCACATTCTGTAGCTCACAAAGGTTTTTACTGACAAGAGTCACTTAAGCCGGCAACCGACAGAAACAGGTAAATTTAACACTCAAGACATTCACAGGGGTACACAACCAACAACAAGGCGAACTGATCACTGGCTCACAGTCGCCTCGAACTGCAGGAACACAAACTATTTGTAGGCCAGCTGGTGTTGATTGGTGAGTTCTGGTTGGCAGGTTCGGTAGGATCCTCGGCCACACCAATCAGACGCCAGCAAACAGGAACCAGGAAGTGGGTGGTTCCAGGGGAACCAATCCTCGACAGGTGCTTGCCGTGGGGATTTGCATACAGCTCAGAGAACTCCAAAACACAACTACTCTAAGGCAGCCAGCGGCAGCTGTAACAGTTACCCTAATCCGAATCACAACCACCTATGCCTAACCTTAAACCAAGTCCTCACCCAAAAATGTAATGATTGAAAGGAAGGTGAGTCCCCCACAATTTGACTGCATAACCAGATTTATGTCCCCACAACAGGAGTCATACATGTTCACACACAAACCTACACACACACACACACACACACACACACACACACACACACACAGTCATAAATGTCTGTGCAGCCAGTGGCCAGTTGAGTGGATGGATGAAAGAGGTAGAGAAAGGGAGGTAAAGAAGGATAGTTACTAACAGTCAGAGTTTCAGCAGACTTGAGAGTCATCGTCTTCACACCGCGATGCAACTGTGTGTGCTGTGGTGTCACACACACACACACACACACACACACACACACACACACACCACCACAAATATGAACACACACAAACTTGCACTTTGTCTGCTAAAGGTCCAGGTGCGGGAGTGTGAGGTCAGTACATACATCAGATTCCATCTCCTCTTTCTCTGCCTAAGCTCAGCCTTTAGTCAACAGTTTCATTTTTACTGCCTCGGGCTGACACTCTCCTTCAATGATCATAAAAATCATTAACACGTGCAGATGTTAGAAATGTATCAGTGGTATGGCCAAGGCTACTATGTGGTTTCTGAAGACCTGGAAGACAAAATGTGTATTCCTATAAAAGCAAACGTTTCTGGAGAACATTTGAAATTACATGTTTAAGTTGAAAGACTACATCCAAATCACAAAACCTACAAGTCAACCGGCTCCAATTGTGAGGCAATTGAAAATAATCATAAAGAGCAATGGGCGGGGTATTTTTATCAACCAACATTTGAGTGGGGTTTAAACCAGGCCAGGAAAACTGCTTTGCACAAGCTTATAGTTTACTGCCAAAAGTACATCATGTACAGCCAGTATAGCTGAACATGATAGATATGAAATATATGCTCACCGGTTCACCAAAGGTTCAGCCTTCATTGGAAATAAGAGATTTTCCCGTGGGTTAGATTATAACATTTTAAATGAAAGGAGGCTTGTGTGAACACTTTGATGTATAATATGTGTCTGAACAGTGAAAATTGTGGGACTAAAAGAAAGAAAAGACATACACTAGACAAAAGAATAGCAAGTGAGTTTAAACAATCACCAGTGACCAAGAAATCAATCAAAGAACCAATGAGATTTCAGGAAAAAGGTTCAAAAGTCACTTTAATCAAAGACAATATC
The DNA here is from genome assembly GCF_021292245.1 of Micropterus dolomieu. NCBI lineage: Eukaryota > Metazoa > Chordata > Actinopteri > Centrarchiformes > Centrarchidae > Micropterus > Micropterus dolomieu. The sequence goes on along the minus strand of NC_060156.1, from coordinate 22,743,499 downwards.
TCATTCATTGTACTCTTATTCAGTTGAGTTATTCCTCTTATTTTCTGTTATTTCCTGTTTTACTTATTATTGCTCCGTTTCAATGCACTGATTGGTCTTAGGGCTGCTACTGACATTGTTACAGTCTACAGTTAACTACTGATTCTTAAGCTACAGTTTAGGAAGTTCAGTCAGATATGACCAATCCAAATTGAACACTGTTTCTTGTCTTGATCACTGATCAGTGTAAAATTGTAACAACAAAACTGACATTTGTTTGTAAGAAAATGCTTTAAAAAAGTTCAACACAGAAGTATGATCATTTCCAACACCAGGGTAGGAGTGCAAAATTGCAAAATAAAAAAATGGGCATTTAACATCTGGCCATCCAGCCACATCTGGATTTTCAAATTTCTCTTTTTTTAAATTTCTTTTGCAAATCAAGATCTTTCATACAGCTACGGCTATCTGGTGCCTTTATGTAAATCTGATAGGTTTAATAAATCCATTCAGCCAGAATAAGCAGAAATTAAGTTACAGACATTTTCTGACCCATTTGCTTTGACACTTTCCTGGACACAGCTCAATGATAAACCAGCTGTTTATTAATGGCCAGTGTGGGCATATTGCTGCAGCGCTGCCAAAAACAACTATGGCTCCTCCCAGCTGCTAAACACAGCTTTACTCTGAAATTATGTTTTGCATTCTTAGTTTTTTTTTTATTATTATTTTTTTTTTATTCAGTCTTGCTTCTTGCCTTCAGCTTAAAGTTAATGTCGGTGTAATGGCTGGCAATACTAACTGTCTCACAATCCTAAACTATCTCACAGTTTGCCACGCATATCTTAACACTGCTTAACGAGACAACATTTTAACTCTTTTTGCCCTTTTTTTTAAATATTCTGCAATCATTACTCAGACCATAGTTTTTTTAATGACCTTTCACAGTTTCCACAATACAACCAGAAGATAATTGGAAATTCCTATCACAGTTTTCCAGAGCCAAGTATGAATTATATAAAATAGTTTCCCATCCAAAACCTTGAGACCGAACAGAGAAATGGTGGAAATCCCACATTTAAGAAGCTTTAATGTGCAAATGTTTTGGATTTTCACTTGATAAATGATTTAAATGATTAATTTCTTGTTCTTGTTTATTTTCTGTCGGCCACTAAAGTAATCAGCATTTTGACACAACATTTCAGAAACATCCTGCATGACAGTTGCTGACTGGTTTGTGCACTACTGTTTTAAAGCCTTGAGTTTTGCATTTTGGCCATTCGCCATATTCGCCATGCTTTGTCTACATTATGCTAAATGGGACCATGAATTACAAACTGAACATTATGCTATATTAAAGAAGACTTGAAACTAGCGATTGACATCATGAATTCATTAGGAAAGTGTTTACTGAGGTAATAAATCAAATGAGAAGTATGGTCAGTTTGTCAGACTACACAATCTGACTTCTTTTTGCAACCAGTGGAGTCACCAACCGCTGACCATTAGAAAGAATGTAGGTTTAAGGCACTTCCGCATTGGCTTCACTGTTCAGACCTGGAGGTTCCTGCTCGATTCAGACCTTACAGCTGCTCAGTTCAATCCATTGTACCATCTCCACTGGAGCTGAGTTGTTGATTCAGTACTTCCCTCCACCAAAATTTGCCTGTCTGAATTTGGCATTCTGATCCAGACGAGCCAGCATCTGTTCGTCTTCTTTCACTGATCTTCAGTAGCTTTGCACCCTGAGCATTTAGCTGTTAGCGCATAGTGTTATTAAACACAATATTTACCCTGTCTCTAGTACAGAAAAATGGGCCTCATTAGCACTGTGAGCTAACTCTCCTAACCTTGATCACTAATACTTCATTGGCAGCGAACCAGAGAGGTGGCTAATGCCCACACAGTCAGAGCCAGAGTTAATTTGCAGGGTGATGATGTCCATAGTAAATTAAATTAATGAGACTCTCGATCATTTGTCAGCTTTGTAGCGCCTGATAGCCAAAAACTATGAATCTGCTGTTCTTAAAATTAGGTCAGGTCACTCTGTAACATAACACTGTACAGACTGATACTAAAACAAAAAATTGTATAAAATACTGTCCATAAAACACAGCATGGCTTTAATATAATGGAAACTGTATCAACTGAGAGATATGACGTTAAACGTTAGTCGGTTATGTCTTGATGTATTTGTATGAAGAAGGACATTTTTCTGTACACTGCTCAAGAACGTGGAAGTTTTCCAACAAGAGGTGAAACTATTTTAACTGTTTCAGAGGAGAGCACCCAAAAGGTTGGAGGAGACAGGTAGAAACAAAGAACTGGAGAAATCTAAATGTAAGGCATGTATTACCCTTAATTGTCAGGATTTGGTGGAAATGAGCAGCGGGATTGTAGAGCCCAAATGCAAGACACGCGGGAGATGACGGTAGATGCAAGGGTATTGAATTTGCACACAACAGAATATCAGGCTTAAAGGGAAGTTGAGGTTGTCAGTCCATGCAATGGATCAGGCAACACAACGACAGGTAGCACACTCCATACATGACAATGACTGGACACAGACTAGGGAAACAAACACCGGAAACAAACAAAAACATTTAAACACCAGGTAACGAGCAGGGTGGGACTACAACGGGTGACAGAGATCAGGCAATCAACACAGACATGCAGGCAGGTAGAGTAGCTGCTTTCACCGAGAATAATCCCAGAAAATTGGGCAGTGTGAAAGCACTTAGTGATTAACAGAAGCAAAGCAAGAATCAAACACAGATCAATTATAAAACAGGAATCAAAGCAGGAAATAAGACCCTGAACAGACAGACCATTAACAAAATCAGATAAACAATAAAAACAGGCTGAGGTAACAACCTAATGGTGCTTTCAGACCAAAAGCATTTGGGGCGGTTTACATACAAAGTCAATGCAAAGATTTCCTGCGACACGAAGGGTGCGAGGCTGGCGACGCAAAGGCAACGTGATAGAATTTGCGTGAGGTGAGTATTTTCAACTCAAGCGAATAAGTTGCATGTCGCTTAGTCACGATACCCTGTCAGTGTTGTGATTGTCCGTACGTCACCAAGGCTTCAGAGCGTTGTGTGGAGAGGGCCGGGCAGAGCGGGGGATTGAAAATCTGCTGGCCGGCTGAGAGCTGCTAAACTTGGGGGAGAGGAGCAGGGAGCAGCGCTGCAACCACTGGACAAACACCCGCAGTCGGTCGGATTCTGCTCTGACAACTACGCCGTTTACTTGCGAGAGGAGCTCGCAGTTAACTGCTTTTATTAAATTAGCTTTTTACTTTATTTTTTGGGATTTCAACGTTAATTTATCTTCACTGGAGCTTCTCAGCAGCTAGCTTCCGTGCTCCGGTGTTGTTGTTGTTAGCGTCATTAGCTCTGTCGGACTACGACTTCATATTTTTATAAAAACTGGACAAAACTGTACATTACTTGGAGAAAAGAAAGCGAGGAGGTTTAACTACCTGGTGAGTTCAGAAAACATGTGTCTGTAACTTTATTCCAGCTTTCATTGTACTTTACTGTGACCAAGTTAGCATAGCATAGCCCTGATCGATCCAAACTCCATTCAGAAAACAAACATTTTAGAAGTTGTTGTCCTGCTGGCTTGCTGGCAGACCTGACAAAGCATGAATTCATATGTTTAACAAATCTGCATCATGTTGTAGTTATTTCGGCATCAGTTTAATCTGTTTATTGCTATTTAATCAAAGCAAAATGTTTACTTTGGGTTCATACAGTTGTAGTAATGGCTAGTTGTGTTTATTCACGTTATCGTTAAAATCGCCTTCTCGCGTTGTGTGTGACGCAAGGAAAGCGTTGCGAGGCGAAAATTTGCGGTTGGTCTGATGCGCTGCGAAAAGTCTAAGTAAAGGCCAGGGTGAAGGAAGCTGATGTGGGTTGTTCGCCTCTTCTCCGCCGTTTTCTCATTCTGAATAGTATTTCTTTCAGTTTTTGCAGTGTTTACGGATACTAGTTTTCGGTGAATTAATGTTATGACGCTAATGTTAGCTGCCGATCCACTTAAGCTAACGTGTGTGTCTACGTTGTTGCTATAATGCCAAAGCAAATGTGAAATAAAAGAAAAAACTATGCACTATGGGGCACTATGTAGTTTGTCCGAGTAGCTTAAGTTAGCTGCTGTTAGCTTAACTTGATCGGCAGCTAACATTAGCGCTGTAACATTAATGCACAGCTAATGGTCAGGCTTTATGAAGTCCTGTTTAGTAAGTAGAGCTGTATTTCATTGTGTAAGTTCTCCCAGAGATGTTAAATAAGATTATTTAATTTAAATAATCTGGGGTCTCCATAGTTGATCCGAGGACCCGTTAAAACTATATCCATAAGCACTCCGACATACAACCAATAACAATCTGCCACGTCATCACGTTATGTGACATTATCGACAGGCGCAGGCCCCCGAGCAGATCTGACCCCCCCGAGCACATCTGGTACCTACACCTACACTGTCCTCATTTGAATGCCTAGAATTTAAATGTAAACCCCCCTTCCCCCTGACAATGCTCCTCATCTACCGGCCCCCCAAACTTAACTCAGCTTTCATCTCAGAGATACACGACCTTCTCACAACGCTCTGCACCACCTCTAACAACATTATTAAACTTGGAGATATTAATATTCATGTAGACAACCCCTCCTGCCACTTTGCAGCTGAGTTTCTGCAACTACTGGACTGCCTCAACCTCCAACAACATGTCGATGTCCCCACACACTGCAGGGGGCGCACACTGGACCTGATCATTTCAAACTCCGCCCCCATTAGTAACCTTTTGGCATATGATCTGGGTGTGTCTGATCACAAGGCCATCTCAATGGAGCTGCCACTCCTTTCCTCACAAACCAAAGACAAGCGTCCAATCTGCTAGAGGACCTGAAAAAGATCAACCCGGACACCTTGACCATAGACCTCCAACATCTTTCCTCTGCTGATTTCTCCTCAGTCACTGAGTCGGTTGACTTCTACAACAAATCTCTGAGCAGTCTCCTAGATCTCCACGCACCTGTCAAAACTAGAACTGTCAGCTTCTTATGCTCAGCCCCTCGGTACACCTATGAACTCCGGAAAATTGAAAACAGCTGGGCGTGTCCTTCTGGGGCGCCTCAAGGCCTCAGGACTCACTGTTCATAGGCAGGTCTACCAAGAACATCAGAAGTCCCATGCAAGGTCCTTGAGAGATGCACGTTCACACTTCTATTCCAACATTATCAACAACAGCCTTAGCAACCTTTCTCTACAGTAAATGACATCCTCAAACCGCACTCTCACTCTCACAAGAGAGGTGCAACAATTTCATCACTTTTCAGAAAAAATGTAGACACCACTCCAAAATTCTCCTTAGGTGTCCTTAGGTGTGAATGTGACTGGTTGTCTGTCTATGTGTGGCCCTGCGATGGAATGGCGACCTGTCCAGGGTGTACCCCGCCTTTCGCCCAATGTTAGCTTGGATTGGCTCCAGCCCCCTGCGACCCTGTACGTAGGATAAGCAGTTGACGATGGATGGATGGATGGAAGTAGACACCATCCAATCCCTGCTATCCAGTTTCTCCACACTGCCTGTCCCGATTGCTGACCCACAGCCTGGGATTTCCTAACCTCTGCTGGTAAAATCCAACCTCCACGTCCCCTCATCACGAAGGTCATTAACCACTCCCTCCAGGCTGGCCATGTTCCATCAACACTGAAAACCGCTGTCATCAGGCCACTTCTCAATAAACCCACCCTAGACCCAGAAGTCTTTGCCACTACAGGCACATCTCCAACCATCCATTCATTTCCAAGGTGCTGGAAAAAGTAGCCGCACAGCTTCAGGACTATCTAAAACAAAACAACCTGTTCGAGAAATTTCAGTCTGGTTTCCGCCCTGGCCACAGCACAGAAACAGCCCTGGTCAGGGTCACAAATGACCCGCTGATGACTGCAGATGCTGGCTCCCCATCTCTTCTCATCCTCCTGAACCTGACTGCAGCATTCGACACTGTGGACCACAACATCCTCCTTCACCATCTACGTTCCACTATCGGTCTTTCTGACTCCATCCGAGTGGTTCTTATCCTACCTCACCGGGAGAACTGAGCATGCTGCCTTGGGAGAGGCTAAATCCCTGACACAGAACGTCACCTGTGGTGTCCCTCAAGGCTCAGTACTAGACCCCACCCTGTTTATCCTCTACATGCTCCCCCTTGGCCACGTCATTAGCCAGCATGGAATTTCATTCCACTGCTATGCTGGTGACACTCAACTCTACCTCAGGACAAACCCAACCCCCTCTGCTGCCCTGCCATCATCTACTCTGAGCACCTGCCTGGAGGAGATAAAGGTGTGGATGAAGCAAAACTTTCTGCAGCTAAACAGCTTCAAGACTGAAGCCATCTTAGTCGGCACTCCAAACCAGATTCGGTCATCTGACATTACCAGCATCACCTTCTCCGGTCAAAACATTCCCCTTTCACCTCAGGAACATCGCCAAACTCTGTCCCACACTCACTCCTGCAGATGCTGAAAAGCTTGTCCACGTTTTTGTCTCCTCCAGGCTGGACTACTGCAATGTGCTCTTCACCGGGATCCCTCAGAAAAGACTTCAGAAGCTGCAGTACATCCAGAACAGTGCTGCTTGGTTCCTTTTGAGGGTGCGCAAACATGACCACATCACCACCATCCTCAAATCACTCCACTGGTGACACTTTCTAGTGGTGCTCCATTGACTCCTATGCAAAAGGAGTCGTTTTCTAGCTTTTTTGGCTGACTTTTTCCAAGATATGATCAAACACTGTTCTGGGGCACTTGTAGTACTTACAGTCGCCACCCAGAGAGGTTGAAAGGAAAAGTACAATTTATTCCCTTTCCAAAACCTAAAATAAATCCAGAAAAATGTTCCTATGTTAGTTAATGCTAGCTAACTTACTACTTGGATGCCTACTGCTTTTACTTTTTAATGATTGTAATATTGAATAGAGACCTACCCAGTTTTACAGGAACAGTGTTGATCCTTGATATCGTTGTCCTTCGTCAGGTGATGCGGTAGTTCACTTTTACTCTGTGATCGGTAGGCTGTAGCTTCTTTCTTTATATCAGTTTGGCAGCCTGAATATAACCTTCAAATGCATGATACAAACCTGTCTGCTTCTTTCTGAGATAGCTTTTTTGGTTTTTCCAAAATTAGACAATATTTCTCCAGGGAGTGCATAGCCATAGAAATAAAGACCTTTACACCACTCTTAAATGTAGTCACATTACTGTATTTTCTTAGAGTTATTAAGTGCTGTGTTACTACTCTGCACTGGTATCACTTTGCAGCAGTCTAAAACAAATCCAGATGATATTGATTACAATCAGCTCTTGCACACTCATTGTAAACAATGGAAAAACGTTCACTTTTTCTGAGCAGAGTCCCCTCCTGAGTCACACAATGGAAAGACAGATTACTCTTGCAATTTCTCTTTCATTTCCTTTCTCTTACCACCTGGTTCCAGACATACACTACCAAAAGCAGTAAAACTTTCAGAGTGAGAAGAATTGTGCACTTTTCCCAACATGACAAGAAAATGGTATGGCATAAATCAAGTATTACAGCCTTGAGCCTTCCATATGGCATTTATCCTGCATCTGTCTTGCATCGTCCTCGCTTAAAAGTTGAACAGCAGAATGAAATTAATAAATAAAAACTCAATTTCCAGCTTATTACTATGATGTTTCTTTTAAATTCTGAGAGCAGAGGGAGGAAGATGCAACAGAAGCTCCATTCAATAAAAAGTACTATGGCATAAAGATTTTTTTACTCCTATGAAAGATTTCTTCCAGGATGCTGGTAGTGTTCAGGACAAGTCATTATTGTTGAGTTTGAAATTTCACCTCACACTCTAGGAGTTATTCTTTAATTCTGAGAGCTAAGTGAGCCCATGTGACTGTTAAAGTACAGTAACTGAGTAAATGTATTTTGTAGCGTTTCACCACTAGTTGCACAGATGGAGTAAAACATTTTGACTATCCCTCCAGCAGCTCCTCTGTCTTTGTTTGACTAAGGACTCATATTTCATTTTTCACCTCTGAGTCTTTGCTCTTGTTTTAAACCTCCCCTAAGAAGGAATAAATTCAACTCCCTCTCAACAATAAATATGCTGGGATTAGCAACAAGTTGGGGTGAAATAGGTCTTTGGGACAGTGTGCATGTGTGGGTTTTTTGTGCTTTTTAATGCATGGACATCTACACTTGTAGGTATGCCAGCTATGTATGGATACCACCGCTAGTTTTGAAAAGAAATAGGAAACCTGCCAACCTCAGTGTTTGCCTCCTCTCTCTCTCTCTCTCAGTCGTAAAGATGCGAGTGTAAGATCACTCTCAGCTTCTAAGATAACACTGTGTACAGCCCAAAATGAGCCCAGCCAAACCACACTCACCTCCAAGAACAACATTCCAGTTTTCAGAAATCTGATCACGTGCTGATAAGATGTGTGGTATTTCTGAAACGCACACCGATCACTCCTATCTGCCTCAATCATCACTATGTCAACACTGTCACAGGTGGTGCGTCAGTCGTGTGGATAAACAAAGCATTAACACAGTGAGGGTTGGGGGTTCAACTCTCCTGTGCAGCTCGATCTTTTTGTATTATTTATATCATAAAAATGAGGGGTTATATTCCTGCATTTGGACGACAATTCTGTAAATACAAATTCCAGCAAACACATTATCTGCCTGTCACCTGAAACCTAAATTCCACAACTCCAGAGGGACATAAATGACAGCAGGCTGAATAAATTTACTTTGAAGGATATCACAATGGGCACACAATGCTGAGTAATTTTTCATGTTTGTACTAGTCCAAGTATATGTTGAATAGCGGAAGCAGTAATGACAGGAGGATCACACTCAATGAAGAGAAGCAGTGGCAGACTCAGGCTGTTTGAGGGGCAAAATCAAAACTACCTGCAGCATGCAGTGGGACACCAGCATCGAAATGCATTTATGGCATTTTATCATGTTTTATTTAGCACATTGTCATCCATGAGGGCATTTTTGCTGCGTTTTCTTCGAACATGGGGAGCACCAGTAGGCACAACCCCCAGTGCATCAAACAGTCTCTTCACTTATTGAGTCACTTATTTACAGAAGACAAGATGTTTTTTGCTACTATGCAGTACATGTAGCAAAAAACACAGGTGATTCCATTTAAGCTAATTGGCATTGCACCTAGCAAGGTAACCAGATATTAACATAAACAATCAGCATCTATCACTGGAACAAGGAAAGGGGTGGAAACTCAGTATAAAAAAAACCCTTCAACCAGGTTTTCTAATCCAGGAAATCTCTTCACATATCACATGTTTGTACTCATTCAAATAATTAATAGACTATATATAGTGTTGGTTATAGCAATATCTGAAGTCAATATATAATGGAAAAAGGACTTGGTTTGAAGCTGTGGTTTGAAGCATGCTGTGCCTTGGGGAGAAGAATTATCTCGTATTTGTTAAGAGATTTATGATAATGGTGACTGGCATGAAACACATTCTTTAGACATTTCACCTGTGTATTGGCTCATGTCTTGCTTTTGTTAATTCTGTGAAGCACTACAGAAAGCACAAGTACCCCATTGTACTTTTTGTTTTTCTTGTTATATTTCTTGTAATGATAAGTGTTACCATTAATTAATAATTATTATTCGGCATATCTATCAGAGTTCTTAGTTCTTAGAGTCTTTGTGTTTGTCGAATGCATGTACTAATTCTATTAATCCACTTCTTTATTTGACATTTGGCTTTTGTTCAATGTTGATTGTGATTAAACACATATAAGAAACAAAACTCACAGAAAAGGGACAAACATAACACAATACTATAATAAGACGAAGTACAATATTCATGTTTTAGATTTAATGTAAAACCAACCCATAGAACAAATGCATGGAGGTCTCCATAAAAACAAAAGTAATGGATAAAGCCATTAGATTTGTTTTTGTTCTCTTAAAATACATCTCACTATTTCATATTATACATTTGATTACAGTTCTTCACTTCATAGCCCACATCCAAAAAATAGTGTAAAAATATCTAAAATGAATTTGTTTCCTACAGCTGTAAAATTTAATTTGAATAATTTATAATTCTTATTCCCCGGTTGCCCCGGCCTTTCTGTGTGGAGTTTGCATGTTCTCCTCGTGTCTGTGTGGGTTCTCTCCAGGTGCTCTGGCTTCCTCCCACCATCCAAAGACTTGCGGACTAGGTTAATTTGGTGGCTCTAAATTGTCCTTAGGTGTGAATGTGAGTGGTTGTTTGTCCATGTGTGGCCCTGTGATGGACCGGCGACCTGTCAAGGGTGTACCCCACCTTTTGCCCGATGTCAGCTGGGATTGGCTTCAGCCCCCGGGACCCTGTACGCAGGATAAGCAGTTGACGATGGATGGATGGATAATTCTTATTGTTCTTATATTACTCTTATTGTTGTTTTTTTTGCTGTTGCTCTTTTTAATAGAATTAGTTTGAGGTTATTGTTAATAAAACTAACCAACATCTACATTGTGGTGTTCCTGCACTAGCCTGATCATTGCCAAACTACCCATGAAGAATGCCAAGACACAACATTACAACTTAAGAGCGTACCAAAGAACAAAAGAAAAATGATAAATACCATCATCGTCCCCCAAAAATTACAAAGGCCTAAGATATGGCACAGTTAAAACACCTGGTGTGAATGCAAGTGAAGGCAGTCTGCAATGCTGCTCATATTTCTAGCAAACTCTGTCACATTTGTGGTTTTCCTTTCACCTACATAAACTTTAAGATAGGATCGCATTAAGACCCTTTTGGGGACACATCTCCCTCTGATTGACAGCATACATACTTGACTGAATGAATGCTCCCTTGACTCCACACACACCATCAGCCCAATCACAACTCAGGAATGTTTACCTGCTGGGGAGCCTTGATTCTTGCTTGTCTGACCATCTCTATCCTGCACTCTGAGAGCTCAGGGTCAGTCAAGAGTTCATCTCATATTGAAAAGGAGCTTTCGCATTGATTTGGCAAAATAACCAAGTCTGCATTATTATAACCATGTTTCTGCAGCACTATTACAGTCTTAAGAGGAATGATGTTGCACTAACACCTGGCAAAAATGAAAGCATTTTTACATTTCTCTGATGCACTGTGTTGCACTGCATCAACCCCGGAACCATCCAAATATGTCATGGCAGTCATGGCTTTCTGTGCCATGTGCACGCAAATGTGACTTCTTTGTCCAGTAGAAGCAAAGGTCAGCTCCATGTTTATACAACATTATCTCTTTGTCTTCCTGGTTAGAGCCTCACCCATATTTACATGTTTTCGGCCTTTATCTTTCTGGTATCTGCATTTAGTGCCCATGCTTTTCTTTCACACGTTGCTTCTAAAACTTTGTTCTGCCACCCACAGCTGTGCAGGTCTGGTGCACAGCGAGGTTAGCCAAACAAATCCACACCAAACAATGAAAAATATGTTGCCACCTCTTCTTCTGCTGCCAGCCAGCGCACCTTAGCAGAAAGCCCAGCCAGGGGTATGGCAACTGAACCCAGGAAGGGTGCAATGGAATTTTATCACTGAACTACAAATACAACAAACATTTTTTATTTTCTTTGACAGTCGACATTTTAATTAACCAACTGTGGGGTGGCCACAGAAGACACCTAAAAGGTATCTGAAAGGTAAAAGGGACGTTTAAAGTCTGTAGAAGGAAGTTGGCGCTATCAGTGTTGTAATTTCTATTAGTCTTCCACAGAGGGTGAAAAAGGTTAGAAGTGACTGAAAGGTGGATAACTGTTTTTTTAGCACGTGACAACCCATAATAACATTGTATGTGCTTCCGCTACTGAATGCGGATATAACATAACTTGCTGCCATGCTTTTTCTAATTCTCTACTGCACAGTACTTAAAAAGAAAAGCAGACATCTAAAAATAATTCAAATAAGACCTGTTTATTTTCAGCCTGTGAAATGTTTTAATCCTTGTATATGTATCATGCAAATGTATGTGTGTATGTATTTGCCTATGTGTATTCTATTCTATATGTGCCTATACAGTGTATATTACTTTGCAATTTGCAAAAAAGTTTGTTTGTTGATGTGACTATCTACAGTAAACTACCTAACAAACATTTGCTACCCAGATAAAATCTACCAATCAGAAATCAGGAACTACATCAGCCAGACACATAGCTGCAGTGCGCAGGGTCTGCACATAGAAAGCATACATGCCAACCATATAAACTCGGACTACCTCAAGACAAGCGCTCTTTCTCTCAGTGTGTTTACTCTTGTTCAACACTGAGTAATTTCACTTAATAAGCCCTGCAGCTGACTTAAGGGGCCAATATACTGCATTGCTTGTAGGATGGTTGAAAAGCTTCGGGAAACTTGAGTTGTTGTAGCTGGAGGAAAAAGATCCTAAAAAGGAAGCAAGAAGCTCCATTCAGAACGTCCTTTCCTCCTCTCTTCGGCACAGTGAATGTCCTGTGGTCTGTCATCAGCAACATGAAAGGATGTCTGCATGTCCTCTCTCCCTCTGACTCATGCACACACACACACACACACACACACACACACACACACACACACACACACACACAATTGATCTTAGTCGTCTGCATCCCTCTCTGTGTTTCTGTCCGCCCTAACTGTCGTATGTGCTGTGTGACTCACCTTTAACCTTTTGTCCCTCTTACTCAACAACCCCCTCCTTTGACAGTGACACATTCATTACAGCACAGCCATTATCACAGCCACAATCAGCATGCTTCCTACCACAAAACAATTATCATCTGATCTTCCTTTCATCCACAGATAGCATTCGTCACCGGCTAAATAATTAGGTGTATATGTTTGTAAAGATGTCAAGGCTAAAATTAGGACACTGGAGATCTGATGAATGGTAGTTAAAAAAAGTTGGGACATGAGATCAACAGATTGGTGCAGTGTCAGCGGTGATGTTACAGCTTTAACTGTTGCAGTCAACCTGTTTGAAAATTACCTTCAGCATAATGCAAAGTGTGAATACACCGTGATGAGTTAAGTGTTATTTCAAAGTCTAAATACAATACTTGCATGACTATTTGTGTGTGCGTTGAAAGAGTTATAGATCAGTGTAAATGCCAGCATGAACAGTAGGAATGAGATTTGGTACAAAACCCAAAGTCCTTGTTCTATGCAAAAATATATTTGAGAGTTCAGCTATGAGGCTTTGGCAGCCAAGTGAGTCTCCTTGACCACTACAGCCTTTTTAGTGGGGCTACCAGCAGAGTTTCAGGAGCAGGACCACACATCAATGACGTCACTCCTGGCTTTCCATAAATACCCACACAACGCACTTCCTTTTCTTCGCTCTTGCATTGCGCAGACGAACCAAGAGAGACCAAGCAACATTGTGTCGAACACGCTACGCTAACATCCAATAAAGCAAATTATTACAAGCTACTTCCATCCACTTACCTCTTCGAAGAAGTGTTGGCAAGTTGCTATCCCCATCAGACGCTGAATTATTTGGATGGACTCGCGACATCTACGGTCACGTAGGCCTCCATCTCTATTGGGGTTGACCGCACCAGCAGCCTACATCACACAGGACAACCACATCAAGTGGTCAGCACCCCGCCATCCAGCTCAGGTAGCTTCAGGTACCCAGCACTGAGATGCCAGCACCCCAGCCGTCTACATCTACCAACCACAGCAGCAGGCTTCATTAGGGGCACCGGGGCACCAGCGCCACAGCTGGACACTTCCAGCAACTACAGCAGCCAGTTCCATAGGGGCCCCCAGCACCGAGATACTAGTGCCCCCAGTCGTTTTAAATAATAATCATCTTCAGTGCTGTTATAACTGATGCTAGTAGCATACAAGCTAACCACTTAAGTTGAGTTCTTAATCGTTACGAGCTCAGTCATTTCAAGCTAACTTCAAGCTAACAGCCGTTTCAAGCTAACTTTGAGCTAACAGTCGTTGCGAGCTAACTTCGAGCTAGCTAACAGTCGTTTCAAGCTAACTTCGAACTAGCTTACAGCCGTTTTGAGTTTACTTTGAGCTAACAGCCGTTTCGAGCTAAATTTGCAAGTATATCCAGCTGCAGCCCGCAGACCTGATGGAAGTTGACAGAAGTTGAACTTCCAAATATGGTTTGTCCCAGAAGACACTGCACACAAAACGTGATGACATGCAAGGGTTAATCTCGGCTCACGTACAGTATAGATCCAAATGTTAACCATTTTATTCTTTAGAGGCCAACAACAGAACTCTAAATATACTTCTGAGAAGTTTTGAGGCTAGAAATCAACTGTGTAGATGTTGAATATCGGCAGTCTGACGAAAATTGACAGCGCATCGAAAATGTGTTCAAACGTTTTCGGAGTTGACAAATGCCGACCATGGTGCCGGCGGGTGTCAATATATATCTGCAGTAACGTTAGCGGAGGCTGCACAGCAACACAATGGAGGTTAGCACTATCTGCTAGTAGCCGATGTGCGCCACTGTAGGGTTAACGTTAACCGGTTGATGCATGCATACAATCAATAACTTTGGGCACACACCCTGTGATGATTAGGATAAGAGTAATATACTTCGGGGTGCTGTCAAGAATAGTTAACCAGCTAGCTCCGGTTAGCTCCCCCGGTCCAGTCACACAGACCACTGCAGCCAACACAGCAGACGTGTACAGTAACCTCTGAACGATATCGTCAATGTTCGTAACGCTGTTCTATCATTAAATTCTCAGTAACGTTGTAAAGTTTTAACTTACATCAAGATACATCTGCCTCGTGATGTACAGAATATTCTTGGTTTGTGAAACTTAAAATCACTTTGGAACAAATAAAATATACAACAACAGTATGAATTGAAACATTGCTTTATTATTATCATTACCCTATTATAAATAAATATTTACAGTATTAATATACTACAATAATATTATATAATTATAGTATAAAGTAAATATTAACGCATAATGTACACTGATTGGTACATTGACACACATTTTTTTTTAACGGCTCTGCGTGGGCCGAACGGCTGCGTGGGACGTTTTGTCCTCGGTGGCTTGTGGGACGAACC
>NC_060156.1:22728043-22728391 GCF_021292245.1 Micropterus dolomieu | reverse complement strand
CAGAATATTCTTGGTTTGTGAAACTTAAAATCACTTTGGAACAAATAAAATATACAACAACAGTATGAATTGAAACATTGCTTTATTATTATCATTACCCTATTATAAATAAATATTTACAGTATTAATATACTACAATAATATATATATAATTAAAGCTGCAAGCAGCGTTGGGCGGGCCCTCGCACTTGTAGCGCGTCCGCGTGTGAGCCGGCCGAGTTGCACATTCTGGAGCTCTGCCGGTGCGGCTGTGAATTTCCTACGCGGTTCCGACGCCGCATGAAGGTGCTATATGTCACTTCCTGTGTCCCCTATGTGGAGCTACATAGCACTTGCCGCTATGAACAT
>NC_060156.1:22716789-22728023 GCF_021292245.1 Micropterus dolomieu | reverse complement strand
AAAAAAAAAAAAAAAAAAAAAAAAAAAAAAAAAAAAATATAATCCGAGCAGATTCAATAGGGACCTCGCACGGTCGTGCTCGGGCCCTAATTATAGTATAAAGTAAATATTAACGCATAATGTACACTGATTGGTACATTGACACACATTTTTTTTTAACGGCTCTGCGTGGGCCGAACGGCTGCGTGGGACGTTTTGTCCTCGGTGGCTTGTGGGACGAACCCTATATGGAAAGTCAACTTCCGTCACATTTATCTGGTTTGTCTGCGGGCTGCAGCTGGACCCGTCTCTAAATTTGAGCTAACAGCAGTTTCGAGCTAACTGAGCTAAGAGCTGTCTCGAACTAACTTGAGCTAAGAGTCATTTTGAGCTAACTTGAGTTAATAGTCATTTCGAGCTAACTTTGAGCTAGCTAGCAGTTGTTTTGAGCTAACAGTCATTTCAAGCTAACCTTGCTAACTTTGAGCTAACAGTCGTTTTGAGCTAACTTTGAGCTAACAGCCGTTTCGAGCTAAATTTGAGCTTACAGCAGTTTCGAGCTAACTAAGCTAAGAGCCGTTTCGAGCTAACTTTAAGCTGGCTAACAGTCATTTCGAGCCAACAGTCGTTTTAAAGCTAACTTTGAGCTAACAGTTGTTTCGAGCTAACTTTGCTAACTTTGAGCTAACAGACGTTCGAGCTAACCTTGAGCTGACAGTCGTTTTGAGCTAACTTTGAGCTAGCTAACAGTCGTTTCGAGCTAACTTTCATTATCTAGCTACGTCAGTCTTGAGCAAACAGTCATTTTTAAGCCAAGTCATTTCAAGTTAAGAGTCATTACCTAGCTAAGTCGTTATCTAACCACATCGTTTCAAGCAAACGGTTGTATCTAGCTAAGTTATCTCGTTAAGTCGCTTACAGAAAAAGTCATTTCGAGCCATAGTCATTTCATGCCATAGTCGATTCGAGCTAACATTCATTTTAAGCTAATTTTGAGCTGACAATAGTCTTGAGCCAACAGTCATTTCCTAGCTTAGCTATTTTCCAGCTAAGTCATTCCAAGAAGTTAAGAGTTGTTTCCTAGCTAAGTCTTTCAAGCAAAACTAGTTTTGAGCTAATATTCATTTCGAGCTAATATTCGTCTCCAGCTAACAGTAACAATCGTTCAAGCTAACATCCAGCTAATAGTTGTTTCCATTCATTTAAACCATGTCGTTCAGAGCTAATCTTGTCTCAATGGATTGTCATTTCGATCGAACAGCAAGTTTCAAAGCAAGTCATTCCAAACAAACGGCAATTTAAACTAAAGTTGTTTTGAGTGAACGATCGTTTCAAAATTAGGGGGCTCCGACACCGGATGCCGCTCACTCCCAGTCATCACTAATCTGACTGCGTCAATCATTTCGTTACGTAGAACCATCCAATTTGTTGTTGGAAACCGTTTCGGGTTAGCTTTAGTCGGGTCATTAGGCACCGGGATGCAAAAACCCCTCACAGCCCACATCCATCAATCTCTGCAGGTCGCTCTAGTCTGGGATTCTGGCACCGGGATGCCAGGATCTCCAGCATCTCATCTTACCAGTCCAGCAACTACAGCTAGAACCTCCGGCACTGGTACCCAGCTTTCCTCCACACAGAACCAAATTATTTCCATTTCTAATTTCGGTCTTTCCTCTTAACCCATTACGCTGCCATCAGCTAATCCTAATTCTTTCATCTCCCGTTCTTCAGCTCACTAGTTTACACATTGTAAACTACATGATATCTTGTTCTTCTTTTCATGCCTTTTCCTCACTAACCACCAGCTAAAAGATCCCTCGAAGGGCACCTCTACTCGAAAGGGAGAACATCCACCTGGTTGAGGGAACTCACTCCCGAAAATTTGCATACACTTTCTCCATACACTAAGACAATTACATGGCCATTATTCTAGATTGGTTCCCCAAGTCAGAGGCACAGTTTTACCAAAAATCCACATCCACACTGCTTCCAAGCCACAGCTTGCTTCATTGGTGTAATCAGAACCCCCTCGAACCACGCAACCCTAACATGCCCCCCAAGTGGTACCTGATCTCATCCTAACCCATTGCCGCCGCTCCAAGCTCTCCGGTTTTCTCCAACCTCCGGGTTCCAAGGTCTGCAGAGAAACAGCAGGTCTTCCCAAGACCCTACATTTCTCTCTCGACACAATCCGTTTCACACTGTAATCTGGATTGAAAGCTCATGCAATCAGCATTCAATCCCCAATTCCTCCTCGCTTTGGCTCAACCTTCGCCAACGGGATCGGGTTCAACTTTTTCTATCACAAACAACTGTGACACCCCAAGATACCAATCGTACACTGCCGCCCCATAGTCTGCAGTTTTTTGGGGGTTCTACAAAGAAGACTAAAAGCAGCAGAATGGTCCTGAAACTCTACTACCAACAGCACAGCCCTCTCTCGGGTTTACAGGCCAGCTTCGAAAAGCTCAGCCAGTCTTGAGTCATTCCTCAAACAACACTGCTTTCTACCAAAGCGATCCGAAGTCCAGTCAAGCTTAGTTTTATCTTTTTCTTTGAAGTCCAGTCATCTCTGAACCACTTAAAACCCTATAGGGAATCCGGGCTCACAATCATATCAGATTATCCAAGACCGGTCTAGTAGCTACTCGATTCTGGTTCTACCAGCAGCTCTGCCAAAGTACTCTTTTGCAAGGTATTCTCCCATCCATTACTTCGGTCACTCCTCCAGGATTTGAGCTACCATTCAGGCTACCGCGGTGTCATTCCCGAGCATCCGAGACAGATCATGCGTGCTGGTCTTACAAAGCGTACCATCACAACACTTAATATTTGGAGATTCCAGATCATCCAATGTTCTGTCAAATAACTGGAAGCTTTTTGGGGGTCCGTCGTGTCCGGGCACTACTGCGGATTTCCCTATCGTAGCTTCCCCACAACACTTCCGAATGTCTACTCAGCTACTGCAAGCATCATGCATCTTCTGTTTGTTTATCAATAAATCATTTAATCGTATCTGTTGATTGTGGTCCTAGTGAAGTAAGCAGTTTGCTCTTGGTGTTTCCGTGGATGGTGTTTTCTTGCTGAGCTGCCATGGAGAGATTGTAACATGCAACTATCAGTAACGAGGACAATACTCTGTATACTAGAAATGACTAGATTTACATTACATTTATATTTACTCATTTGGCAACTGCTTATCCAAAGCGACTTACATTTGAGGACCAACATACAAGCATCAACAAAGCATAAATACAGTAAGAAATCTACAAGTGACAACATACAAGTGGGCGCAGCAATAAATACTAGCAAAATCTAATAGCATGTAATGGAGTAAATACCTAGGGAAAGAAGTAAAAGTTAACACAATAGTGCAATCTATACAAGAGAATTGTAATGGGATAGAAGAAGAGCATGGGAAGTGCATGTCAGAGGTTAGAGGTGTTTTAAAAGAATGTGCTGTTGGAAGAGATGAGTTTTCAAGAGCTTCTTGAACTTAAAGAGGGGCACCCTTGCTCTGATGGCATGTAGCTTGTTCCATCATTGTAATGTTGCAGATGAGAACAGCCGGGACTGAGATTGCTTTGTGTGTAGGGATGGTAGAGCCAGATGGCATTCTTTGGAGGAGCACAGTGGCTGACAAGGAAGATTTAGAGAATAAAAATGGCCCATGATTTAAATTGGTCAATATTTTGCAGGGAAAGATATATAAACCCCAACCCTTGTTAAACCTGTGTCAGAAAATAATTAATATAAACTTGACAAATATTAGTCTAAATGCTGCTCATTCTTTCCCTAACAAAACAAATGAGAAAATACATCTCTATAATATTTAGGAACCTTCTGGAATTACAATTTTCATACTACAAATTACTGGCTTTTGGCACTGTAGCAGATCAAACCTTAGCCAGGTCTGTCTGCTTTACAGCAGAAAAAAAAACATATTTCCTTCAACCTGTAAATCTGCTATCTAAGACATTAACCAGAAAACTCCTTGTTACATTTGGAACGAGATCACATTTTGTATGGTGTAAATTACCCAAATATACTGTAAGTTTAATCATTCTGATAGAGCCGTGTGACACATTACAGTCAACCATGTAACCAGCTCTTCATCAAGGAAAACATTAACGCTGATATTTATTCTTTTGAACAGACTCAAAAATATATACAAATCTTTAGGGAGGTCTGCCTGCATCTACTGTATGTGTGTGGGTCGTTGCTGTCAGTTCAGGTTCTATAATGGGTCAGTTCAACACTTAAACCACATATTTCCTCTGCAAATATTTTTTAATTATTCAGACTGTGGTAAAATTAAATATGACTTTAGCTGACAAAAACCATGCCTCCCTGCTGAAAATCAATCCCACAGGGAGAGATTTGTGATTTACAGTTCTCATTAGAGTGGACACAAAATATTGCAGATGGGTGAACACTCCCAGTGGAGGAGATAGGAGTGAAAAAAAACGGTCCAACCAGGCCTTCATGCAAACCAGATAGACAGAAAGCGTGTAGATGAAGAGGGTGAGAAGATGAGAGGAGATGGAGAGGGTGCGAGGAGAGGACGGGAGACAGAGTTGGAGGGGGGATCGCAGTCCTGAGGCTTCATGCCAGATGTCGAATCATTCATTTAACACCTGGAGCTCACTAACTAACTTAACGCTGCAAAGACATCAGCTGTCAGTCAGCACTGTCTTCCACACACACATTTTAGGGCCAATGAGGATTCATCATTTGGAGATCCTTTCTTTATAAGGGCAAAGCATTCTGTTTGATAAGGGGATGAGCCACGCCGGTGATTTGTCCAAATTTAATAAGAAGAGGTGGCGATGGGAAGGGAGGTTGATGAATCTTCTCACATTTTTCCTGCAAATTTATGCCTGACTTATTTGTGCTAACAGGGGGAAAAACACGTGACTGTGATGCTCTTAAAATGGACAAAGCGCTACATCACAGGCTTCACATGAACTTGCTCTGTCTCAGGAGAATACTGCCACTACTGCTGCTACTCTTACTCCTGCTAGCACATGCAGAATGAATATAGAAGAGATGAGGGGCCAGGCAACGGGAAAATTTAATAAAGTAAAGATGGCGGCACCGACAGCTGGTCAATTAACACACTTTTGTCTGCTATAACAGCAGCCAGTAAACTGTTAAGGCTAGCTCATCCATGAGCGAACATTCATGGATTTGTATCTTTTTTGCTTTTTTTCTTCTGAAATCTGGCTCCAAATAGCAGTTTATACCAACCAAACAGTGTACCTGTGATCTTTACTTGTATTTCCCACAGATCTATGATACAAATGGGGTCAACTGCAACAGCTGAATGCATCCAATTCTTTTAAAGTTATAATCCTTAACATTTCATCACTTATTGATTTGGCACCTCCCAGCTCATTGTCCTAGGAATTATGTCCACATAGGTTTGGGCTGTGGATGGGCATTCAGGAGACTAGAGTTAATGTTTGCCTTTTATTAACTGTAACCACGAATTTTCTTGTGTTTATGTCACTATACCCTAACCATACGTTAACGTCTCGGGTTACGTATGTAACCCTTGTTCCCCGAGAAGGGGAACAAGACACTGCGTCGGTGACGACACTATGGGAACGCCTCTGGGCGTGGCAGGGCTGAACTATGAATGAAACTTCTCCAATCCTATTGGTGTTACTAGAACGGTAGTGTGTGACGGCGTAACCGGAGGGGTATATAAGCACGCCGGCACATAGGACACATTAGCCCTTTCTATGAAGCAAGGCACTCCAGGCGGGGTGAGGTGTGGCGGACCGACGCAGTGTCTCGTTCCCCTTCTCGGGGAACAAGGGTTACATACATAACCCGAGACGTTCCCCTTCGAGGGAACTCGAATTGCGTCGGTGACGACACTATGAGAACGAGATACCCACTTAGGCCGCGTCGAAACCCCGCCTGCCCCCCATCGTGCAGAACCTGACGGCACGACTAGGAGGAGAGTGCACGGGTGCCGGGTGCAGAAGGAAGGTCCAGACTGTAAAACCGGATAAAAGTGTGAGGGGTGGCCCAGCCAGCCGCGTCACATAAATCCTGGAGTGACGCCCCTGCGAGGAGGGCCCTAGAAGCCGCCATGCCTCGAGTAGAGTGCGCCCTTATGGCCATAGGTGAAGGCAAACCGCGCACCTGATAGGCCAGGGAAATAGTCTGAACGATCCAGTTGCTGATGGTGTGTTTAGAAGCGGGGAGCCCAGCCTTGGGGGACCCGAAACACACCAGCAACTGGTCTGCTTTCCTCCACCGGGAAGACCTCAGAGTGTAAATACTCTGACAGGGCAGAGCAGATGAAGTCAGATGAAGTCAGGTGCTTGGCCTCAGCCGACTCCAGGGGTTTGAAGGGGGCCTCAGCCAGCGCTTCGAGAACCACTGCCAGGTCTCAGGTGGGAACCCTGGAACGGGTCACGGGTCTCATCCTCCTGGCTCCACGGAGGAAGTGCACGACCAGTGGAAGCCTCCCCAAGGACCCATCACTCAGAGGGGCGTGGAATGCTGCAATGGCAGCCACATACACTTTGAGCATGGACGGGGAGAGGCCAGCGGAGAAACGGTGCTGGAGGAACTCCAGTATCACAATTACCGAGCAGGTAACTGGGTCCACCGCCCGTTCTCTGCACCAGGTGGTGAATACATTCCTTTAGGCCGTACATCCTTCTCATGGACGGGGCTCTGGAGCTGAGCAGCGTCTCGACTGCTCCTGTCGTCAGGCCCACCTCTAGGAACTGCGCCCCCCAGGGGCCAGACCCATAGCTGCCACAGGGCAGGGTGCGGGTGAAAGATCCGGCCCTCCGCCTGGGACAGCAGGTCTCTCCTCAGAGGGACCTGCCAGGGCGGGCCCTCGAGGAGCGATATTAAATCCGAGAACCACACTCGTGCCGGCCAAAACGGGGCTACTAGTAGTAGACTGACGCTGTCCTGGCGGACCCGCTCCAGAACGTGGACTTGTTTGCGTCCCGCAACGCATACAGACGCAGCCTCGGCCACATCTACACCATGGCATCCAGCCCTAGCGGGGCTGGGGGCGAGAGGGAGAACCACAAGGGACAGTGCGCCGTCTCTCGGGACGCAAACAAGTCCACGTCTATGGGGCCGAACTCTTCGCATAATAACTCCATCACCTCGGGGTGGAGTCTCCATTCCCCGGCCCAGGTCTGCTCCTTGATTCTGGGTCCCAGGGATGTACATCGCTCTGAGGGACAGCAGTCTCTGCTGGGACCACAGGGGGATCTGATGTGCCAGTTTGCATAATGGGCGCGAGCGCAGACCCCCCTGGTGATTCAAATAGGCCACCACTGCCGTATTGTTGGTTCTGACAAGGATGTGGCGACCGCAGAGGGTGGGCAGAAAACTCCTCAGAGCTCTGAAAACCGCCAACATTTCCAGGCAATTTATGTGCCAAGAGAAATGATGCTCCTCCCAGGAGCCTCTCGCGAAGCGGCCGTCCATGATCGCGCCCCATCCCGTGAGTGAGGCGTCTGTCGAAATAATTGTTCGGCGACACGGGACCTTGGGACAGGAACCAAGATTTCCTCCATACAGACAGGGAACGAAGGCACCTGCTCGTCACCCGTATCAGACGAAGCGGATTTCCCCCCGGGGAGAATCCCTTGGATTTTAGCCACCACTGCAGGGCTCTCATGTGCAGTAGCCCTGAAGGTATTATACTGGACTCTGCTGCCAGGAGACCCAACAAGCTCTGAAAGTGTTTTACAGTGATGGCGCGGCCTAACTGCACTCCGGTCACTGTGGACAAAATGGACTCGACGCGTGCGGGAGACAGGTGGGCCCGCATCGTCGTTGAGTCCCACACCACCCCTAGGAACGTAGTCCGTTGGGCGGGCGTCAGCACGCTCTTCTTCGCATTGAGCTGCAGCCCCAAACGCTGAAGGTGGGCGAGGAGGACATCTCGATGCCGAACCGCTAACTCTCGAGACTGGGCCAGGACGAGCCAGTAGTCGATGTAGTTCAGTATGCGGATGCCCTGGAGCCTCAACGGGGCCAGAGCTGCATCCATGCATTTGGTGAAGGTGCGGGGAGATAGTGCTAGGCCGAAGGGAAGAACCCGATACTGGTAAGCCGTGCCCCCAAAGGCGAACCTCAGGAACTACCTGTGAGAGGGATGGATGTGACTGATGATGGCGGGGATGGTAAGCATCCTGAACCTGAATCTCCTCTGAGATTGGTTCAGGGACCGCAGATCCAAAATCGGACGCAATCCCCCGTCCTTCTTGGGAACCAGGAAGTATTGGCTGTAGAAGCCGGCTTCTCTGACCGGCGGGGAAATGAGTTCTATGGCCCCTTTCTGGGGGGGGCGAACCCGGAACTGCAGCCTGTAGCCATCTACTACTGTGCGCAGGACCCACGGGGAAATGTTTGCAAGGCTCCGCCAAGCATTCGCGAAGTTCGCCAAGGGGACCAGCCTCGGGGCTGGTGGCCGGTGTCCCGTGGGAATCCCCGGTGGCGCCCTGAACTGGAGGACCACCAGGGAAAACTCGCCGGTGAACCACGGTTTGTGAGCCCAGTCGTGTTCCGGCTCAACAGCTGCCTGGGCGTGCGACATCCCCAGGCATGAGACACACATCCCATGGGTATCACCTTCCATGAAGAAACGCTGACAGGGAAAGACACACTGTCGGAATTGCTTCGACATGATCTGCTTCGTCTCGACTTCAGGTAGGATGATGGAACTTCCAAACATAGCCAGAGTGCCTGCTGAATAGAAAGAAGCTAATGTGTCCTATGTGCCGGCGTACTTATATACCCCTCCGGTTACGCCATACACACTACCGTTCTAGTAACAGCAATAGGATTGGAGTAGTTTCATTCATAGTTCAGCCCTGCCACGCCCAGAGGCGTTCCCATAGTGTCGTCACCGACGCAGTTCGAGTTCCCTCGAAGGGGAACCATAGTTTATTTGCCAAAACCAAGATCTTTCCATAACCTTAGCCATAATGTAGTTGCCATGTGTGGCTATTGTAGACAGCAAGAATTTATGTAAAAAAATGACCTCCTTGTCTGGTGGTAGGGTTGCAACACCTGTGGGTAAAAACGCTTTTTAACAATACAAGTCCCAGAGTTCTGTTTGAAATGTGTTTCGACCAGTAGGGACAGCAAACACACCTTGCGCTGCTACTCTGTGTAATTGCAACAGAAGAAGAGAAACGTGTGTCTCTGTTTATGTTGGGCTTAATTTACCTCGGAAGACGGAGCTCAGAATTACATCACGCCCAAGTAGGGTGACCAGATGAGAACA
The DNA here is from genome assembly GCF_021292245.1 of Micropterus dolomieu. Lineage (NCBI taxonomy): Eukaryota > Metazoa > Chordata > Actinopteri > Centrarchiformes > Centrarchidae > Micropterus > Micropterus dolomieu. The sequence goes on along the minus strand of NC_060156.1, from coordinate 22,718,764 downwards.
AGTGAAATTCGGGATGGGGGGTGTGGGGGGTGTGTGTGTGTGGGGGGGGGTGGCTACCGGTGAATGTACCAATGAACATTAACATTAACATTAAGCTTAAATTAATATTTTTTTTTTTTAAGGTAAATCATGATCTTTTACCTAATTTTTATATTTATTTTATTCATGTCATCAGTGCAGAGTCACATCTGTTTGTGCAACGCGCATGTCAAATCTCAACACCGTGCCGTGGCTGCCTGAAGCTACACTTACGCTATCCTCGTGACTGTATTTCCAATAACCACAAGAAAACAAAAAGGGGAAAAAACCATGACGAGTGTTACTTTGTGGCTATAACAACGCTGTTGAGACAATGTACAGATAACCTGCAACCCCTGCTGGAGCAAGTGAACTATAACGATCAGTAGGCCTATATGTTTAATCAGGATATAATCAAAACTCATGTTAGGTCTAATTTTCGGGACAAACCGGTAAGGGGTCAGGACAACTACTCGTAATTCGGGACTGTCCTGGATTTTTCGGGACATCTGGTCACCCTACGCCCAAGTTAACTGCGTTCCAGTTACAAGTCGGAAAACCTCGCTCGGCCAGTCATTGTTTACAACGAGCCCGATTAGCCATTGTTACCAATGCTGTGTGATGAAAACGCATTACGCAGTATATATGCATACAAAACACAGTAGCAACATGTCCACATACAGCAGTTGGACAGTATCTTGTGTACGAAATTTTATTTTTATTTCCAGTTGAAATTTCCAACTGGGAACTTGGAAATTCCGACTTCCCAGCACAACTGGAACGCACGATTACTAACAAACTGTGGGGTTGTTAGGAATCATCACACCACATTGTTTTAATAAAGAGGACTAAACAAGACTGTCAATATCATGGCACAGCTTTCTGGTCTGATTTAAAATTACATCAGATATCAGAAAGATATAGGTTCATTTATATGCCAATTATCTTTTATCAAATGGCTGAAACTAAGACACTGTATTGCTGCCTGAATACCAAGCAAAGCAGACACTAATTAGATGTCTTGTGTCGCTCTGTCTACTTTGTCTGCTTGTCTTTTTGGCATTATGAAAGCATGATCCAATTAGTTAAATCCAGACCAAGACCTGAGGTTGGCCAGTCACTCAATTTGTTGGGCTTAAATTGTCTCCTTTGTACATAGCAGAGCAGCGCTACAGTTGGTTGATTGGATGAACCAGCTAAAGTACCTCAATGGACGTTTGCATCACATGGACCAGCATTGTTACATTTCAGTAACAGCCTTTCAATGCATTGTGGGTATAAATATGTATGATTCTGAAGTGTGTGTGCCACTCATGCTTAGTGGGTACACAGTGGACATGTGCATGCATCTGATGTGTGCATTCACGGCTTGTTTCATCCGCCTAATTTTCCGTGCTTCTGCAAGATGTTTTAAAGAGTATTTGGCAATTATGGGACAACAGATGTTGTGTATTTACATTTTACAGTAAATGTCTTTCCAGGTTTTACAGATATGTCGTTCTTCCATGACGATAGCGAGAGTATGATCCTTACATATACACATTGCTTCTATAAACTGCTGGAATTGGAGCAAGAGGCAAACCTAAACAGTCCAGAGGAGGTATTAGGCTCGAGTATGAGAGAGTCCAAACAAGCCATCACGTGCTGTCAAAATATCTTATCTTAATGCCTGATTCCTGCAGTTCGCATCGCGTCACAAATGGGAAGATGTTGGGGGAGTGAGAGGGGGCACAGGGTCAACACAGGATTGATGGAATGAAATGGAATAAAAAACTAATCCACTATCATAGTTTCACTTTAATCTTTGGGGGAAATGCTTGTCTCTTCTGAAAAGTGTAACATCTTGTAGCATTTGGGCCTTTCAGCACCTAAACATGCATACACCTACACACACACACACACACACACACACACACACACACACACACACACACACACACACACACACACACACACA
>NC_060156.1:22716068-22716769 GCF_021292245.1 Micropterus dolomieu | reverse complement strand
CTGCCTGAAGCTACACTTACGCTATCCTCGTGACTGTATTTCCAATAACCACAAGAAAACAAAAAGGGGAAAAAACCATGACGAGTGTTACTTTGTGGCTATAACAACGCTGTTGAGACAATGTACAGATAACCTGCAACCCCTGCTGGAGCAAGTGAACTATAACGATCAGTAGGCCTATATGTTTAATCAGGATATAATCAAAACTCATGTTAGGTCTAATTTTTGGGACAAACCGGTAAGGGGTCAGGACAACTACTCGTAATTCGGGACTGTCCTGGATTTTTCGGGACATCTGGTCACCCTACGCCCAAGTTAACTGCGTTCCAGTTACAAGTCGGAAAACCTCGCTCGGCCAGTCATTGTTTACAACGAGCCCGATTAGCCATTGTTACCAATGCTGTGTGATGAAAACGCATTACGCAGTATATATGCATACAAAACACAGTAGCAACATGTCCACATACAGCAGTTGGACAGTATCTTGTGTACGAAATTTTTTTTTTTTTTTTTTTTTTTTTTTTACATGTGAACAGGTGTGAGTATATGTATGTGTATGTGTATGTGTGTGTATGCGTAAACAAAGTTACCATTTATTATTTATTACCATTTTCATTACCATCTCCGCCCCACTACCACCATATTGCCAGTATTGTGTTTGTTGATTTTTATTTCCATCCTTCCTCCTATGTACCAATTGC
>NC_060156.1:22667390-22716048 GCF_021292245.1 Micropterus dolomieu | reverse complement strand
CGGCTTGTTTCATCCGCCTAATTTTCCGTGCTTCTGCAAGATGTTTTAAAGAGTATTTGGCAATTATGGGACAACAGATGTTGTGTATTTACATTTTACAGTAAATGTCTTTCCAGGTTTTACAGATATGTCGTTCTTCCATGACGATAGCGAGAGTATGATCCTTACATATACACATTGCTTCTATAAACTGCTGGAATTGGAGCAAGAGGCAAACCTAAACAGTCCAGAGGAGGTATTAGGCTCGAGTATGAGAGAGTCCAAACAAGCCATCACGTGCTGTCAAAATATCTTATCTTAATGCCTGATTCCTGCAGTTCGCATCGCGTCACAAATGGGAAGATGTTGGGGGAGTGAGAGGGGGCACAGGGTCAACACAGGATTGATGGAATGAAATGGAATAAAAAACTAATCCACTATCATAGTTTCACTTTAATCTTTGGGGGAAATGCTTGTCTCTTCTGAAAAGTGTAACATCTTGTAGCATTTGGGCCTTTCAGCACCTAAACATGCATACACCTACACACACACACACACACACACACACACACACACACACACACACACACACACACACACACACACACACACAATTGTATATGTATGTACAATAAATATATTAATGCTTCTGTATTGCCATATTTAAATGCATTAGTAACTAGACAGAGATACAGGAACAGAGAAAAGAAGAGAAAGAAGCAATGAGGAAATGAAGTGGATGCGTACTTGCACACAAACACACACACATGTTTGAATAGGGAGAGTGTGTGTGTGTGTGTGTCCCTTCACACAGGGCTACATGGCTCAACACAATGCCGCCTATTCTCACATCAGCACAGTGCATTTGAATAGCTAAGGCTACTGGGGCAATGATGGGTGGAGTAGAACAACGCCAGTGTGGTACAGTATCTGTCTGCGGGAAGAGCACTGGGTGACATTGACACACACACACACACACACACACACACACACACGAAAATTGAACAAAGTTTATCTTACTAATTTCAGTTTGTCTACCTTGTTAGCTGACTTGGGTTTTCTATTTCGCTGTCTCGCTTCCCCCCCCCCCTGCCATTCTTTTCCTTTTCATTCCAGTGTGACATCTTTTAAGCTTCAAGGATCCCCCTCTCGTTTGGTTCTCCATTGTAGGAAGAGCTGGTCTCTCCTGTTGACAGTAAAGAGGAGGAGGTGGTGAAAATCGACCCTTCTTGGAGAGAGAAAGATAATTCTGAGGAAAAATAGTTTTCAAGCAGAGAAATGTCCCTGCATAGTGCAAATTCCCCCTTTTCTTCCCGTCACACAGGCATCACCCATCCCAGACAAAAACATTGGTAATTTTCTCCCTCCTGTTTCCCCCTCTGTGACAGTTTGGAGGACGCTGTCTACCCCCCTTTGGCGCCCCCTTTACCCATTTCCCCTACACCTCCTCCTCCTCCTTTTGGCCTCAGCCCCTCCTCCTGTTTGCCCACTTCCACCTGACTAGCCAATGGGACCAGACGGGGTTGTCTGGGCATGGAATGAATTGGAGTGGGAGGGGGTGGGAATGACCAACTGGACAGGACCAAACACCTTTCCAGCCAGACAGGCATGAGCAGAGAGGCTGAGAGTATATAGGTTGAGATTTGATTTAAGAAAAAACGCCTTTTATTGGTTGTTAATAATGGACAGATTGTGTCTGGGTGAATGAAACGTATGTGTCTGTTGCTTTCTCTCTATGGATCTATATAGCTGCAGGTGTGGTGGAGGGGGGTCCTGAACCTGAGACCTGAAAGGAAGACCAGAAGAATAAGGCGAGGAGGAGATACACAGAAAGAAAGAAGGAAGGAGGAGGAGGATATTAAGAGTATCAGACTGAGCGGATGTCACCTGAGCTGACTAAGGCTGTCAGCACAGACATTTGACATCCTAACGCACAGACAGACACGCCCACGGTCCTGCACAATGCCAGCAAGAGGACAGAGGTTTTCGGACATGGAAATGTTAGTAGGGATGGAGGACAAGCAAGTGGGCTCTGCCAGGAGCAGGGCCGGGAGCTGTGTGGAGTTTTACAATGTCAAAGTAAGTTTTCATTTACTCTCATGCTTTTGATAAAATTGAGAGAGGGAGGGAGGGTACATAATCTGCATTTCAGCTTATAATCAAATGTGTTGTATTGTATGAAAGTGTATGCCATGTAATTTGTATTTTGTGTGTGAAGTCAGGAATTTCACTGATTCCTTCACGGGAATATGCAAGAATGTGTTTTCCCACTTGTTGCATTTCTGAGGAATGAAATACTATCCACTTCTGACACAGTCAGAGAAAATTAATGAACGAGTTGTGGAAAAATTGTGCTTTACAAGAGGAAAACAAATATAAAAAAGCATACTGTCGACCACAGGTTGAAAAAACGCTCAAAATGTGTGCTTAAGCTTTGTTTCATAACCGTTGGCTCTGTGTGTTTTTATGCTGATACAAATCTCCACAATACAACAAAGTACACATAATGTTGGTGGTATTTAGAAGGATAAGTTCAACCATTATTACAAGCACTTCTCTGTGCCCCTGTTAAAGCCAGCAAACCAAAAGAGATTTGTATGTGATTGGAAAGAGCTGAGCTGTTCGAGGAGGGTCTGAGCCGTATTGCCAGATGCTCAGTTTGCCTCAGCATTGGACACATCTGAACCTGATGTTTTTTTTTTATAATGTTGGACATTTAAAACAAACACAATTATATTTAATATTTTATGGAAACACTGCTGTGATAAAATGAATACACTGAAGGGCAGAGATTATGACAGTCCTCAAAGAACAGACTTTCCTATGTGTCAAGGCCTTCTTACTTTGTGTTTGGTAATATTTTCCACAGGGGCATCCCATCAAACACAGGGGATACTGTTTTGGACACAAACAGAGGAGTGTCTCTTTGAGTATTTGATAGTTAACGGAAACTTTGGTTTTTGAAACACTTCATGACAGTCATCTGATACACTGCTGAAGCTGTTCATTGTTAAGAGTCAACAGTGGACTATCAAAATAAAATGATGCCTGATGTAGTTTGAGGCACGCTTTTGGCAAGTGTGGAACACAAGAGGCCTGTTTATGATCAGTTCTGGCAGCAGTTAACCGACACTTTTATTTTTCCAGCTAGGCAGCCATCCAACTTTATAGTATTTGTCAATCTGAATCCCTTGGCGATCAAAACGTTTCTGTTTTATCATCACATTTAAATGTTATTTATGACTGCACCTTTACCCTTGATAAATCATAAACATGGAACACCTCAAGGGCTGATGGTTTTATGCTTTCTAAAAGATTTATGCTGATGTAAATATTTATCAAGTGACGAAAACAATATAGTTGTCTGACTGAACAAAGTCATCTGACTTGCCTGAGTCCACCTTCGCTTCAGTGGATGAACAGTAGGTCAGCTTGATACCTCATAATATCTACCTGACCTACACTTTTACATCTTTTTGCCCATAGTGACTGCCAATTTAAGAAGGGTCATGTGTGTATGTGTTTTAACAGGGACATGTGTATCTTTTTTATCTTTCTCCCTCTGTCAGTCTTTTTCTCTCCACTGTGAAAAACAATGTCTAGTCTTTTCATTAATGCCTTGCAGGTTATTCTGTCAATCTCTGGCTGCATTATTTGCACACACATAAGTAAGTGTGAGTAAGTGTGTAGGTAGGATGTCAGGTGGCATCATGTGAGGTGGCCCACAGACTGCAGAGGAATGCTGTTTTTGTGTGGAGTGAGACCGGCGGCTCTTTGTTCAAAAACCTGGCTGAGGGGCTGCTGTTGTACAGTACATACCCCTGAAGCTAAAAGAACTGGTCAACAGATTGTTCAAATATATTGATTTGGTCTTTCAAATTAACTAAAAATTAGATAATGACAAATTAGTTCACAGGAGTTATCTAAACATTTATTATAGTAATGTATAATCTGTAATAGATGTATAGGTGTGTACTAGATGTTTTAAGTACAGCATTGCATCTCTTTGTACTTTGACTTTGTGGCACAGTCTTAACGGCCCTGTGCATTTTCATTTATTTCCTTTTCATTCTTTTCATTTCAGTGATGCAATGTGTCCAAATGCATTTTCAGTTAATTAAACACGACATTGCTGTAAAGAATGAAACAGTCAGGCTGAAAACTGGACATGAAACAATCCAAAACTAGTCATGTATGGTAGAGGTGCTAGCAAGTCAAGTAAGTGCATAAATAAATAAACCCGTATTAACGGTTTTACATTACAAATCACACGTAGTTTACGTCACTGTTAACTGTTTTATAAACAATATTAACATGTTTTAGTTATGTTGTGATCCAGTGCAACATGAGAACCAATTTGCATATTCCTGAAACATGATTGAGTTGTGTAAACCATCACAGTGACCCTCAACTCTGCATTTTGTCAAACTTGTGTTATTTTAAGGGAACGCAGTGAGTGCAGGCTTTTCAGATCAACCACACTTAAACTGTATTAACACACAGCAATAATGTGACGGTGACAAATGTAAACCACAGATTTAATGTTCATTGTGATGGATGATTTTAACATTGTACAGAAATGATTCAGCCAATTGCTGCCTGGACCTGTAGAGAAAATACGACATATTTGAGCAGGTAGAGGACAAAAACCATGAAGAAAGTTGGAGGTCAGTGTGTGTGAGGAATGACGGTTTGTTTGTGTTCAACACAACCCAGAGATACGTAATGATCCTCACGGGTCTGATGCTGTTATGCAGCCATCAACATGTGCACACACATAGTGAGAGTTTGAAGTTCAAAAGCCATGACGCTCGGTGTATCATTAAAGTTATCTCCTGACTGTTCCAGGTATATCATTACCGCCCCAAAGTCATAACAATTCAGGCCATACTGATGCGCTGTATATGTATTTAGACATGTATGGTGCCTGTGTATATATCCAGCCATGTGTGTGTGTGCATGTGAGGGTCCAGGGGGTTAACAATCATGCCATATGAAGGTATGCGATTGTTCTCACGTGACACATTTAATGCATATACAGTGTGTGTGAAAGATTCCTCCGGGGATTTGGTACTTGATCTCCTGAGTGTGTCCTTGTTTGAATGGGGAATCCCACCAAAGTCTTTTAGAGACCTAACTAATTGAAAAACTCAAAGCTCAAAGTCAAAGTCACATCTTTGAGAATCGAGACTTTCAGATCTTCAAGACCGAAAACTTGGCCCGCTAATTGGGAATAGATGGAGGGGGGGTGGGAATGCATTTGATCTAGGATCTTTGCGTTTTCAGCATGTGAGTTGAAGAAGTCAGGGTGGAAGTGTTTACCAGAGCTGTAGACTTTAGACCTGCGACTTAGGTCAGTCTGATGCCACAAAAATGAACACTTGAGACTTGACATGTACTTGGTTGCTGTAAGACTTTACCTACTGAAAACTTGGCTCCCTAGAGATTCGAGAGAAGCAAAAACATTCAAGTGTCAAGTTCTGACTTGGTAAAATCAAACAATAAAAACTAAAGTAGCATCAAGCAATTAACTTTGACTTCCCGTTAAGGACTTGAGATGACTTGACATGAACTTTGCCATGAAAATTGCCATGGAGACTTGACTGGAGACTTACTGTGGAAGACTTAAGACTTGGTTTTCAAAGACTTAAGACTTGACTTGGCCCTGTCATGTTTGATTTGAGACTTGACTAGGATTTGCCCAAAGGACCTGACATGTTAAGACTTGTATTGACAAGATGTAAGACTAGACTTGGACTTGTGAAGGGCTTGCGACTTTACTTGAGACTTGATGTGGACCTGCTTTGACAAGACATAAGACTTGACCTGCCCCCCAAAAACTCGTAGCTCTGGTGTTCACTCTCTGTGGCTGGTGTGATTTTCGCCATGGTGATCAAAGATGAACCCCCTGGTTTTATACCATTTAGAATCCATTTCAGATCAAAGGACTAGTGTGTTTCTTGATCAACTTGTAATTGTCACTGGAATATCTCTGAGCTTCCCCCCTCATTAGCGTCCATTTTGGCTCAATGAGGCCCCCTATCATGTCACCATCATCTCCTAACACAGCAAGAGGAAGGGATTCAGTATCAGGCTGCGTTACGCCTCCTCGGCTTCAGACGGTGGCTATGACACTCCAGGTTGTGAAGTCTGAGACGTCAGGGTGGCGGCAAGAGGTATTAGGCCAGCTGTAATAGAAGGGATTATGTCTTGCTGACCCTGCATTCCCAGGTTAGAGAGCAGGAGGAGGAGAGGAGGTTATAGAAAAAAGGGATCAGGGTAGAGAGACTGAAATAGAGGAGAGGAGAGGCGGAGCGAGGGCTTAAGGAGGGAGGAAAGGATGGAAGACAAAAGGAAGGAAGGATAGGATGCAAGGAGAAAAGGGGATAAAGTTTTTGATGAGATGGTATCTGGCTGGCCTTGGCCGCCCCTCCGATAACTTTTGTTTTTAACAACTTCAATAAGAGAGGTAGCTCCCCCTGCTGCTTCCTCTATGAATAGACTGAAACAGCCTGAGCAAAATACACTCTACACAGCTTTACTTACTGGAAACTGATCTCATACCACAAGATTATAGGTCCAGTGGCTGTTAGACAACAAATATGTGTCACGTAACTGTAATTTTACATGTTCAAATGTGAAGCATATGATGGAGTTTTTACCAAATAAATTACATAAAACGTGGACATAACAAAGTGGAAATAAAGTAATGTAGCACAATAGCTAGAAAATTTAAGAGGTGGTTTTGAACACAGCCGAAGAGCGCATCTTCTCTTTCACTTGTGTGTTTTCTAATAATGTTGTGGTGGTATTTGTCTGAGGCTTCTTGCAAGCTGCTGCTCAATAAGTGCGACTTTGTGAGGTTATTAAAAGTAAATAAAACAATACCCCAGACTGTGATTTTACTGATCAGGGCTCTACATACATGTGGTAACCGAAGTATCCATAATCCTTGCAGTAACTGCAGGGTACAGTATGATCGCTTTGATACAGTAGTGCGAAGCAAATACATTTTCCTTACTCAAACAATAGAAAATTACAAAATACGTAGGTAGACACAGATGACCCATTATCTCCACGGCTCCTAACACAGCAAACAGCAATCTATAAATGTATGTTGGAGGTACTTTTTCTGCATCGATAAGTCAATGTGTCTGTTTCAGATACCATCTGTTTCATGACATGCCATGGGATGGAGTGACTGTGGTGTGGAGATTCTTTACATGATAAAAACCTAGACGGGAAGTGGTGACAAATGTTGGTGTTTCAGAGAGTTGGAGATAAATTAGCAAAATGTGAACTTTTTCTTTTTTTAACTTAACAAAACATTTTATGATCCAAAGCAGCGCAACAAAGTTAGTGCAATGAGATACCTGCAGCTTGAGTGCTTGCATGATTGAACAACATACATGACTATTTTAACAAGAAGCCGTTGCATTGGTACTTCACATAAAGCATTATTTAGCTACCAATCTACAACCAGAATCTGCCAATTAAGTAATTTTTGGTGCCGATTATGACATAAATGGCAATCACACTAAAAACCTCTCAGCCTGTAGTATATTTAAAGTGGGACTCTACAGATACAATTGTTCAGAGATGCTAAGGACGCGATAGTGACTAAGGAGCGTGTGGCCAAACAAGATGTCACTGACTGAGTTTCTATAGAAACACCACCAAACACAACTGTCCCATCAGCAGTTGATCTTCTAAGAGAGCAAGAGCCTGGGAGCTCTGCAGTGCATGAGCTCGTCCAGATTGTTTCCAGAGCATTAGAGGAGATGGATGACTAGATTGGGCTTTTGATTTATTCTTGCAGTGTGTGAGTAAATGTGTGTACACGTGTGTGTAGCAGTAGTGCGCACTCCTAAGCCATCCATGAAGTAATTTGGTCATTATGTTGGGCTATTATTCGGGGTTTCTGTGGGTGACCTAGTGCAAAAACATGCATGGGCCTATTTTCATCCATGCCATTTGAAGTCCATCCACATTTAAAGTGTGAACGTAGTGTGTGAAACCTGATAGCATTGCTGGTTGCAGTGGAGATTACACAAAAACAGTGTTCCTGCGAATTTTCTCCATGGGAAGCAGACACAGAAATGGAAATGATGTACCGGAGGGAGATGTGGATGGTGTGACAAAATTAGATTAAAGAAAAAGATCTCAGACACACTTCACTGGAAAGAGTGATTCATCAGTAAGGCTTTCCGTGATTGGGCTTAGGTAATATCAGGGATGGATTACAGATTACAGAGGAAGAAAGAACGGGAACAGTGGATGATATATTTTATTGCACGCAGGAAATTGTGGCGGGATGCAGCAGAGAAAGTGTTTTTTATAGCAGAGAAGGGTTTAGGTCAGTCAGTTAGACAGCACAGTAGCAGGGTTTTGGAAACATTTCCCTGTTGCTGAGAGATGCAAATAGACTTTGATCTTTGCCTTGTAAACATTACATGGTGGGCAGACTTGTAATGTTTACAAGACAAAAATCTGTGTTATAGAGGCAATATTTGAAGGTAGCAGCTGCAGATTATGTGCAGTCATTAGTATTGGAAAAAACATTGTTATCACACGACACCCATTCTGTGCAGCTGTTTTTTTTGTTAAATCAATACTAGTTTTGTAATGATTCCTTAGCCTGTATGCTGAAGTTTTAGACTTTCCTGCCCAAAATGCTAATAATGAGTATATTATTGTTCCAGCATTTGGAAAGGTGATAAATTAGCTCTCTCACTAGTTGTTTTTGTTGCACTACTACTCTAATTTGCTTGCTTTCTTCTTGAATTTGTGAGAATGTTCACCTTTGAAATGGTAACGGCTTTGTTATAGGTCAAAATAGGTCATCATGTGCATACAATTGCTCAAGAGCTTAAAATATCAACATAGTACAATGAAGATGAACACTACATGCTATATGTTATTACATACAGCTTCCTGTTTCAAAGCAGTCTCATGTTGGTTTGATAAAACCAAATGGTTAACACCAACACCATCTTGTGACAGCTGAATTTTGTTCAGCATGCGCTCTTCTATGTTTTGATCAGGCAGATAACAGTCTCGCACAGAACAGTGGCTGCTGATATGAGTTGGCCTTGATGGTTAGAGCCTGCGCATGCAGATAAATCTTGTGGTTAATTGTTCTGCTGACAGGAAAGCTTTAGAGAACACTGATAGTGTCTGCAGACAAGCACTGCAAATGGCTGCAAAAAGGACAAAAGGGAATAAATAGATCAATGTATTCCATTTTTGTTTGTTCAGGAGGAGTTGTGTGGACCATACATGCTCCTTTTCGCTTTTCTAACCCTTGCACACAGCTTCAGTAAAACCAGCATCGTGTTGCTGCAGGATGTATCAACTGTAGCCTTCGAGGGCAAATTTAACTCATCTCCAGATTTTAGACCAGATTGCAGACTGTATTAAAACCAGTCAATACTGCCCACCAAATTGACAAATCTCCAAACCCCGTTTTCTTCATGATTAGCCCTTTTGTCTCCTCACTTGTCGCCACCCTTTTGTTAGTTTTCTCTGTCTTTTTCTTTCATTTCTGTTGAAGCTCCACTCTCTGAAAATAAGCTTAACTGATGAACTCCGATGTGGAGATGAAGCATGAGAATATATTGGTTAGCTGATTAAGATATGAAGAGCTGTTGGGTGAGAAAAAGTCAGAAAGACAGAGGGAGGGGGTGAAACCAGATAACGACAAGCTACTCCATTCATCACAGCTATTTTTGGTCTGGCGGTTGTTATCCGATGGCACTATTTCTCTTGCACAGTAGCTAGAGTTTTGCTGTGGCAACACAGGCTTTAATGACTTATGTGAATGTTACAGTTACCTCTTATTGTGTATGTATGTGTGTGTGTCACTTTGGCCCTTTATGGCACACTGCCAAGAAATAAACAGAACTGTCCGTTAGTCTCCTCTGTATGACCATCTTCAAAAAATCACACACAACCTGTCTCTTTCTCTCTCGCTGTCTCTCTCTTTCTCAAAGAAACACATGCACATTGGTTGCATGACACACTACTTTCAGTTGCTATTTTCGGTTAAATTTGATTATGAAAATTATCCCAAGTTTACAGTAAAAAACGACAAGTTGTTATGATTTCCTGGCAGCAAAGAAGGTCAGCTGTGTTGAAAATGCAAATAAAATGGAGGGATTGCTACTTGGATTTGGATCAGGCGCTCCTGATGCACAGCTTGGCTCAATATTGTCCATAAGAAAGGGACTAAATTCTTTCTGAAATCAAGGCTCAGATTATTTTACAGTATATAAAAAACATTCAAAAGCTTTTATATATGATTAAAACCAAAATCAACACATATAAAACACCAACCTAATAACCTAACATAACAATTAGTCAAATTACTTCACTTTATGAGTGATATAACTCAGTGTTGACTGAAGTTTAGTTAAGTTTCTGTTCTAAACACTCTCTGCCTGGAAGCTCTTAACAAGAGCAGCTGGAAGTGAAGCATTTTAAACCTTTTACCTTTTTTTTCTCAAGGAATCAAAAAAAGATGAACTGTGGGTAGTTAGCATTAGCAGTGATATATATCATGGTTTAATGGAAAAAGAAAATAGCACCACCTGCAAACCTCAAGCTCAGGTCTTGAGTAGTGTGTTCTGGACAAGAGACAAAAGTAATTCCCAAATCTTGGTACAATGTTGTAAGTGGTGGATTTGATGGCCAAAGCTACAAAAAACAGACTCAAGATGTAATAAGCAGGACTTATCCTTTAAAGGCTGAAAAAGAAATAAGACATGTCAGTTCTTTTTGTAATAATGTGACAGTATTTCTGGTTCTTATGCAACGAATGCAATGAGGTATGAGGAGTCAGGCCAAGCTTCAGAAGTGACCAGTTACAATTCACAGCAATTCTTGTCATCCCCTTTACCCCAGGTGAAATGGACTGAGAGAAGCTGAGGTCTCCATGAAACACCTGAAGTTCCTAAATAATCTCAATAATTGAACAGATAACCTGTATCAATCGACTCTAGATGAAATTAAAGTGTGCCCAATGCGCCTCTGCCAACTAAAGCTGCATCTGCGCTTCGCGATAAGAGGCTGTCCGAGCAAGTCTTAATACAATTTCCCTTACATTTGGTTAACAAAATGACCAAACAAGCACATACGCAAAAATATAGACTTGCGCCCAAGAAAAACTGCCTAAAAATCGCGTTTGGCCTAGCACTGGCTTTTGCGCCTGCAGGAAAATAGTCCAGAGACTCTTTATCAGATGATGGGCAGAGCTGAGCAGTAAATAATTTGACTTCTTCCCACTGTTGTTTTTGTCACTGTGATGCATTTTCAGTCCTACAGCTAAAAGTTCAACAGTTGAAAGATGTCATGAGTCAGACTTTTTTAAGTAAAGTAAGAAACATTTCTCCACCCAGGGGAGTAACATGGACTTTTTGGTGTGAGTAGTACTCTGTAAATCCTTACCGTTTCAGTGAGCAACAACACCAAACTGAAGAGCAGCTTCAGTTGTAGTCCATGTTCATTGTTTCAACTTATTTCTTCCAACATATATGACTCTATTTCTGGAATTTCTTCCCTCACCTCCTTTAAAAACAAGTGAAATTAAATTCTAAAAAATATTCTCAATTTTTTTTTTTTCTTTAAAATTGGTTTGCGTTATATGATGAGATTTTTGGATAACAATTATAAAGCACTCCTCCAGTATTGATAACAAAGAATCAAACACTTTCTTTGAGGTGAAAAACAAGCTTACTGCCAACCACCGATAGTTTGATATTCGTTTTTTTCACAGTTTTTATAGTTTCCGGTTTTACAGGAGCACATTTTTAGTACTGATTTGAAATGATTACAACATGTGAAAGAATCTGGCTCATGCAGCCACTTCTGTTATTTGGGTGGTTAAAGTTCAGGAAGCTTTATTCTAGGTTGATTTGTTGAACTCTCCTCTGTATTTGATGCTCCACCTGTTGAATGCTCCTGCACTCTGCTTGCATTTATAATTAAGCCAGCTGCACATATAGTCATTTGTTTACACATTTTGCACCCTGCTTTTTTGACATTTGTCTAAGCAAATTATGTCACATGGATGAACTATACGCTGTCTTTTGATTATGGAAGTTAGAGGAAACAACTACAGCCTGAAAAGTTAAAACACTTTGGCATTTCAAGTGGCATCTATATGCTTTGGAGAATGCTGTTTTGTTTCAGTACATCCAGTCAACTTTATGGGTATACACATGATAAACATTTCTTTGCAAAAATATCTATCTATCTCTATTGTGTCTCAAAGTGAGAGAATTAAATCAAACCCACAAAACATGTACGTAGGTGTTGACACAGCAGGGTGGTTGTGTGTCAGGGCGTCAGGCCAAAAAGCCCTGGTGTCTACAGTTGGCTCTTTGCCGTTGCTGCATGTTTCTCTGCTGCTTTATTTTAACGAACTCACGGCTCCACAGCATTTTAAAAATAGCAACAGGCGTTCCCTAGAAGCAGAGAAAGAGAGCGCTGTGTGCGACAAACACATTTTTGTGATTGTGAGTGTGTTTGATTTAGCATGTGATTATCGGGTTTGTATCAATGTGTGTAGCCATGTGTTCACGGTTTGTGTGCATGTTCTTAAATCAAGGCAGGTCAATTGTGGCTAGAAAATGGGGTAAAAAAAGTTCAACATTGCTATTCTGGTCCAGATCCTGGTTTATTTCTGGCACTGTATAGCTAAGACGTGCCATCTAGTCTCATTAAGACACACTTACCCACACACACATATGCATCCTTGCCTTTTAATAAAATCCAGACCATGCCTTCCCTTTTCTTGTCGGTTAGTGAAGCCGCAGTGGAACAGGTCAAATTACAACTTTAGGGAGCTACTCCCTCGATCTCAGATCTCGCCTTGGTTCTGCCTGTCCCATGCAAGCTGCCGCACAACCTCCATCCCCAGACTGTTTATTTGCCAATATGGTATTCATATGTGTTATTTCATAATGAAAAGAGCCAAAATGCTCATTAAACCTGATCAAAATTTGCGCTGTGAAGCTGTGTTTTACCCACCGCAGTGCTGTAAATAAACTAAGTACATTTACTCAAATACTGTAAATAAGTACAATTTTGAGGTACTTTTTCAAGGAAAATATTTTACTCCACTATATTTATTTCATAGCCATAGTTATTAGTTACTTTACAATATTTTACATGTAAACGTGATAAATGTATGTTTTAGATTAAACTACCCAACAGTATATAAAGTTGTTAAAGTTAGCTCCTCCTTGACAACATACAAATGCTGCTTACACATAACAATCCAATTGTTCATTGATATTGATAGGCCTACCACATGCTAAATGGAGCCATTTTACATAAGGAATACTTTAACTTTTTATACTTTAGGTACATTTTGTATTGCTAATGGTTATGTACTTTGAATTTGTATTTGTGATGAAGTATTTTTACACTGTGGTATCGCTACTTTTACCTAAGTAAAAGATCAGTACTTCTTCCACCACTGTCTGTTACAGCTTACATTATGTCTCTGCACTCATGTAACTCATTCATGTCCACAGTCTTCGGCTGTAGGCCACTGACCTCTGACCTCTTCATTATTGGCTGTTTGTGATGTTCATCATCCAGGGGACGAATTAAAAAGAAATTGTTTTTCATCACAGCCGTCGGCTGAGTTCAGCATTGACTAATGATCCTGACATCTGGTGGAATGCAGGCTTTGACCTCTTGACCTTTAACCTTCGGGAGGCTGATAAGAGACTGCTGGTAGTGATAGCAGCTCACACACAGGGCTCTGTCGATGCTGTGAATGTGAGCGCAGACTGACGTCCTCACACAACACACACAACACCATGCACATATCCACACGAAAGCTGGCAGATGGACTTTACAGTCAGGCACACACTCTCTCTCGTCACACACACACACACACACACACACACACACACACACACATCTACAGCATGAGTATAAACAGCTGAGGATGCTGACTACACACGCTCATCCCTCCTTTAAATGCTCCTGATTAGTTTTTCTTTCTTGGCTGCCTGTCTGTCTCCTCCAGCAGAGAGTGAGAGAGCCAGTGCTGTCATGAATCCCCAATTGACTTTCTCTGACTGTCTCTCTCTTCCTTTCACCCTGCTGTTCTTTCAGACACATTACTGAATGACACTTATTGAAATCAGTGTAGTTCTGTGGCCTTTTGAAGGACATGCTCAGAGAAATGATGCACTCTTACATACAAAAAAAATGTCCAGTTGGCCACACATCATTGTAATTACAACTACAACAAAGGAATGACTTAACATATAACTATGACAGCTGCCATTGCTAAACGGGGAAAGAAAAGAGGCCTATAATTTTCCTGCATCGGCAGAGTAGGGAATATGCAGCAGTGCCCACAATGTAAGATTGACAAATAATCACTGTTAAATTCAGTGCACCACAGAAATCAGTGACAAGAATCACAAAGGCAAAAAATGAAGTGGACATGCCAGCTGCACAGGTTTATTATGTTATCATTAAGTTAATTCACTCAGCATTTCCTTGCCTTGCAAGCTGTCCTGAACATTCATACTTGACTAGACAGAACCACTATGATACTGAAGGAACCAGTCTAATTCTTTGCTCCACCTTGTCAAGCTGTCAGATGCGCTGTTGCCAAGTCTGATGAGGTCAAGGGTTTAAAGCCCCCTCAGAGGGCTTAGTTTTTGGACCGGATATGAGCATATATCAAATGGCTTTGTCTACTTAGTGACATTATTGCCTTGTCTGGGCTGTTAGCAGGGGGGCAGTTTGATTGATTGGATGACTGTTGATGAATGACTAAAGTATTAATGATATTTTTACCAACAGTAATTTAAATAATAACACCATTAAAGTGGTGATGCACAAGTCAAAGTTTAAACAAAACAATAAAGCCAGTAAGAAGTGATGAAATAATAATAATAATTATTATCATTGTTCCAAATCACAAGTGTTTAGAGCTCAAGGTAAGATCTTCAGAAAGCTTGTTTTGTTTGACACACAGTCTAGAATCCAAAGATATTCTATTTTCACTTACATAAAACAGAGAAACCAAGTTATCATTTCGGCACTATCAGTAAATTTCTAGTTACTCTAGAGGCAGCACCATGCACACTGTTGCACACCCAAAAAGCTGCTTTGTGTTTCACTGGCAACTCAAAAGGTTTTAGGGAAACATCAGGCAACCTACAACAATGTTTGAACGAGCTCCTGCCAGCTGTCTCTAACTCCCCAACAGATCCACTGCACAAAGGTCAAACTGTTTGAGAGCAATCCTCGCTTCAAGCTGTCAATGACATTATAGGGCTGCTGTGACTTTTGTGGCAAACATGACGCCTTTGTACTTGGAAATCAAATTATTTAAATTCACTGGCATCTTCTCTGCTCTCTTTGGTTGTAAATTGTTGTGATTTTCCTGTCAGTAAATACTTTTTGGTCTCTGTACAGTAAAAAGATCAAAAGTTACCACATTCACTTTGGGAAAGAATGTTGCTCTGATTATTTAAAGACGACCTTTGTATGGCCTCGTCATAGTCATTTCCCAAAGGGAACTTTTCCCCAAAGTTTTCTCCGAACATATATAGAATAAGCTTTTGGATGCTCACATGACTTTTTCTGCTGTTGGGATGAAGAAGTCTCAAAACATTAGATAATTAAGTTATACACGCCAAAGATGTATGCAACATTTCCTGGAAGCATGATCATCCACTGTGATTACGTCAACAATTCTGAGGCCCCTCCACACACACAGTTACACTGTGTATCAGTGAATGCAAACATTTTGTCAATCAAAGATTTAGGAGAGATCTTTATGAACAAACTTAACCCTGTATCTTGCTCGCAATAGCTGCACTTTGCAAACAACTGCTTATCAAAAACATGTTTGCACTTGCTGATGGCTGAAACAGGTAACACATTTTGGTGTGATAGACAGAATCACCATGACATCGCACTGACAACAACAGTCATTTCCAGGAAGACAGCTGGGAGTTGATCTGCAAAAAAAAAAACTGCAAATTTGTTTATTTCTGTTGTCATTTATGTTTGAAGAAATATAGTTAAAAACAATGGTCAGGCCTATCTGACGTTTCTACTGAGCTTGTTTTATGTACTGTGTTGCGTTACTTTGATGAACC
This sequence comes from Micropterus dolomieu, assembly GCF_021292245.1. Classification (NCBI taxonomy): domain Eukaryota; kingdom Metazoa; phylum Chordata; class Actinopteri; order Centrarchiformes; family Centrarchidae; genus Micropterus; species Micropterus dolomieu. The sequence continues at coordinate 22,699,930 of NC_060156.1, read as the reverse complement.
AGATCTACCCAACAGCAATATCTCACTGCCGGTCAGACTAGTTTTGGGTAAGCTTTCATTTTCTGTGGCCCCACAGGAGATGTGAAGGAGATGTGCACCCTTTGAAATAACATCAGGAAAAAAATAAACATTCAACATGTTGCTGTCATTAAACTGTGCTTACATGACGCAGGGGTCTTCTACCCAAAAGTTATTGTAAACAAACATTGTGAATGCTTCTATACTGCAGCAATCTGTATGACATTCTTGATCATTATTTGTTAGGTTTTGAAGGGTTGTGCAAACATTTATGAACTGATTCCCACTTGGAAAAAAATTATTAGAAGATGACCTTTGTTTGGAGATGTCATTGTTTAGCTGATGGGGTCATGAGGGTCAGCCTGCAGGAGTGTAAGCCTGTAGTTCCAGTATATGCCTCAGGCAGCTGAGTAAGGGCGAGAAGGCATAATTAAGTGTGCTTTTAATCTTAAAGCCAGATAGACAATTGATATTAAATTTATTAACACAATTTAGCAAAACCTTAGAGAAAGAGTGTGATTAGATTTCTTTTTAAATAGAGCCAAAATTGGATACAGTATATCTGGCACCTCACTTTATAAACAACAGAGTTCCTCTTGTATTGGCACTGAACAGTTCGACACACAAATCGAGCACTGCAGCATCATCCAATATGAACATATATTTGCAGAGATACTGGGCCGGTTTGAAGTAGGCAATTTATAGCAAGGGCCAATTTCTTCATACTACTCACAATGTTAGTTTCAACCTGCTGGGAGCTCCAGATATGTGGGGTTTACTGCAACATGACAGGTAGTGTCAGGTAAGATCTCACGCATATGCATATCTTGAAGAGCTTGCTTTACAGAGTATTACTCACCCTTGAGGCATTTAGAACGGGACCAAATTAACTGTTTTCTAACATTTAGTGTTTTTTTTTAGATTAACAAACTATGTGAATGTCTGCTTCATTTTGTAGAAATGTAAACAGATCAAATCACTCTAACGGATGTTATTGGAGCCTTTTGCAATATCACTAAGCCCACACGTACCAAAATATCCCAGTAAGAAATAATTTGCTGTTTGATTAGTTGATCCAAACTCCATGCTCACAAAGGAGCCCTGCTACACTCAAAAGGAACCCCTTTACAGTTTAACCTGCTGCTGACACAAGCATAACCACTCCACTGAAACCAAACAGTCCTGTCAGCCCTGAGCAAATAACTTAACCTGTCCTGCTGCATCCTCCAAATGACTTGTCTTGTTTTCTCTAAGCACACACACACACACACACACACACACACACACACACACACACACACACACACAAACACATACACAAATCACATGTGCACACACACTTACATGTGTGCAAGAGCACATAAATGTTTGGATTTAGAGACCAAGACTCAGAAGTAAGATGAGTCAAAATTGCAAATCAAACTGAATTATTGTTGTTATTAGTATGTGTTGCTTATATGGTGGCATAACAATGGTCCAAATATTATGACAATATTATGTTATATAATATAATTTATACAACAACACTAAACAATAAACAATATAGCAAAGCCACATACCACTGCATATGTGACACAGTGACATACAGTCAAGATAATACAGTCACAACAACAACATATACATTGCACTGTCAGTTGCATCCCTCACTCTTTAGGGAGACTTTGCTAATCAGATTAGCAGGGTTAAAGGGTCTGGAAGGTGGAGGAGGGGTTTTATGTGTGTGTGTATGTGTGTGCATATGCCCAGCAAGAGAGCAGATGTAACAGGCCAACAGCAAGGCTCAGACGTCTGTTTCTCTGATTTCTGTCTCACTATCTGTCTGACTGACTGAATGATCGCCTGTCTGTCTGTGTGACTTTTTCAACCACAATCTTTCTCTAACCGTGTACCATACTATTGCAGTTAAACGTAACTACACAATCGCCTGACTCCGATCAAATTCATGTACCCTCACAACCTTCCTACTACTTCACATGTAGGAAAATCCCACTTCCTTGATTTTTTGAAAAACATTGTCAGTGAAAGCAATCGTGGCAGCAATGATGCTTTTTGGAAACGCAAACTAGCAGAATAAAAGTATTTTGTAGGAAACACAGTTGCACATTCAGCTCTTTTTTCAAGAAAAGGCAAATAAGTCATTTAATTACAGAAACTGAAAATAACTTAGGTTAAACTTTCAAACCTGACAGGATGACAGATGACATCAACCGTTCACTAAACTAGATACTTTTAAGTCTTTAAGTCAGAAGACTATATTTAACCGGTCCCAGTTGTAATTTAGGAGTTAGAACCGGAATCAAGCAAATAAAAATCCAAATGAAGCTTTCCCAATTTGTCTCAAAAGAAAATAAAAAACAGAAGGTTAGTTTACATCTTACAACTTTTGCGACATTATTTGTTTTGAAGTGGCCTTGATGTGATGAAAACTCGGCTTTTGGTTACTTTGAATTGCCTAGAACAAGCCCTGAAAACGTCATACCACTCTAGCCAGATTTGGTAGAGGCCAGCTAACCCACAATTTCCATCTCCAACACAGTGTTGTTAAGATGGCTTCCCTCCCTCTCCTCCACCTGAGTCACTCCCTCTCACCGCAGGCTTTGTCTCAGTCTGGTTCACCCAGGCTGCGTCCGTCTGTCTCCTCCACACGTCTCCACGGCCTGATCTGCCTCGGCCTCTCTGCGCCACAGTGTTTAGACAAACTGAAAGAGACAGAGACACACTGACTGTGGAAGAGAGTGATGCTAAAATTTCTGCCTTCTCATTCTGTATACGAACCCTGATGTTTGTCTCAGAGGCTTTAAAGGCTGGATGTGTAAATCCATGAAGAGTAAACATGGTTTACAGCATGTGAAGACAAAAACAGGGGGAATGAAAACAAGCCTTCATTTTTACATTTTTTGAAAGGGCTTTTCATTTAAGCCACATTTATGCCACATTCAACTCTAAATATTAACAAAGTGAATTGCCTTGCTGTTAAAAGGCTCTATACAAATAAACTGGCCTTGCCTTAACAGTAAAATAGCTTTGTGCAATGATTTGGTTTGGATTCAACAATTAAAAAAAACAAGTAATTTCTTAACTCCTTCATAAAAGGTTAATCAAACTAGAGGGTTTGAATATGTTTCTTCTAGACCATCCTTGAAAAAGATTGGCCAGGTGCCTGCAAGGAGAAAACATGAAGGTTGGCATAATCTTCACCTTATGTTTTATTTGTAGTATACGTTACAGCAGCAAGCAGTTCAGAGGGCTGTACTATGAAGCAGGATTTGCGGTTAGCGAGATAACCAGTAAACAGTCATCTGTATCATTTTCTGGTCATCTGTAATGCTTTTGGAAGGGACTGGCAAATTATATTGTCCTGCCTAGTGTTTACGGTGTAGAGCATTACTAACTACTACTACTACTACTAATTATAATAATAATAATAATAATGAAACATAAAATAAAAATGACAATGGAAAGAGATAATGACGTACTACATTTAACTAAATGCCCGCCTGAATGAGTAGGTCTTCAGTTGATGTTTTTTTATAATGTTTTTTTATAATGCATATCTAATGTAGCTGGACAGGGTGTTCCAACGTCTTAGCTAAAAGCAGTTTGCCGGCTCGTTTTGTGGGCTATGTTAGGAACAGTTAAAATAGTGGCACTAAATTGGGTGTTACGGTGATGTGATTTATTTTCAGTAGCAAATAGTGTAAGAGAGTTCAATTTTTAATATTCAATAATGACATTAGTGTCTAATCCAAGTGATGCCCAGTTAACATTACTTTGACATTTTGGGTGTCTGCTTGTTTCTGTCTTACTCTGGGTTTGATGGAGGGTTAATCAGTCTGGTCTCAGGTGTACGTTCAGTGGAGAGATTGCTATAGAACATGTTAGCTTAGCACAGGGGATGGGGGTAGGGCCTCTGTAAATACCTACAAAATTGTTCATGGACTACAACTGTTTGTCTCAGTTAGAGTACATGCACTTGAATTTGTTTTTTCAAGTTTTCTAAAGCTGTACACTGCTTTTTAAAAAATACTGGGGGTGACCAGAAACAACAGTCTTACAAGGCGATATGAATTTGTAGAGCCATACCTCAAACATTTGTCGCCCAGAAACCTCTGGATTATGCTGTCCAATGTAAAAAGGAAACAGTCGGTTTTTATTTTTGCACATAACGTGGATGTCTGGCTTCTTAAAGTAGCTGCAGCGGTGGAGGCGGCAGTGGTGAAGGCGTCCATTCCCGGGTTATTTTGGGTCACAGTAACTCCCTGTCTGCCTGAAGCATCGCTGTCATCTGTCACACATCCCTCCCTCCCTTCCTCGATCTACTAGAGCTTCTAAAACTGCCCATCATGTCCTTGTGGCCTCTCCTCAACCTCCCTGTACATAAGCATGTGTGTTTTGTTTTTAAAGGAGGGAGGGAGAGAACGGTGGAGTGCTCTTTAAATAGATATTCAGCTATGTACTGCGGAATGTGTGTGTGTGTGTGTGAAGGTGCCCTCGTGTATGTGTTTACAGTGCAACCCCAAACCTACGCAGACAAGAATAAAGCATTCATGTACAGCTCCTGTCAGAGGTCTGGACTCTTTCCAGCTCATTTTCTCTGGAATCGACTGTTTGCCATCCAAGTCGATTCTTTCCTCGGCTTCAGGTTTTCAATAGCCTGCCTCTTCGGGCGTGACGAAGACATTCCCTTTCAGACACACTTCAAAGGAAATGCCAGATGATTTTCACGAGGACGCATATTGATCCTCTGTCTTTCATTTGAGGGTAGAATCACTAGTGCAGATTAGGCTTCCCATTTTCTTCCCCTGACCTGAAGTCACTCTGCCAAGCTCGGCTCAGGCATGAGAAGAATCTTGGAGTGTTTGGCTGCCGTCTGACAGTGAGGTGTGTGCCCCACTTTTGGGTTTTTTGTACTGAATAAAATGTGTGTTTTTAACTTGTCACAGAGAGATGTGTTGCTTTTGCCATGGATACAGAAAGAAAAACCACTCAACACTTTTTATTGTTGCAACCCCGGCGACTTACAGTGACAGAGTGGAACAAAGAGGAGGTGGAAACAAAACAGTGCAGTGCAGTGGCAGTCGTGGTCAACTAGTGGCTTTTCCAACCACATTTCTGACACACCCTCAATTTGGCCTTGCTTTTTGCTTTGGATCCCTCTAGACTGGCTACTCTTCTGCTCAAACAGCAGGAAACAATAGTGGTCACTCAACCCCTAAAGAGAGGGAACTTGACGTGCAATGTACACTCACTGGCCACTTTATTAGGTTCAATTGCTTGTTCACACAAATAACTAATCAGCCAATCACATGGCAGCAACTCAATGCATTTAGGCATGTAGACGTGGTCAAGACAACTTGCTGAAGTTCCAAACGAGCATCAGAATGGGGAAGAAAGGGGATTTAAGTGACTTTGAATGTGGCATGGTTGTTTGTGCCAGACGGGCTGGTCTGAGTATTTCAGAAACTGCTGATCTACTGGGATTTTCACACACAACCATCTCTAGAGTTTACAGAGAATGGTCCGAAAAAGAGAAAATATCCAGTGAGCGGCAGCTATGTGGACAAAAATGCCTTGTTGATGTCAGAGGTCAGAGGAGAATGGGCAGACTGGTTCGAGATGACAGAAAGGCAACAATAACTCAAATAAGGCTCACCGAAATTGGACAATAGAAGATTGGAAAAACCTTTGGATCCATCCTGCCATGTATCAATGGTTCAGGCTGCTGGTGGTGTAATGGTAAATGTAAATGCTCCGTACTTGTATAGCACCTTTCTAGTCTTTTCGACCACTCAAAGCGCTTTTACACTACATCTGCATTCACCAGTCACACACTGAGCCTAAGTGCTCAAACGGAAACTAACATTCACTCACTCATACACTGGCGGAATAGCAACCAGGGGGAGCCAGGGATTGAACCGCCAACCTTCCGATTAACGGCCAACCCGCTCTACCTCCTGAGCCACAGCAGGGGGATATTTTCTTCGCACACTTTGGGCCCCTTAGTATCAATCGTTAAAACACGAGAGTATTGTTGCTGACCATGTGATGCAGCCCCTGATTGAAGAATAATTTTGCAGAGAGAAGGAATGTAGTTGTGTGTGCATCAAGATATGCAACTTTTCTCCAGACAAAAGCTGACATAATGCTGCAGCTGTTGTTTAATGCAGCTTGTGACATGATCAAAGGGAATGACAGAGAACTATCAATGTTCTTATCATCCTATGAATGTCACTTTTCAGGGTATAGATAAGATGGAACAATTGTCACATTCCTTTGTGTTTATGCAGAGATAGTGGCCTGTAAAGGCTCATGCAGACTACACGACTTTCAGCGCAACTTGCCGTCTTGTGACGGGAGTATTAAGTCGTTGTGGCGTTCACACTACGCAACGGTGGCAGGGGATCACACACTACCCGAGCTGACAGCGGCTGTGTCACCAAACCACGTTTTGTCAAGAAAACACACGTGAAATGTGAAACGGGAAATGAACCGTGAACCTACACACAAAACAACTGTTGTTTGTTATTATAAAGATAGCAATTATAAAGACAAAGAATATGGGTGAAAGAATGGATTAGCACACGCAGGTAGCAAAGATTGTCTGAGCTACAGAGAGAGCTGGAGGGGAGTAAAAAGTGTAGCTGCCTGCTCTCATTGGCTGGATGTGGATGTCGAGTCGGCCGACTTCTCCAGATATTTAGCATGCAAGATATCTGGCTGGAGTCTGCAATGGGCCTCTTTGAGTAGAATGACTGGCAGCCACCGATTGATCACTGATTTACCCCTGATCACAGCCTGACGGTCACCGAGCTCTCCCACCAGGAAATCGGGCTAAAAATCGTGTAGTGTGAACTAGGCTTAATAGGCTGTTGTGGGTATAATCCTGTCAGACAGACACTTTTTAAGATTATTTTTCAGCCACACGAATGCGGCCTCGTGCATCTGCCAAAAAAGGGCTGCTTGTCTTTTTAAAGGAAATTACAAAAGCTTATAAGAGGATTTTCAAGGAATAATTTTTAATGGTAATCCACATTCAGGTCTCTCTATAATATTTAAGTCCTAACAGTGACCACTGGACACAGATTCAATCCTAACACTCAGTTTGCATGTTCAACAAATCAGATCAGCTTTGATGGAGGTGTGTGCTCTTCAGACTTTTAAAAGTAAGCACTCCCACCCACTCCGGAAGTTATCCTACAGTGAGGTTTACTGTAGCTGTATAACTCAAATGTCACGTGCGTCATGCCTATGTAGAGAAAAAATACTGTGGACATTCCTCCTCATTAGTCATGTTATTCTTGGCCCTGGGAGTACATTCTTACACCTGGCCTGGACCCTCTGCAAACCTCTCCTCGCCTCTGGTACAAGAACAGTCAGCTTCTATATGGCACTGACTGCCAGACAAGGAAAACCAATATGGGTCTAGATACACAGACAAGCTCAAGAGTTAAACCAATGCACGCATTCAGGTACATTAACTGTGTCAAGAGATGCAGATTAGGTTAGGACACAACCAGAAGTTAGTTCTGTCTTCAAAATAAAAGAGGCAAAACATTGATAGGTGACTGGAGTGTACAGATCATCCAACTTTGAATACTCAGTGTAAGTTTTTGATAAAACAGAGTGTAAAGACAGTTTTCCATAAAGACAGTTCAAAAAAGGTAATGATCACGTGTACATTTGGTATACAATCACTAAACAAAGATTCAACTGGAGCATCCAACTTCTATAGTACACATAATAACATTTATCTTAAATAAACCCCTTTCAGTTTCAGTACATTTTGAATAACAACAATGGCGCAGATGATTAAAAGATTAGAGACAAAAGTGAAGCAACACATACACAAACCAGATCAACAACGAGAAAAGTACAAACTCTAGTTGTGTTTAGAAATGCAGAAATTAGCTTAATCCAAGACAAGTAACAAACTCTGAGCTGTAAATGAGATCATAACAAACATAGGAGGGTTCACATATTTTTTACAGTATTTATTACCTCAACTTTCCAGCCAGATTAACATGGGTGGTTCCCTAACAAATCTGCAACTAATCAAATTATCAAAACCAGCTTGCAGTGAACCCTCGACTTTTAAGGTCACTTGCTGTCTGTAGCCTTACGAAATCCCCTGCTTTGCTCAGGTAGCCTTCAGGTGCTATCCAGCCTTCTTCACTTTAAGTGTAAATGTAACATAGAAAGTTCACTTTACTTGTTTGTAGTTTTAACAAGAACTGTTGATATTTGTCAATAATGGCTCCCTTTATCTCGTCTTTTTGCTATTTCACATCACAAACAGCAAGAACGTCTCCTTACATAAAGGTTTTATTTTGGAAATGAAGAGCGGAAGTTGTGTGCTTCATTCCGCTACCTTAACAACAGAGTCAGTTGAGGTGGACTGGAGTCGCGGCAATCAGAGCAAACAGCGCTCAGACCTGTGAACACAGAGGGAAGCGCAGCGAACAGGTTTCACCTCTTCTTCCTCCGTACCAACTCCTCTCCATCATGGATTTTTCTCGGGCTCGTGCCCTGCTCTCCGCCGGATAAACTTTGGACTTACATTTATATCATGGGAATATACTGTCTGTGCGCTCGGCACCGTGGATCTATATAGTCTTGATGGAAACCATGTCACCGCAGCAGGGGACCATGGGACAGAAGAGGTCCGACTCTCTGACTGGAGAGAGCAAGGCGCTTCCCGACAACAAAAAGGTACCAGTGACGCTTCTGTGTAGGTCTTTCAGTGATGATGGAGATGAATGTGGACACTGTTTCAGAGAGTTTTTGCAGGCTCAGTTGGCCGGTGTGCTCAATCCCAATTACACTCTTAAAAGATGTGAAAAGGGTTTCATTTTTTCAATATAAGTAGGCTATGGTCGTCCTTTATTTTAGCCTACCAGCAAGAACTTGCAGGGTGTCCATTTTCAAGAATGATTTTAAATAAGGATAAAAGACCATATGTTTTTCCTTTTATTGGGCTGCATTTTGAGTTTCTTTTTCTTAATATCTGCAAATCTGCAGATGTTTGGCCGGCTACAAGTCGGGGGTCAGCATTGGACTGGATAATAATTAAGCTGATGGTGATGTGAGCTCCAGTGTCACTCTGCCATGATTGTATTTTAAATAACAAGCAGTTATTTAAAACTTGTCCTTTTTTCGATATGCTTTATCAGACTTTTATCTGATGAATTTCACTTCTGAAAACCTCTATGGATCCATGGCGCACAAACTCGGTGAAAGTGGAAGAGTACAGTTTTTCTATTTGCTTGTTTGTTTTTACCAAATCATGACTTGATTAAACAACTTTTTAACGACGAAAAACGCCCAAATCTTACGGTCTTACTACTAGATTATACTTATCTATTACACTAGATTATACTTATCTATTACACTTATCTTCAATTTGTTTGTGTTATCCTGTAATAAAGATGTATCAATCAGACTGAGCTGAGGAGTCGAAAGGGAACCAAACAACAGAACAGGATAATATGCTGATGATTATTTGTTAATCAGACAGACAGCTGATTAACAAAGACAGAGAGACAGAGGAGTGATTCCTGCACTGCGGAGCCACCCATTTTGAGTTAATCATCATCACTTAAAAACATAAAAGTTTTACATTTAATTCCCAATCCCTGGCTTAACTGAAAATGCAGCACGCATTGTTACAGTTAGGCTAATTATTGTAGTTTTCTAACCCCAGTTTTGTGTGACTGGCACTGATAGATAGAAGGGGGATCCGCCAGCTGCTGGACATTTAAATTGTAGTAAACAGCGCCCCCACCCAACGCGTGTTTAAAGAGGTGTAACTGCATCTTCAGCAGCTGCCAAAATGCAGCACAAATCCGCAATGTGGTGGCGAAAGTTGGAAATATTATGTAAATGATGACCTCCAACATAACCAACACAATCCTCCGATAAACCTCTTCTGATGATGTCAAAGCCTTTTTTTGTGCCTTGACTCCCTTCATTATCTTGCCTTTATCTATAAATAGAAGGCTGAGCAGAATTTATGTAGGGTAATGGAGGTATAATGACCTAATCAACCCAGATACACTGTGTAAACTTGGCTACAGCTTAACATCACAGTCAACGCATGATGGTTTGCAGTTACTGTACAACGGGTACAGTAGTTCCAAGTACTGTTATAGTGTTATCCTCCTGTCTCTTCAGATCACTTTTTAGCAACAGAATATAGTTAACTCGTGTTTTTGTCATGTACAGTCTTTCACCACTTCCCAGCCCTGGGTTTATTGCTAGTGACATTTTGTCTCATGAAAATGTTGCTGCTGTAGCCCTTTTTTCATGAGCAGTTGCTGCACTTAGGCCTGGTTTGGGAAGTTTTGCACTGTGTTCAGCTTTGGTAAGTTGTGAGAAATGAGCTGTCAGACAGAGGAGAGAAACTGGAGCGTTGCATTGTCATCACTGACTGAGAATGTCTGCATAAATGTAAATCTCCACGTGCCTTCTTTCACTCAGAAGTTGTTTGTGTTGAGAGGCTTGTGTCGGAATGTTGAGAGTTCATCTTGAACTGTACTTGACATGCATAACATGTAGGGTTTATGGCATATCAGAGTTTATACTGCAGAGTTAGCTGAAATGATAACACTGGCGTTTTAAGTGAGTGCCTACAGTGCATGCTTCCTGTTTACTTTCTGCAGACAGTCAGCATAATATGAGGGCTTGCTTTTTCTTTTTCACAAGAAGCCTCAGACTGAGTATCTTCAACTAAGTGATGTTACCCCTTGATTTTGACCCACCTTGGATAACTATGACCTGGATGACCGAGAATCTACACAGACAAGAAGCCTCATTGTTGCTTAATCATGCCAAGTGGAGGGCTTTCATGTCAGGGCTTTATGCGTCCTGTCATCCACCTCACACCTGAAGGAAGAACGAGCATGTTATCTTGCGAACGTTACTGTCTCCTGCAACCCTGAAAATGTACAGTGTCTGAAGAACAGAAGTCCTTAAAAAAATTGCTGACTTTGCAGACTCAGCTGGGTCAGTCTGTTACATTACTAATGAAAACCATCCCAAAATATTTTCCACAAACCATAAAACCAATTCAACTGACCCAAAATGTAACAAAATAGTTGTCTGGGCAATTTCATAGCTATGTGATAAATCGAAAAAGTTTTGTCACCCAGCATGGCAAACCAGCATGTTTGGAGAAATGTTAAGTAGATGCATCTTTCTTTTCTCTAAGCACTCTAGTGGTCCATGATGGACATCTTGTAACATTTTTTAGTTTACACCTATTATTTTATGCTGGTCTGTAGTAACTTTGAGTCGAACATGAGTCAAATTCTGTCCAGAGTAGTGGAATGTTACAATGTTACCTCATTGACCCTTCAAAATGAGTTCAGGAAGTCTAATTTAATTTCTGTTGCTATGTTTGTTTTCTAGATTGAATGCCTGTAGTGTTGTTTTTTTTGCATGTTTAGGGATCACATGGTTTTGGTGTGTTCTAAATAGATTAGGTATAATTGTCTATGAAGATTCTCAGTCATCCAGGTCATAGTTATCCAACGAAGGTTAAAATCAAGGGCAACTGGACTTGGTTTTAACCAAGATTAGGTATAATTGAAATAGCTGCAGCAGTTACAGGGATGTCTGTCATACTTCACTGAGGGAGCTTACAATTTAACATGTTACAGTGAGAATATATGTGGCTTCTTACACATTGGGCAACTTCTACATGTCATATTTCTCTACTTCAGTCTCCCTTCAGGTCCCTTTGTCACTTATTTTTCTTTCTGTCGCCATCTTTGACTATTTACCTCACTTCCTCTTTTCCTGTTTTCCTCTTTTCTGCTGTCACTTCTCCTTTTTTCTGCCACACACACACACACACTGGAGTTTTGTCCATTTCCTTGTCTGCCTGTATTTCCTGTATTGGCTACCGCCACCAACCAGCCTCAAGCAATGCTGACTTTTTGCTTTGTGTTTCCCCCTCCATAAACATTACATGTTATCCGTCATGGGATGCAAACCAATAAGAATGGTGAAAACCATCACCTACCTGTCACTGCTTGCATTGACCCATCTCCTCTCTCTCTTTCTCGCTCTCTCTGATTGTGCAGAAGATGAAGACCCTGGCCCAGAGACGACAGTCAGCTCCCTCGCTGGTCATCAGCAAAGCACTTACCAGATCGAGAAGCACATCCCGGTATGAGCAAACACACATAGAGCCTGCTTTCAGAACAGTGAGCTGCTGTGGTGCTGACATCATTGTTGGCCTACAGCTCCTCAATTTTTTGTTTTGTTTTTTTACAGTTTCTTCTCAGTTCTGTTTGAACCAACATTTTGAATTAACAGTTACTAATAAAATTTGCTCATGGGTTATTATCTAGTCATTATTAATGACTACACCAAAAGTTGCAGTGTTTATCATTGAAACCCCTCAACCTTTCAGCTCCAGAAACACAGATCCAGGGGTTTAAGAGGGCGATTAGGGAGGGGTGAGATTAGAGAAGAACAAAGTGAAGCTGGGAGGCTGCAGGTTAAAACATTGAGTGGAATTGGAAAGTTCTGCTTCCTCTAGGCTACTGTCAGTTCTCTCTCTGGACAAAGACAGATAAAAAATAAAAAAACACATTTCAAACTGACTTTACAGATATTTTCACAAGATTCAGAAAGTTCTCCCATATTGTCTTAAAGTTTTCTCAAACATTGGTGCTGAGAGGTTGGCCTCCCTGACTCATTCATGGCTTAGAGTGGGTTTAAATGCTTACTTCTCCCCGAGCTATCAGGCTTTTCATCACCAACAAATCCCTTCCTCCGGAAATAAGCCATTACAAACCCCTTTGGGAGGGTATTTATTTACTAGAATCTCTGCCTAATACATCCTTGCTGGTGCTAGCTTTTTCAGTATTTTAGGGAACAATTTAGGGAATTTCACCAACCCTTCTATATCATATTGTCACAGAGAAACACCTTGAAGTTCAACAATTGCCAAAAGGAAGTGCATCAGGATCCCTTAAGGAATGTCCCAGAGTTCCAGAGTGATGCAGGCTGGAAAACCTCAAAATGCTTCTCAAAGCACTTTTAGGCTTTAAAATATAGGTTTTTAGGACATCATAATTTCTCCTATGAGAAAATGCCTGAGGCTGAAACTTAATGTGATGTGACTGTCTGACATGTTTATGATGTGTGTGCGAGCTAGTGGCAATTTTTTCAGTGTTTGCAGAGGGTAATCAGGCTGGGCTGCAGCACACTAAACTGTGAAACTCGACCATTTAGACCAGTACTGAGGGAAACACTCCACACTGTTAAATGGGTCAGTGCTCTTGGGGCAGTGTGTGTGTATATTTGTGTATGTGTGCTGAAGAAAGTGAGAAAGACAACTCACATATTTAGTTTGTAGGCAGAGAAAAGGGCGAGACAGGCAGAGTGCTGAGTGAAAGTCACTTAGTCTGACCTGTGTGTGTGTGCTACTTAAAGGTCTCAGGAGGTATGGAGCCAGGGCTTGACACTCTCAGCTGTCACCCTTAACCTTTGACCTTTTATCAGGAGGTGTAGGGGCCAGTGGTAGTCACCTGGGGTCAACAGCTCCCATGTTGAGTGTGTGAGGTGTTCATTATTCCTGTCTGGATGTGTGGATATGTGTGTGCAAGGAGTGCTACCGAGGAAGAGATGTGAAATTGTAGTGGTCAGGTGACTCAGTAGATAAAGGTGAAAGGTCATAGAAGTGATTATTGCAAATTTATTTCAACAGGTACCAGCATTTATTTTCATATTTTTTTGTCTTTCTTGTTTTTTTGTTATGCATTGATACCATGTCTGTGCTTACTGCTGTATAAAAACTGTAACACCCTAAAGTCGCATTAATGTAGTTTTAATGGATACATCAGTTCTGCCAGCAATACTTTGCTGTGGCTTTCTCATTATTGCATTACAACAGTGCTCTTTATCCCATTAAATCCCTGGCTCAGTTGTTATTACAAGGGAGAGAAAGTATGTATTATGTGTATCAAGTACTCCAAATGTAACTGAGCAGCTTTATTCAATTTTGAGCACTATTTCAAATCACAAATAGCGTCAGAGTAGCCTGCAGTTCTGCTTTCTTTGCCCAGTCAGAAGGACTTCCGTTTCAGTCCGAATCTCTTAAGGAAATCTAAGATAGGATAAAGCTCTCTTCTAAGGAGAATAACAATGACTTGCAGAGGAACTTGCTTGCCTGGTCGATCCATATTGAAAATGTGACAGCCCACAAAGTCGCATGGGTTCTTTCACCTTGACCCTGTGGAACTAAGTAGTTGTTACTCAGATTAGTCAGGAGTTTGTTTATAACTAAAGTAATTTACTTATTATATTTATCATGAACTGAGCAATATCACAATCATGTGAAAGTATTTCTTTTACTTTGGTAGAATGTTCTAGTGTTTCTTTGTGATCATTACCAATCCAAATTAGCAACCAATTTATCATCAAAAAGTTACATTATATAATTCTATAATTATACTTGAAAAAAAAGAGAGAGATGCAATAGCTAATCATTTTTATTCCTTTCCTTTATCTGACTCCTTCATTTGCTCCCTCTGTCTTGCCTTTCCTATCAGGCCTAGAGGCACTGAAAGGCTCTTTGGCCTTCAACTCAGACACTGACATCACGTCCACACACACACACACATATGCACACATATGCACACAAGCACTTCATTCAGAAGTATAACCTCATCATTTGGCCTTCAGCCGTACAGTACAGGGCATTATGGGTTCAACCTGCAGTATAAGGCAAAGTATCAGGCAATGAAATCTATACTGCGGGGAGGAAGGTGGCTGTGCCATAAGCATAAAAACATATGATTGGCCCTGAAATCTCTGACCTCACACACACACACACACACACACACACACACACACACACACACACACACACACACACACACACACACACATCCAAAAAACACCTGACTGTACAGGGGCATGCAGACGGAGATACAAAGCACATTCACTTTTTAATGTGCATACACTACTGTCCATTCTGTGCCCTAGTAGACAGACAAACGTTTGTATTGAGGTATTATAGTTTTTAGGATATTACTGCAATATTGCAATTCTAATTTGTTGAATCTGAAACCACAATTCTAACCTTAATTAAGCATTAACATTTTCTCAGTTTTGGTGAATTTGTTTGATTTTTCTCATTGATTGAGGACGCACATTCACTCACATCATGCAAGAGACATTTCCTGGTTTTAATAATGAGCTCTGCTAAGGATATCATGGCTAAAAGTATTCAGTATTCTGACCTCATCCTCTGTGTGTGCCCGTTCCCTCTGGCTATACAGAGAGCATTGTGTGTCAGCCAGAGATTACATTATAGTTTGCCTATGGAAATGATCTGGTGTAGCCAGTGTCAGTTCTGGGTGAGGTGAAAAAGATTTGGAGCAGTTTAAAGTTTGATTTTAAAAACTTGGTCGCCTGCTTAATGTTTCTAGCTTCAGTGTTTCGGCACTTCTTTGGTCTCCTGTCCACCACACAGTATGGGCAGGACAATGGCATCTTTTTTGTTTGTTTTTGTCTCCGGGAAAGAAGTTTACTACTTAGATTCTCAGTATGATTCAAATTATGAAAGTAATTTGAAACGTATCACTGCTGCTCTTCAATCTTAGCTTACTCCGTCAATGTCCTTTGGTATCTTCGCCCATTACAGCAGCCGATGCAAGAGCACTTACAGTAACGATACCGATGTCCGGATGTGTTATCTTGTAGGTTTCCTAATATAAACTCGAGATTTATTGCTAGCAGCTTAACCTCTGTGTATGAAACCTCTGGTGGATTTTTCTTGAGTCAACAACATCAACATCAAGCAAGCGCAACTACACAAGACACAGCAAGCCGGCTATTAAGTTACTTATAAGTTAATTACTTACTATTCCAATAGCAAAAAGTCCAGCTCGGCATCTGTCCTGCTTCCTTTCAGCTCATTTAGCACGTGCCAACGAGTAAAAGACAGGCCGATATTTACTGTTGTCCGGTCTCTTGCTTGGTCACTCTCTTTTTCTCTTCCTCGCTTCCTCCGACAAAGTTTTCTTCTGTCTCCTTGCAGCCTCTGAATTACAGAGAACTTACATTGTACATTATATGCATTTGTCATGATAAAATAAAAAATAAATGTCCTGCCTGGGCTTCCAATGTTACATAGCTCAATAGCTAGCATTGCGAGCTTGAAATGGTAAAAAATGAGACGTCATTTACCCTCTTACAGTGTACCATCAAAATGATTATGAAGCTCTTTAAGATAAAAATAATATATGATGTTGCTTGAAAATTGGAGTCTAATTCAGTTATGTATCCCTTGTTTATTGTCTTTATTGTCACGTTCACTGCAGTTTTGTTGCAGTGATGAACAAACTTGCCACTGTAAATTTAGGAGATGGTACAAACTAGTGTGTGTTTGTAATTGCAAAATGACATCTTCCTCAATCTTTATGTTAACAGACACTCTCAGAGATAGACACTGAGCTGTCAATAGCTGCTTGTCTGGACAGCCGTATCTGGGACAAAGAGGAAAAACTGGTGGTGATGATGATGATGATGCAATATTCCACTGGACCCACACATACACACATATCTTCAGTGAATCTTTTACTTTGTGTTTTGTTGTTTCTGTCAGAATTTACATGTTGCATAAAGAACGAAGAACTGAGCTGAGGGTTTCTTCTCGAGCCACCAGCCTTCTGTTCATTCAGTCCTTCTTAGTTCATCTTGGATTGATTGATCGATGAAAAAAAACATAAAATGTGTTGGTGGCCTTGGAGTCAGCTTTGCTACCAAAGGAAAATCAGATGCAGACAAATTTATGATACAGATGACAGAAACACACAGCCGAGCTGAGCAGATGGAAAGAGTTATATAAGTGCATGTCATTGCTGGCCCGAGGGAGTCACTGTGCTCGGTCATCGTAGGACATCGTTTGACAGCTGAGCTGACCTAAGCAATGGTGTATGTAAAATAGTTGAATGAGTGATGGCAGGAGGGAAAAAATGGACTGAGAGAGGAGAGTGGATGACGGACATGTCAGCAAAAAGTGAAGAATAAGGAAAAGATAATCTGGGAGAGAGAGGAGACAGAGAAAGGTACAGCTGTTTGTCCAGCTGTTGTCCTCAGGGTGTATACTTACAGGCGTGTATGTGTGTGTGCGTCTGCATGTGGGTCATGGTTGTTTCAATGAGTAAGACTTATCTTTTTCATCCCAGCTTCCACACATCTGATTAACTGAGTCTGTAAATCATTACCAGGAGTAATGCAACAGCAACAGGCATGTCAGTCCATGCGAATGATGCAGCTTACTGCTGCCAAGTCCAGTTTCTGTCCATCAATTCAATCGTGTCTCGCTCAGTGACGAGAGAACTCTTTTCTTTGGTATTCACCTCAGGTCTTATCCTTGGTTGTTATTTAAAATTCTGTTAGTATGCAGCTTTTGATTTATATTTAAATTTATTTTCTGATTCTGTCTATGTTGTGATTCTACTCCAAATTAAGGGTCTAAGGATAGAAAGCCCTCTTGGAAAAATGTGTGATTTGGGGCAATATAAATCAAATATACTTCAAAGCCCTAGTTTGTGCTTATAAATTGTATCAACCTTTACATACAAATCTTGTCCATTGCTGCTTAATTATTCATGCTGGGACATTAGTATGCTATGTTGTGTGGTACACTGGCCCCATATTGTGTTCCAAAACGTCAACAGTTGTCCCTTCAGCGCCGTGCCTCACCAAAGGTGGCCATGTATGCACAGGCAGGCTGAACACTTAATTTATCAACATCACATGATGTACAATGGAGCCATTAGCTCCACATCCATCAGATTCAAAGGATGACTGGCTCAGCTGTCAATCTTGCATTCAGGAGGAAGGGTTGTGTGGTGAATACGGACAATGTTGTCTTTTTTTGGTGTTGCAAGATGTGAAAGGGGCTTTACGTGAAAGTTTGTCCATTAGAAATATTGTGTGTGAGTGTGGGTTCTTCTGACAGGAGTATTTCCCGGATCTGCAAAGACAATAAGAACAGTGGATTTTTTGAGACTTTAGCTTGGTGATGGTGTTAATCCCAGCGCATCTTAATCAAGGAACCCCAAAATCCTCCCAACGTCCCTGGCATGTGATATTAAGAGAGCAGTTACTGCCATGTTGAGAGATCCAATTGACGCTGAGCTTTGATGCTTGGCGAGTCACATGTCAAGGAAGAGATATCAAGACTCATTTTGAACTTTATGAACTTCTTTGGAGAAATGTGGACAAAGGGAAGGGGAAAATATAGAGATTTGTCACTATGCTGAAGTGTTGAAAATGAAAGATTTAAATGTTGTTGCTCCTGGACAAAGAAAGAAAGAAATGCTTAATTTAACAGTGAAATGGTGCATGAGTTATGTAAATGTTTTCAATGGGGAGTAAAATCATTTCACAGTACACCACATGGAAAGTATTTTCTTTTTTCCAGGAACAATAGCTGATTGTTTTGCAACTGTAATCATTACAGCAACAGGGTGTCATTTCCTTTACAGTAAGTATTGCTGACATATACCTCTTATACCATTCTTCATCTGTTTTAAAACTCTTAAACAGTTTCAGTAAGTTTTCAACTCCCGGTCTTGAAGGGCAACCTGTCCCGCAGAGCATAAATGCTTAATTGGCTACATTCATCCATCGCTTTTAATTGAATTCACTCAGTGCCCTTTGGATTTATTTTTGGATGACACAGAAAGACAGACAAAAAGGGAAACACTGCAGTAGTCCTCTGTTCTTCGTTAATTAATGACGTAACCAATAACTTACACAATGTAGCTGGAAGGATTTTGGCATGTGACACAATCCAAGCTTCTCTGTCTTCCCAGCAAGACTTGGACTATTACCGGGTGCTTTGCTGAAGCAGTTACCCACAAAATTAAGTGTGTCCTCGTGGGTGTCAAAGATACATATCAAGTACGAGTAAGAGATGGAATGAAAAGTAGAAACTATGTTAAGAAGTGGGTGTGTACATGCGTGAGAGAGCAGAAAGTGTATGTGCATGTTTGTGTACACAAAACAGACACAGAATTGCAGAGCCAGAGATAGAAAATGTGTATATGTGTATGTAAGTGGAGAATCTGGACTTTTATCTGGTAGTGAAGGGTAAACAGGAAAGGATGGGGATCTCAGACTATTTCCTCTTCCTCCAGAAATTCCCCCCTGTGTTCATCAGTGGCATATATTGACAGCAGGGAAACTGATACACGGTAGATATTTATAACTAAAATAATAGCAAGCAAGTTTCTTTTTAATAAAACCTTTTAAAACAGTACTTAACACTGTTTGAGCACTTACTGTTTTACTGTTTAAAACAGTAAAACAGTAAGTGCTCAGCTTTTTGTGTGACTGTTTAAGGTAACAGAGCCATCTTTGTGCAGCTCCAAAAACATGCAAATAGTAATCCATTTCTAGCCAAAACAATTTGTGCTACAGGTCCAAAAGTCCAATATTTATTTTACTGACAATGCTTGATTATGTGTGTGGTTGCGATATGATGAGTCAGTAAATGAAATCCATGAAATAATGAAAAAATATTCTGCCTTGAACTAGGCTTCACAAGCTGTTGAAGCAACATAGGCATTAGTTATCTGCTTGCTGTTGCATTGTTATTCCACACTCTAGAGGAGTTTGGAGAAGCCCCAGTGCTAATAGAGCACAACGAAAACACTGGAATAAATAAAGCTAAATACATAATGTTCAAGGTAATTCAGATTTTACTGATAACTCTTTAGATTCAGCTTCTGCGTTCCGGCCTACAACCACTAAATCATTAGATTCTTCAACGTTTACTGCAGTTTAGCTAGTTTTCTCATATGCTGCCATCTCCCCAGAGGTAATGAAAATGTTTTGTTTCAAATACATCACATGGAGATAATCCGCTTTCTGACCTGATTGTGCTCTAAGATTTGATTCTTGAGGTTTATCAAATATCCATCAGATATATGGAATTATTAATGGTAAATAGTTCAGAGGTTTGAGGGGCTGGGCTCTGACTAAAAGGTTTGCCAGTCAGTGAGAAAGGTCGACAGTGTTTTGCTCGCTATCTCCAGTTACTCAACAGCCAATAGTCAATGGTCTAAATGTGTGAATGTGCAGAAGGTGTTGACATTTCACATGTGCTGAGTTTATTGACAATGAGGAAGCGCAAGTCTAGTGGACAAAAGGACTTAAATTCTGTCCAAATGTCCTGGCAAAAGTACTTAGTTTAAAGTGTGCAGTTTAACAGCATTCATGGCTATAAATGAGCATGCTTCAGTGACGGCTGGTTGCATTTCCACACAGCTCTGCATATTCACTTTAAGGAGCTGTCTTCTTCTGATCGTCACTAAGCAGCTACATTGTAACACTTTGTTCCCTCAGTGCCTTGCTCAAACGGCCTCCTAGGACCTCTCAGTCTACCCTGTCTGTCTGTGAAGGCAGATTGTAAATTTGTCTTATTGGGCTCTATAGATAAAGCCGACTTGACTTGAATTTGAGCTGAACCACATCCAATGCTGGGGTTCACATCCTCCTTTTCAGAGGGATGCATCCAAACAAACCGAGACCACACATTTCTCCCTTGTTAATGGTGTATTTCATTTTTTTCCTTGGTTTTGTCCCCCAGGGAAAGCTGCATGACACCAGTCAGCCCAGATTCTTGCCCCCTGGTCCAGGCCTTCCTGGCGGAGTGTCCAGGCCGCCTATTCCTGGGGCATGTCCAAACGCAGCTGAAGACGGGCTTGCAGACCCAGGAGAGACACCTCTTTCTCTTCACTGACACACTGCTCGTCGCCAAAGCCAAGTAAGTTTCTTTTTGTGCATCCTGTGAAATGATGGAGAGAATGAAGGAGTGTATGTTTATGTGGTTGTGTGAGTGAGAGGGAGACAGAAAATTGTGACAGGGAGACATAAACAAGAGAAAACAGAAAACAAATTTGAGAAACAAAGAAGCAACATTCCATCTGTTCAGTTTTTCCAAAACTGAAACAAAAAAACAATCCATAGAGGATAGAGTCACATCTTTCTGCTGTCTCTTTCTGTTCTCCTCCCCTTACTCCCCGCCGTCCCTCATTTTCTTTGCAGTATATAATTATTTCCCAGCCAATTAAATCCATATGAAGCCTGGCTCAGATCAAAGCCACACTGGCTGGCCTGCCTTGGTCCTACAGTATGAGGCTCCGTACCCACAAATGGAACACACTGCAACACACACATGTTCAAAAATAGAAGCTTAAAGAGCACATTTATGTTTTTGAAGTCCACAAACACACACATACACTCACTAATACACACATTTAAACACATAGACATGCAGAGACGGAAACAGACTTCATCCCTGTGTACCTATGTACTTACTGTACACACACACCCCTCAATGCAAACACTGCAGGACCTCTGTGGTCTGCTCTGGGTAGTCATGTGCCAGTGGGTGGAGCTGACCCTTCCAGCACAGAGGTATATGCTATAATGGGCTATTACATTGTGGCTGAACACAGGGTGAGTTAAAGGAATGTGTGTCGGTATGTGTGTGTTTGAAAGAGAGAGGGAGAAGAAGTTAATTGATGTGTATGTGCGCGTGTGTTGTGCCTGTGTAATAGCAGGGAGAGCATCTGTGCATACCACATGTGTGCGTTTGGAGTTTTCCCCTCTATAATCACAGATGTAGTGATGGATAAATCCACTTCTACTGAGCCTGCCTGTCTTAAAATGATGGAAATAGCTAGATCTTTTTTATAATTCTAATCTATATAAAGCATTTCTTGAAAGAGGTTTGTGGAAAAATGTTCCATGAAGAAAATTAAACGTTAGATTGCCACAGTAGGGGATCCCAGTTTGTTCCTTTGTGGAACCCCGTGGTAAGACTTTCAGGTTTTCATGAAACTTTTCTGGGCTTCCTCTTTTGCAAATATTTTCCTAAATTTGTTATGTAATTGATAGCTGATCTACAGGTTATTAATCTACAGAATTTTTGAGAATTTATTCATCAGTGAAGTAATTTATGAAGCAAAAATTCCAAAGTATTACTGGTTTAATTTCCTCAAATGTGAGGGTTTTCATCTTTTTCTGTTTGCAATCATTGTGAATTGTTTATTTATGAATTTAGGACTATAGGTCAGACAAAGCAAACAATTTAGAGATCATGTTGACCTATTGGCTTTTTTCTCTATTTCTTAAATTTTAAGATTAATGACAATAATTGTTAGCTGGATACCCTAGCCCTTAATTTAGCACAATGTGTTTTCTGCAGGTCTCCCACTCATTTCAAGGTGAAGGCACAAGTCCGAGTGTGTGAGATGTGGACGGCCAGCTGCATGGAGGAGGTGTGTGAGGGAAGCACCAACCCAGAGCGGTGCTTCGTCATGGGTTGGCCCACCTGCAACTGTGTGGCCACTTTTAGGTACACACACACACAGACACACACACACACACACACACACACACACACACACACACACACACACACAGTACAATATAAGCAAGTTGTAGGAATGTCTGCAAGGTGAACTGTAGTTTCAGGTTCCAAGATTATCTTAATTCAATCAAACAGGAGCAATTCAATGTAACTTGACAGTTATTCCTGCTAAGAACACAAAATATATTTCCAAAATGCCCCTTTGAGTTGTTTCAGTGTACTTCCTAGGGTACACTGTGTTCTGAGGTGCAAATGCACGCTGCAAAAGGGAACTAAAAACTGAACTCGCAACCACAACATCTCTAAACCCTAAAGCTGCTCAATCCAACCACAGTAAGACTAGATAACCACACACGCACCACACATACAAATACATCCATATATGCTGTGCTGTATGTTTGCATCTTCCTCAATGGCATCCACACATTTGCACTCATTGACACACATTCATTAAATTTTGCATCACCAGGAATCCAGTCATAGCTCGGGGCGAAGTCTGCGGATTTAGCCAGCAGTAGTTAACATAACAGAGTAAAACAGACAGTTGCTTTTAACATGATTTCCTCTGATTATGTTTTATCACTCTCTGTACTCCTCTTCAGCTCCGAGGAGCACAAGGACAAGTGGTTGGCACTCATCAAAAGGTAAATGTTTTGTTAAATCCCCTACTACTTTGTCTGCAATGGTTTGTTTTGGTATTTTAGCAGTAATTAATAATTCAAATCAGATTTCCCCTACGGGACCGGAAAGATTCTTAATTTGGATAGAAGTGAAGTGATTAAATAGAAGCCAGCTCAACATGAATAACAGTAATCACAACAAATAGAAATCAACTGGCCTGACAGACGTTGTGAGATTTGTAATGAATTTAGAAGATCTGAACCATTCTGATGAATTCTTTATGACTAATGCATACATTGTATTTACAGATATGATGAATTACTTGAGCTTTTACATGCATATGTTTGTCTTCCATATCACAGTGCTGGATTGGCCACATGAACTAAACTTATATTCAAAATGCTATTTTTATTTTAACTCCACACAGTCGGATAATTGAGGGAAAAGAGAAGGATGACCCGAAGGCCGTTCCTCTGAAGATATTTGCAAAGGATATTGGAAATTGTGCATATGTAAGATTCTCTTCTTGACTCTGTGATTACTTACTGCTTCTGTTAGCACAAAAATGAATATTGTTTGATCGTCTGTCTTTAAGTGGGGTAATTTAATGACATCAATAGCAGTGCTAGCCTTTGTGTAACACACAAGCAACTAGATATTTCCATAATGCTTTCCGAAATGTTTCCACCAGGCCAAGACACTTACGGTCAGCAACACTGACAGCACCAGCGATGTCATCCGCATGGCTCTGCTGCAGTTTGGCATATCCGTGAGTAACCAAAGTACACTGTTGAAACTCAGCTCAATATCCAATAAATATACTTTGAAGTGATGTTAAAAAGAGATCAGACGAATCAATGACTTTAAAAGAAGCCTCTACTGTAGCTATCCAGTCCAGACATTAGAAATAACATTTGTTAAACATCCATCTATTGGCTGAGTGTGTCAATATTAGACTGTCCAAACAAAGCATTACCAGAGTGTGAAGCATGTATACAAAGTAAGTTTTTAGTCTTTATCCTAAGATTTGTAATGTTTCAGAACATTTTGTATATTTTTGGAAATGTCACCATATCTTAAATAAAGATATCAATTCAAGGTTAGTATTACATTACTGGTCGGCTGAAGAGGAGCTGGTTTGCACAGCTCTTGCTGTAGGTCTCAAACCATTCTCTACTGTAGCAGCATCTGTAGAGGTTTCTTTTTTAAACACAGATGTGCATTCATAAAGGTACCTCGTTTAAACCCGATTCTCTTTTTCTCTTGTCTAGGGCTGCGTTAAAGACCACCGGTTGTGGGTGAGCTCCAGTAAGGACGACCCGCCATACCCTCTCATCGGTAAGCCCACCTGTAATAGATATTATCATCTAAAACCTTCCTGTTAAAACACCATATGAGAAAGTAAGAGTGTGATAATGGGTCTTTTAAAAATGATCTGCATGTATGCTTACAATTACATCTTCCATAAATTCATTGAAGTTAACCAAAAAAACCTGACGTCTCGTCCTATTGTCTCCCATGATGAATATTTTGGTAATCCAGGCAGTACTAATGAAAAGAAAACCCACAGCAAAGGGCACTACTGTAAAAGCATCAGCAGTACACCAAAAACTCAACATCTGGGAGCATTCCAGAGCAATTAGTTTTAAGTCACAGTGGTATTTCCGTTACCAAAATCTTTTGTTCTGTAGTTCACACTGAATTCTTAACATCCCAACTCCAGGCTGCTGACTCATTGCTGCACTGCAATAGTTCTGCTCTAATTTTAATCAGCTTTTTTTGCTTTGGCTCCACATCACATGCACAGACTGCACATACCAGACCAATAACCTCTAACCTCTTGACCCTGACCTTTCATTTAGGCCACGAGTTTCCCTTCAGCATTAAGATGAGCCACATTCGGGATGGTGGGAGCAGTAGTGGAGGACTGGGAGGAGGACCAAGGAGGGATCCAACGAGTCCCACAGACTGTGCAGGGGTGCTGCTGCTGGACCAGTGTCTTCCCCCAGATACGCAGTGCCAGTTTATCCTCAAACCCAGCAAAGTTGTACCCGGACAGGTTCCTCTTATAGGTAAGACAGCTGGTCAGGACTGTAGTTCCCATTCTGGTGGTCAGCAGAGGAGTGTGCATGAGGTCACATGATACTTTGTATGTGGACAACTTCAAATAACTGTGTGAGGTAACACTGCTCAGGTTTGCCATCATTGGACTATCTGTGGTGCTACCATAGGATCCGACATAATCAAATGGAGATCCAAAACAACACTGAAGAATATTGCTTTGTCATGTGAGAGAGTGAAAACACTAGAATTTTCTAAAGAAAACGTGCCATTTTGCCGTGATTATTGTGCTAACATAAAAATCTGGCCTAGTGAAGCCACTTTTTTGGTCAAGTGTGAATAAGAATCTTTGTACTGCCATAAGGCAACAGGCATATAACTACTGTCAATAGTGGCAGTCTGCCCATGTACTGAGAAAGTGACATAAAGTATGTGTTGTGAAAAACAGCAGTGAAAGATGAGATTTATCATCAACATGACAGTTGAGGTTGAGGAAGTAGATGCTCGGTGTCAAAACAAAACAAAAAATCCCTAAATCAAATTCTCTCTGAAATTGAGGACACAGAAGTATTAATGCAGAACAGAAAGTACTTCCTCAGAATTTCACGCTTATTATTCACATTCATAGACATAAGGTCATGTTGTTAGTTCTGAGGAAGAATCAAAGGGTGACCAAGAAAAAAAGCAGTCAATGAGAATGGTGGGAAAAGAGATCTTAGCCGACGAGGGGTTACAGCAGGGGTTGGGAGAGATGCAGTGTTAAAATAAGAAAAACATCAGACAAACAAAGAGGAAGAAACCCCAGAAGGGACGGATAAGTGTGAGAATAGGAAGATGAAAAAAGATGACACAGCTATTGAGTAAGTCTGAAGGTCAGCGGAGGGGACGGAAAAAGAAACAAAAGACTGTAACATGGACAAAGAAGAATTTACAGAGGGAGAGACGTCAAAAGTGAGAGGGACAGAAAAATAAGGAGGTGGAAAAAGTTAAACAAGAGGGCAGTGGACGGGAACAAGGACGAGAAATGGGGATACAGAGGGTGGAAAAAGGAGGGGATGAGGTTTAGTGGAAAACAAGTTGAGGAGAAAAAGTGTTTTTTTTCCAGGGATGGAGGTTTCATTTTGCCAACCACAAGCTTAGCCTGAGATTCTTTTGCCTCAAGCACAACGGTATCTTGCATAATGGTTCAATTCAAGCCCCGCCGCTATAGAGGCCTAATTGCTCACACCCAACCCAAAAAGTTAACGAACGTGTGTGTTTACTGAATGGGCGCCCTGGCAGAAGCCCCTCTTTTCAGGCATTTAAAAAATCCTGCAGTCAAATTCTGGCTTGAATGTTACAAACATGTTAAATAAAACTTTAGTGATGTTGATTTTTTCGCCAACTTTTTCCAAATTGCAACATAGCCTACTGCATGTGCTTCAGAGATCAATGTGAGTTATACCTCCAGTGCTGTGGAGGATCACTGTTTGTTATGAGCCAAAAAGCAAAGAATTTTGAAGAGAAATACTGCATCTAGCACCTGTTTTATTATGTGCCAGCAGAAGATTATAGTAGGATGACAGACATTGCCCACTCACAAAACAAATAATCCGTCTCTGTTTCCTCATTCCCCTCTCGAAAACAGTTCCCTGACTGGAAAGTTGTAATGATATAACACCATTTATAGCGAGGACATGTTTTATAGATGAGAGGTGCCAGAGCAGGCCAGTAATTCTCTTACTGTTAAACTTTGTTTCAGAATGTATTTGGGCATAACGCCACAGCAGATTGTTAAAAACAAGTTCTATGTGAGGTATGCCACATCATTTGTGGGCCCTTTTGAGCTGCTGGGTCCTCCGCCCACTGAAAGAATCTTACATTTGACAGGAAAGTCCCACCCTCTACAAATCACAATCGTTTGGTGTATAAATGTTATCATTTCCAAGATTGTTGGCAAGTCAATGTTGCTACAATTAAATTCCACCACAGTAAACCTTTTAAAAGATTTACTGCAGTCTTGACTTTAAAGTTGGTTCTGTGTTACATGAAGGCAACACAGGTTTGAATCACGTATTGCAGAGAAATTAGATTAAGCAGTAAATGCCTGCTGCGCATTCACATTAACATGCACTTCAATGCACACACAGTATGCAGTTTCATAACTGCAGAAACATGCTGAGCTGTTATGTCATAGAGAACATGTAGACGCGGGGCACACATGACAGACACATCAACACAAACAACACATGTAGACATTTTGACTTGTCACCCCTGAGCAAACACAACAAGGAACACACAGTCACAAGCCCTAAGAGACACACATAGTCCCATACATACATGCATACATGCTTTCAAACACAAAGGAACACATATGGATACACATAGACACCTACAGACACACACACACACACACACACACCTCAAATTAAATGGTGCTCTTGACTGCAAGGGCATGTCTATAGATGTTTCCCAAACACAGAATCAGTGGTTCTTTCTTCTTCTGTCTTTCTGTCAGTGTCTTGTTGGTGTCTTTCTCTTTAACAATATCCCTCTGTGTCTTTTACTCTCTCTCTACTCACCTAAACTTTTTAGGGTGTGACTGTGAAGCTGACATTTAGTGGACAGACCAAGCATTCATGTGCATGCTGAAAAAGTCCAACATCTGGGACTAGTAGGCTAACTGATGAACAATTCACAACCTACTTTGTTGGGAAAATCTAACCGGTACACATAAAATAACAAATACAAAACCCTTACATAAGCTGCAGTTTTACTATTTGGTGATTCATCGCGCATTGTTGAATGTGATCTCTATTCCTGAGTGCCCTCCACATTACTCAAGCAACCACAGTTTGATTCTATCTGAAACCACAGCTAAACCTCTTCCTCTTCCTTCTCCCCAAAGAGCCTGGTCAGCAGAAGTCTTTTAAGAGAAAGAGGTCTCTGATCAACTGGCCTTTCTGGAGAGGCTCCAACACACAGCTGGACGCCATGCCCTTGTCCCCAACCTCGCTCTCCCCCACTCAAGGACGGCTGTTCGGACGACCCCTGAGCTCCGTCTGCTCTTCAGACCACAACCTACCCAAGCCTGTCATGGTGAGCCGAGTGGAGGTCACGTAGAGCAGCAGGAGGGGTCAGGACCCCGTCTGGAGGGATCATGGGATGATTTGGGGTTTACCGTGTATTTGGGGAAAGGGAGATGTAGTGGTATGAGGAAACAGATTACATTTTATGCAATACATTTTTGAGCTTTTGTCTGATATAGTTTTATCATTACTTACTGTTTACTGTATGTCTCAGATTAATGGTTTAAGTTGTACATTATAAATTAAAGAAATAGTGGACATGCTGGACTGACTACAGAAGTGAAACCCCAGTCTGTTGAATAAGCAATCCAGATTCTACCCTCAACAAAAATGTTTCCTTTCTGATTATATGGGCTCCAAAGAACCCTTTTAGAAGCCATTGTTGGGTTTTAAAGGGTAATAATGAAATAAATTAAATTATTATTATTATGGCAGTTAAATGTTTGACAGTCAGTGGACATATTTGAAAATTTTATTAACCCTAATCCACATTAAAAATCATTGAATAACCCTCCTAGCATGGTGTCCGCTCAGATCTTCTTCTTTTAAATAATAAAAAAACCCATTTGAGGTTGCAGAAAATAATTAATGACTATTTACCAAAATTAAATTTGTAATCTGGGAAATGATAAATCAGAAACAAACCAACGAACACGCAGTGTCTGAGAAAGCTAAATTCACTTAATCCTTGTCTTTTTGATTTACAGGATTTCTGAGCATTTAAGTCCTTTGGTGTCAAACATTAAATGCTTTCTGCTGCTAGGTGGCACAAACATGTGGAGTTGCTAACTGCAGCTTTTGAGTGAGATCATTTGAAGAGATTTTATTTAGGTAACCTTCCATCTCCCTGTTGCCTTCAGGACATGTTGGTGTTCCTGTACCTGGAGGGGCCGTACACCAGGGGCGTCTTCAGGCGGTCAGCTGGGGCCAAAGCCTGCCGGGAGCTTCGGGATAGACTGGACAGCGGGACTGAGGATCCGGAGATCACACACCAGTCTGTGTTCGTCATTGCTGCTGTCCTCAAGGTAAAGCACACCCACACAGACTCAACCACACACAGCTCTGCCCCGTCTCACTTGTTTGAAACCAGACAACAGAAAGCAGGAGCGACTGATGTGCGTCCAAAGTCACATAAGTCCAGACAGGATAATCTGTCTCTGCACAGCCAGGCAGGCTGCCAGTCACACACACAAGGTGCTGCATTGTTCAGCATCCAGGCCAAGCAGCCACCACAGCATCGGGCATCCAGGGAGCAGCTGAGGTGGTTTTTATACAGAGCTCATTCATCTCCCTTCTTTGTTGTATTTTACTTCTGCACAATGGACAAGGATTGTGACTCACCGGAGACAAAAACAATGTTGTTGTTAATCAATTAGTGCAATGACATTCTTATTTTAGTTATTAGTTGGTTATTGTTAAGTTATTTTAAAGTAAAATTACCGTAACATGATGCATTCATTCAATTAATAATATTGGTCTTTTTATATCATTATAGATCATTTTTGTATAACGAAAAAATCCACTTTAGGATGGACTGTATTTTAAAATCTGTCCTTATTCTTTATCACTTGACGACGTTTGACTTTTGTGTGATAATTAACTTTTTGATCTCATTACCTTGATGGCTATTTCTGTTAATTCATCAAATTGCTTCATGCACCAGATAACCTAATTTCTGTTCCACTCTATGTTAATATGTTAACTTTTATATGTTAACTTTTTTAAGGCTTGTTGTTATAGATAGATAAAGGTTGTTTAGACTTAATTGTGCAAAAGTGCAATTATGGGTGAAATAAACCAGCAATGAGGCATCGTGCATGAATAGCTCAACATCTCTTTTCATTTACTGTACACAGGATTTCCTGCGAAATATCCCAGGCAGCATGCTGTATGTGGATCTGTATGACCAGTGGATGGATGTGATGGATGGGGAGGGAGGGGAGGAGAGGATACAAGCTGTCCAGAGGTAGGAACTCTCTCTTCAAATCCGAAAATATGTCACATTTAATGCCAAAATTCTGCTATTAATTTTAAAGTTACAGGCAAATAGATAGGTGACAAATTAAAGGAAAGACCTGAATAAATGAGTGTTCTGGAGGTTTGTGGTGGCCCAACA
Organism: Micropterus dolomieu; assembly: GCF_021292245.1. Taxonomy (NCBI): domain Eukaryota; kingdom Metazoa; phylum Chordata; class Actinopteri; order Centrarchiformes; family Centrarchidae; genus Micropterus; species Micropterus dolomieu. The sequence continues at coordinate 22,669,638 of NC_060156.1, read as the reverse complement.
CCTTACTGCGATATTTTGTTGTTGTTTTGTGTGTTGCTGTTTATGTCGAGAGAGAGAGAAGGGGAGACAGAGAGAGGGCGTTGCTTCACTTCCAAATGCTACAAACTAAATTTCCTTTTTCTTAGAATAAAGAAAAAACAAGTAACATGAAAGCAACAACAATGTTTGTGGTGAAATTCCTGTGGAGCCTGAGATCCATAAACAACATTTACACACACACACACACACACACACACACACAAAACGAGAACAAGGATCAGGGATCAAGTGTTTTAGGATTTATTCATTACGCTGTTGTCATTTAGTTCACATGATGTCCATCTGCTACAATCCTTCTATCCTTCCTTCTGTCCTTTCTTCTAACTCTTAATCACTCTCTCAGGTTGCTCCACCTCTTGCCCAGTGAGAACCTGCTACTGCTGCGACATGTGATTGCTGTGCTGCACTGCATCCAAAGCAACGCCCACGAAAACCAAATGAATGCCTTCAACCTGTCTGTCTGCATTGCTCCCAGCATGCTTTGGGCTCCAGTGCCAAGCACCCCCGAGATGGAGGGGGAGGGCACCAAAAAGGTGAGGAGGAACACACACAAGTGTATTTGAGTCAATTATTAAATCTCGGATCAAGCGGATGATTCAATTTTATGGACTAGTTCTGCATTTTTGGAAATACGCTTATTTTATCTTCAGTATGTGAAATGTAAAAAAAACCAACAGAATGCCAAAATCTGGTATTCAGAGAATATTTGACATTTGTGCTTGAAAATGCAGATTAAGTGATTATCAATGGAATTTCAGCGGTTGATTGAAATTATTAATTTTCTTTAGATCAACTAATTATTGCGACTCCATATGATACCACTCTCATACCTCTTTGTTCAATGTAAAGCTGGAGCCAGCAGCCAGTTAGCTTGGAGTAGCATACGGGCTGGATATGGGGGGAAACAGCTACCCTGGCTCTGTTGAAAAGTAAAACATTCTGCCTACCTAAAACTCACTAATGAACACATTTTATGGAAGTGTTTGCTCCCAGCCAATAACCCCTTAAAAAAAACAAATTATGATTTTACAGATTAAACAGACGAGATATAATGCGAAAACCAATGAGCTTTAGGGAAGCTTCGTATTGAATGCACAGACATAAGAATGGTATTGATCTTCTTATATAACTTCTGGCAACCAAATAATCTCTCAGTCAGTCTGAAAACCATTTGTCAGCAGACATATTATAAGGTTTTTCTGCTGATGTGAGTGTCTCACTAACATTCAGCTGTAGCACACACACTAAACCAGTCTCACAGAAGCACACACACACACACACACACACACACACACACACACACACACACACACACACACACACACATTCATATGTCATCGCTGAGAATCACTCACAAGCTAAAATCACAGAATTCTTACCCTCTGCTGAGTCTGAAGTTAACTCAGTCTTGGCCATCCAGGCTAACCTGAAATGACTTAATTCCCCAGCAGTAAGTGCAGCCAGAGCCCACAGAGGAAGCATAAAGCATAAAGCTTTTTGATTTGAGGTCCATTTGGAAAGTTACAGTAATAGAGTTACACGCAATCTCTGTGGGTGGCTGGTTTGCTTATCTATTCAAATGTGTGTTTTGTGTGTGTTTGTGCGCTTGAGGTAGTTGAGGTTTATCGACAAAACATGCAAAGAATTTCCTACCGAATCCTGAGGCCAAATGTGTGTTTTAGCAGAAAATTGTGTCACTGAAAGACCTCTCTCTTTCTCTCTTCACACACACACACACACACACACACATGCACTTTGACACACGCACACATCAACAGCCGCAAATACCTAAATATCTCTTTCACAAATACTCCCCTGATAACACTTTCCCTCTACACACTGCTTGTTTGTATGTGTAGCCCCGAGCACAGGCGGCCTTTTTCTGGGGAAAAAAAACTTACAAAAATAACAAAGTGAGATTTCGACATTTCCCTCCTTGCGGTTGGAGCCAGGGGCCAATTTGAACTCGCGTAGGCCCCTGGCCGTGTAATGGCTGGTTTCCAACCTTGTCTGGAGACACGTGAATGCTCAGTTTTAGCCAATTCAGTTTAGTCTCTGTGTCCCTGCCTCTTTCATGCAGCATATAATTTAAATGTTTTTGGCTGAACGTAGCCGTTTAGGAGTGCCTGAGGTAAATACAGCTTTAGTCTGTGTATTACTTAAGATGGAGAAGCAGAGACAAATCATTAAAAAGAATGTTGTTTTTCTC
>NC_060156.1:22658602-22667290 GCF_021292245.1 Micropterus dolomieu | reverse complement strand
TGCAGCCAGAGCCCACAGAGGAAGCATAAAGCATAAAGCTTTTTGATTTGAGGTCCATTTGGAAAGTTACAGTAATAGAGTTACACGCAATCTCTGTGGGTGGCTGGTTTGCTTATCTATTCAAATGTGTGTTTTGTGTGTGTTTGTGCGCTTGAGGTAGTTGAGGTTTATCGACAAAACATGCAAAGAATTTCCTACCGAATCCTGAGGCCAAATGTGTGTTTTAGCAGAAAATTGTGTCACTGAAAGACCTCTCTCTTTCTCTCTTCACACACACACACACACACACACACATGCACTTTGACACACGCACACATCAACAGCCGCAAATACCTAAATATCTCTTTCACAAATACTCCCCTGATAACACTTTCCCTCTACACACTGCTTGTTTGTATGTGTAGCCCCGAGCACAGGCGGCCTTTTTCTGGGGAAAAAAAACTTACAAAAATAACAAAGTGAGATTTCGACATTTCCCTCCTTGCGGTTGGAGCCAGGGGCCAATTTGAACTCGCGTAGGCCCCTGGCCGTGTAATGGCTGGTTTCCAACCTTGTCTGGAGACACGTGAATGCTCAGTTTTAGCCAATTCAGTTTAGTCTCTGTGTCCCTGCCTCTTTCATGCAGCATATAATTTAAATGTTTTTGGCTGAACGTAGCCGTTTAGGAGTGCCTGAGGTAAATACAGCTTTAGTCTGTGTATTACTTAAGATGGAGAAGCAGAGACAAATCATTAAAAAGAATGTTGTTTTTCTCTTGAGCTTGGTTTTTGAAATGCAGACCAAATCTTTACTTTTCTTCTGCTTTGTTTTGTTTTTTAGTTACAGTGACTTTTCTACATCACTGTATCCAATAGAGGAAAAAACAAAAATGCTCAATATACTTTTCTTTGCAGAGTACTGGATGTATGTGTTGTCTGATAACCTTAGGATAACCTTAGAAATACTAAGAAATGACCCAGTAACACACAGCTGTGACATCTCTTAATGAATACACACACCCACGCACATGTGCAGATAATGTATATGCTCCATGTATTCTGCAGCAGTATTGTGGCAGTCACACTGGTTGAGAGGGGAACTGCAGACAAATATTTTCTGAATGCTGACCAGCATTTGGTTGATTTTTTTCTATATTTCTAAAGGCTGGTTGAGAGAGAGCTTAAGATAACATCCCATTAAGTTAAAGAAGAAGAAGCAATTCTGAATAGGCTGTTGAAGGATGGGTGAAAGTGTCCTGGACACCCACAGGCACTCTCAAACAGTGATCTGTATCACACAGCAGCCTCTATGAGTGACAGAGATGAATGCAGGAAGGCTTTATCAAAGAGAGATTGGCAGGTAAGAAAAGACTGAATCATTAGAGAGATGCAAAAGAAAACTCAAGACAGAAGAGGAGGGGAATGAATGGAAGTGGTGCAAACAATATAAAGAAAGAAGAGGAAGGAAGAGGTAAAAAAAAAAACCTTTGCAATGTTATCTGTCCTTTAATTAGTTTAATGAGACATTACAATAGAACATCTCCACAGATTTGAAAGAAAAATACTGAAGAATATTTTTCACCTTATTTTAGATGTTTTTTTGCATTAGCTGCTGTTTTTTAGCTTCATTGGTGTGTTATAAACAAAACAATTAGAGGCCTGTCGTTGGAGTGCTCTGGCTTTCTTTGCTGAAATACATTTGTTTTTAATAGATATTTAATTCAGACAGGCAAAATAAATTTCTCTGTAATTATGGATTTGGGTCAGAGTGATGTCCAACAGATTCAGTTTGTAGTCAGGACCCGCTCCACATAGAGATGAAGTTATTAAAATGTCTACATGTCTCAATTTTCAGACTGTGCATACCAGTTATCATGCCTGTCAGATGATGTGCTCTTCCACAGGAATGAGACAGTGGAATGTCACTGTGCACTGATAGTAGACAGGTGTCACAGAGTCGCAACATTATCTAAAGGTAAACCTGTAAACCTGTCATTAGAAAATTCTCTTGATGATGTTTGGGTAGTGTCACCCTCCCTGAAGCAAATCACTGAAATGCCTCTGTGTATTTTTTCAGAGGTATATGAAGGTGGATAGTGACAGACTGTAGTCATATCAGCCATGTTTGAGGCACAGAGGAAGGTTCACTGACAGACATTTGTACATTCTAACATTCATCTTTGCGTGTTGCATGAGTGTTTTTTAACTTTCACTGCAGGTTATGGATAGCAGAGCTGAGAATTACCCATAATCCAAGTAAAGTGTGGCCTCAGGGCTTTCATACAGAAGTCATTAGCACATGTGGTATTTGAAGAGAGGTAGTGTACTCACAGAGGAGATAAAACCAGAAGGTTAATGTTGCATTTGCTCTTTGGTAACAATTTTGAAGGATAAACTGTGCCTGATAGCTGGAATAAAACTACTGTTGAACTCATAACGTTATATAACTCTGATATAACAGCTCTCCTCTCCCATCATCTGTCAGGTACATAACACACACTAGAATGTCAGGTAAAATGTGAAGAACTTTTGTTCAAACTAAAAAACCCTCAAGAATATCTTCTACAAGAGATTGTACAGAACCCTTTTGTCGGTGGTCAGTATTCTCTGTGAAAGCCACACTGTCTCAGAGGAGCATGTTACCATAAGACAACTATCTTTGCTTTTAGTTTTCTCTAACATACACTTGACTGACAGGTGTGTGATGTACTGGTATGTGTAATTTTGTATTATGTGTCCTGTCAGTCTAGTTTGTTAAGTGCTGCTCTGTCACTGTGTGTATGTTTGTGACTGCAGAAAACTTGCTTTAAACTTACTAAACAATATATCAAATGCTAACATACACATTTAATACTGTACACAGTCCCGTACAAATAAAATAAATGAATAAATGGACCGTCAGTGGTAGTGTTAGTGCACTGCAATAAACATTCATATATTATTTGGTTTATTATGAGCCAGCCCTAAAAGTTTGCACTGAAATGATTTCAACCTGTTTCTAATAAAAATCGACTTGTTCCAAGAATTTTGTAGAAATAATTGTCAGTAACCTCAAAGAGGACAGAATAAAATTACACTTGATCCTTAAACAAGTAGATTTTGGTGGAAACAGGTTACATTATCTCGTCACCCTTTCAGATTCTTTCACTTTTGTAACTTAATAATAAGCAGAAAATACCGCCTGGTTGGTGTTTAGCCAGACGTTTATTCTAACACTGAGTCATAATACACATATGGACACCATACAGACAGATTAACAGACAACATCTGGCCTAAGAAACAAACAAAGAAACAAAGAAACAGGGAGGCCCTAAAATGTGCTTGTCTCTGCTGTGTTTTCCATAGTGTCACAGAAGCAGGGTGATGGCAGGTCAAACGACTTGTTTATAAACAGAGAGATTTTAGTGGAAACTTTCCTGAAGTTGGAGAGGATATAACTCCAACATCTCTGCATGGCCTTGGTGTTAGTCAGCTATTTGTGTCATAGGATGTCATGTGTTTAATAAATGTTGCCTGTTTAGTTTAAATGACAGTGGTTTCAGCCAAGTAATGTGATTTGTCTGAGGACAGATTCCAACTGGGCTGATAATTCCCAAAAAGCTGTCGGCATGTTTCTCGTTGCAGTGTCAACTCATATTGGAAGCCATTTGCTAAATGTGTAATTCCCTCTGTGGTATTTGTAGCTGTGATTTTGGGGTATGTTCTCCTAAATATGATGATGAATACAGTAATATGCATTACCTTAGAAGACATAATACGTTGTGAAAAGCTCCTGTCGAACACCCCTACACTGGATTTATCTTCATTCATCAATCATTTGAGAAAGTCATAATCAAAGCTAATATATGATGTCAGATATTATTATCAGGACATTATCCAGGACTGGGGAGAAGGAGTTTGATGCTGAATTCGTCTGTGTGGAATGCAAATACTCTTGTAGTTGGAAGGTCAACATCAGCGCCAACAAATGAGCACAAAGTTTCCTCAGATTGATAATAGGGGACACACAAAAACTTTGTACAGCTCTTTAGAACTGATATCACAAAGTTATTTAGGTCATGTTCCACAAAATAAAGCAGACAGTAGCCACAGTACAAGCAACTATGCCCTAGTTTTTTATTTAGTGTGTTTCAGCATGCCATCATATGCACATTTAATCAATGTCAAAATGTTGACATATATATTGAACACATTGATTTCCATTTTGGTGTGTGTGTATGTGAGTGCATTCCACACCAAATTTGTGAGCTTACTCAACATGTGCCGACACAGGCGCTTGGAAACTGCATGTTTGCTGAATTACGGCTGAACTTTATCTGGTTCCCTGAGGAACTGCATCAGCGAATGAACCTCTGCATAAACAGTTATAGAATTTCACCTTCATCCAGCTGTATAACAATGAAAATAAATGGCTAGCAGCTGCTGCCGAGCAAAGACGAGTAAAATTTGTTCATGCTGTAACCAGCTGGTGTTTCTCCCTGTAGGTGTGTGAGCTCGTTCGCTTCCTCATAGAGAACTGCAGCAGTGTCCTGGGAGAAGACGTCACCTCGCTGTTCAGAAGCTTCAGCCAAAAGAGCAGCAGCAGTGACCACGGATCAGGTAACCGAGAGTCAGCTGAGAAGAGGGGAATAATGAAAGGAGAGGAGAGGGGGACGACAGAAGAGGATTTGATGAATGAAATATGTCTACCATTCATCTAAAAAATTTAAAGATGACCAAGGATGCCAAGTCTTTGGACTGGGCTTCCAAAACTGAAATGACATGCACAGCCTCCAACCCATCATTTATATATCACAATCCCAATTTATAATTCATTGTGATGAAGGGCTGAAAAGTGCTAAATCATGACAGCAAACAACAACAAAAAATGTAAAAAAGTCTTACAGTGTCATATCTCATTGAATATATCATTGTATGAAAAAGGACAAAACTTTCTGTCTTCTTAATGAGGGTCAGGATCAAGGTCAAAGTCTGACAACAGCTCCTTACTTCATGTTTTCTAAAAGTGCTTGTTAACTGACAAGGTTTAGTGTGTTAAACCTCAAAATATTATAACAAGGTGGTTAGAAACTGACTAGCTCACGTGTGTGTGTACATGCGTGTGTCTAATTAAATGGCCATGGCTCTTTCAGGCCTGTTGATTGGGGTCAGCAGATCGACCTTCAGTAATTTCAGTGATTGCCAGGGTCACAGGTGCTGATTAACATAACTGTGAATCTCCTCATTCATAAATACCACTAACTTTCTATAAATAACCACCAGAGGTCAAGGAGCACACAGCAGGACGATGCTTTGTCCCCTGTTCTCCTCGTCGCCAGCAGTGAACTGTGGCTTTGTTCGTTTAGTTCGGGGTTCAAGATTCTTAGTTTCTCTTAGACTGCTCACATTTATTTTTTAGCTGTGTGGAGGAAGTTTCTATCTATCCAGATTTTATTGCATTTGTTGGTTGTTGTGTAAATAAATAAAATTTTGTCTGCCTCAACTTGGATTGCTAATTTTGGTAGCTAGTAGGAGGAAATAACCCAAATTACAGGATACTTGCATGAAAGGGAATGTTTGCAAAAGCTGTATAATTTAAGGACAACTTTACCATTATAGGAAATGTATTGGTAAAGTACTGGCAAGCAAAGTCTATGTTAAATTATTATGTTTCTCTGTGTATTTTTGGATTCAATTTTTCAATTCATATAATATTCTTTCTCTCCCCTTTCTACCTCTCTTCTTTCCTTTCCATCTTTCCTTTCCCAGATGTGTCATCCTTCCAGATGAATGACTCGTCCTATGACAGCCTGGAGAACGAGCTGAACGATGACCCTGAGTCTCCCTACCAGGAACAGCTACATCTTCGTGACAAGGACAAGCCGGACAGCCGCAGCCGTGACTCCGTCATCACCCTCAGTGATTGTGACCCTGATCCAGACCCTGAGACCGACCTCCTACTTCAGCTTCCACCACTGGCCAGACCCCGGAGGTTCAGTCCTGTAGTTCGACAGCTCCGCACCCGCCAGGCCAACGGCCTGTCACAGGGTCCCAGGAGGCTGAGGAGGAGTTCAGAGCCCGCCTTGACCCTGGCAAGCACACTGCCCTCGGGCACAGTGACGCCTCACACTGACAACCACCGCCTACCAGTAAGGAAGGCGAGCTATGATGCCGCCATGGAGGGGGAGGGGGATCAGGAGGACGAGGTGTTTCTGGAGCAGAGGCTGAGCGGGCTGCAACTGAAGGAGGAGGAAGTGGATGGAGGTGAGAAGGGAGGTACAAAAGTCCAGAGTAGTGGACGGAGGAAGATGAAGCATGCCCCTCCTCCTCCGCTGCGACTGGATGCCAGCTGTTCCAGTCTGTCATCTCCGGCAACCTCACCCACAGGCTCCTCCCTCAGCTCTTTAGACTCTGCCTTCTCACAGTACTCTACTGACTACGCCACCAATGGGGCGATTCCATTGACTGACCCTGCTTCTCTCTCCCCTCTCTTTCCGGGACGGGCCCAACTGTCACCCAGGGGCTCTCCTCCTCAGAGGGAAGCCCCGCCTCATTGGCCACAGCCCAACCAGCCCCCTCGGACTGGCCAAACACCCCCCCACCCTCATGGCCTCCACCCTAACATGTGGCTCAAGAAGGACCGTCGCCTGTCTCTAAAGCAGCCTGATAATGGACACACAGAGGAGGACTTGCCTGTGGTAAATGGGAAAACCCACCCAACCACTAATGGCTGCTCCATCAGTGCCCAGGAGGACGCGGTGATGAATCGAAACTGCCAACGGAGATCCAGCAGCCCTCCGTCCTACCAGCAGGCTCTGCTGCAGCTGCAGCGCGCACGCTCTCCTTTCTACAGGGGGACGGAGAAACCGCTGACGGTCAGAGAGCTGAGGCAGCTCCACGACCCGACCTGCACCTCAAGACCCCTAATCCCAGCCTCCCCTAACAACCCAAAACCTCACACTGGAAGTGAGGTCACACAGAGGCTGGCTACAAATGAGTGCGTGCAGCCCCCACAGGGCGTTTTCTATGGACAGAGCGGCACCACTCTGGTCCTCCAGAGGCAAATGTCCCATTTGCTAACTCCGGCCATGGAGGAACACAAAGGGAGGAGAACCCTTCCCCATCCCCGCCGAGCATCGGACCCTGCCAAGGTCAATGTAAACTCTAACCCCTCCTCCAGCCTCACTCTGGACAGGCCTCCCCGAGATGGCGGCCTGAGAGTGTCGGAGGTGGAGCCCAACCACACCGAGCCACGCTTTTGCCTATCTCCCTCTGCCACTCGGGCCGTAAGGGACTACTTTTCTTCCCAGGATCAGGATGAAGATGCATGCTTGCGGAGGAGTCAGGAGGTGGCACTGGCTATTTTGCAGGGGAAGAGGGAATGGCATAGCAGGCGGTGCAGTGACCCACGAGTGGATGACTTTGACCAGCTTTTTTTTGCAGAAGAGTCATATGTGTAAATTTGTACAGACAGACTGTGTATGATATGTTTACTTGTATACAACTGTCTTCATATTCCTCCATATACCCTTTTTTCCTTCAGGCATCAGTAGTCAACCCAATACAAAACTGTGTTGCAGTTTACTGTAATGGTACAGTCAAGGTTTTAAGATTGTAAAAGGTTCAGATGCACTTCCTGGTTCTGCATTTCACCTCCCTGTGAAAGAAAACTGTTGAATTCTCATTCCTCGCCCACTATGAAATTAACATCTGGCAAACAGCAGACTCAGAAGTTTGTGGTAGTTTGTTATAATCCACAATATTTTACAAAATAAGTTGAAAAGCGCTGACAGTAGTGTGATGCCTGATTTCCACGAACTTACATTACATTACAGAGAACATGTGAAGAAACAGTCAGTTAATTGGACATCTGGATTCCTAAACAAACTGTCAGAACGGGTCAGCGTTACAGCTCTTGAGCCACAATATTAAGAGAAAGAAAATACTTTTCTCTGGCAGTGTGTCCTTGTATTGCCTTTGGAATGTGTTGTTATTTTTTTCAGCACATGAAGAAAAAATGAAGGTAGATGATTTCTACAGAAATGAAAAGGAAAGGATAAAGCAGCATTTTTAAAATTAAATTAAATTCTCTGGAAGCTTATACATTGAAATTATACTGTATTTTGACCATTCCCTAAACCAGCAGAAAAATATATAAAGGCTGGTAGGAGATGAAGGCTGTGACACATTTTTTTAGTCTGTTTTTGACAGCAAAACATGTAAAATTTAAATTGAAGATGTGACTAAATCTGCATGAAAACTGAGCATTTCTTTCTTTTGCAGACAGAAATGCACCAAGGTCACAAGTTATAAAGGGGATACAAATATTGGCACAACAAAAGTTTGTTAACCCTGTTCTCTGTCGCTGTAATGACAGCAATATGGTCATGACTATGCTATGACTTCATACAAATACTATGAACATGCTTTTAGCGCCAGCCACACCACCTGTGATGTTTACTGGAACGCCAGAGGAGGAACGTTTTAGGACAGATGCCCCTGCTGTACATACTCATTCCTTAAGAAAACAAAACATATTAGACTTAGACCTTTTATTACAAATTGCATCTGTAAATTGAAACAAGTGTTTGTCTGTCTCAGTCAGTGAATAAGTAGGGTATTTATTCATATGAGCCGAGTTTTCAGACACACAGCCTACAGTGCTGTCCTCTGTAGCTCTGGTTTATATCTCTGTGACCTGGGGGGGGGAAGAAAAACTGTCGAGGTGTGT
>NC_060156.1:22638030-22658502 GCF_021292245.1 Micropterus dolomieu | reverse complement strand
GCATAGCAGGCGGTGCAGTGACCCACGAGTGGATGACTTTGACCAGCTTTTTTTTGCAGAAGAGTCATATGTGTAAATTTGTACAGACAGACTGTGTATGATATGTTTACTTGTATACAACTGTCTTCATATTCCTCCATATACCCTTTTTTCCTTCAGGCATCAGTAGTCAACCCAATACAAAACTGTGTTGCAGTTTACTGTAATGGTACAGTCAAGGTTTTAAGATTGTAAAAGGTTCAGATGCACTTCCTGGTTCTGCATTTCACCTCCCTGTGAAAGAAAACTGTTGAATTCTCATTCCTCGCCCACTATGAAATTAACATCTGGCAAACAGCAGACTCAGAAGTTTGTGGTAGTTTGTTATAATCCACAATATTTTACAAAATAAGTTGAAAAGCGCTGACAGTAGTGTGATGCCTGATTTCCACGAACTTACATTACATTACAGAGAACATGTGAAGAAACAGTCAGTTAATTGGACATCTGGATTCCTAAACAAACTGTCAGAACGGGTCAGCGTTACAGCTCTTGAGCCACAATATTAAGAGAAAGAAAATACTTTTCTCTGGCAGTGTGTCCTTGTATTGCCTTTGGAATGTGTTGTTATTTTTTTCAGCACATGAAGAAAAAATGAAGGTAGATGATTTCTACAGAAATGAAAAGGAAAGGATAAAGCAGCATTTTTAAAATTAAATTAAATTCTCTGGAAGCTTATACATTGAAATTATACTGTATTTTGACCATTCCCTAAACCAGCAGAAAAATATATAAAGGCTGGTAGGAGATGAAGGCTGTGACACATTTTTTTAGTCTGTTTTTGACAGCAAAACATGTAAAATTTAAATTGAAGATGTGACTAAATCTGCATGAAAACTGAGCATTTCTTTCTTTTGCAGACAGAAATGCACCAAGGTCACAAGTTATAAAGGGGATACAAATATTGGCACAACAAAAGTTTGTTAACCCTGTTCTCTGTCGCTGTAATGACAGCAATATGGTCATGACTATGCTATGACTTCATACAAATACTATGAACATGCTTTTAGCGCCAGCCACACCACCTGTGATGTTTACTGGAACGCCAGAGGAGGAACGTTTTAGGACAGATGCCCCTGCTGTACATACTCATTCCTTAAGAAAACAAAACATATTAGACTTAGACCTTTTATTACAAATTGCATCTGTAAATTGAAACAAGTGTTTGTCTGTCTCAGTCAGTGAATAAGTAGGGTATTTATTCATATGAGCCGAGTTTTCAGACACACAGCCTACAGTGCTGTCCTCTGTAGCTCTGGTTTATATCTCTGTGACCTGGGGGGGGGAAGAAAAACTGTCGAGGTGTGTAAGTTTTTGTGTTTGTGTGAAGGAAAGTCATAATGTTGTTGAATATGATGTGATCATTAACAATGTGTCCTGAGCAGGAATGTGACTAAACGTGTGCCACTGAGGGAGAACTCTCCTTTATTCTTGCTTTTATAGCACTTCGTTATTCTCACCAAGAAACCCCTTCAGTTTCACAAGAAGAAGGACGCAGCCTGTTGTGTGTCGATGTGTGTGTGTGTGTGTTGAGTTGAATGCACCATTGAAATACTGTTTTTCTAACTGTGTGTTTTGTCTTTGATAATATGATATTTTTGTTCTAGTGCTGTCGTCATTGCAGTGCTGATTTCTTAGGTGACACTTAACAATAAATGACCTTATTTCACTGTGCGTTAATTTACTGGTAAGCAAAAGAAAGAATATATTCTTAGCACAATGTAAGAGTGGTTTTCACGAGTATTAACACAGTGTTATTGGGCACTTAACATAGCCTTTCCACAGGACCACACACTGTAATAAGGCCATTGTCATGTTAAGTGTTGCCAATTTAAATGGTCTCACAAAGTACTTTATCTTGTATTATTAATATTATAATTGTTCTCCATTACAGTGAATTGTGTTCAATGTGTATAGTTATGCATATTTATGATACAGAAGTATATTATTATATATAAATATATTATCTTGTTACTTTGGTATGTTGGGTGAGAAAATCAAATGTGTATTTTTGTACATGCCAATTCTGCTGCTGCTGTCTCTATAGAAAGTATATTTGCTACAAAATGCACCATTTGTATATTGTGTACATTTGATGTCCTGTGCTCACGAGAACAAAATATCATTGATTTTAATAAATGTCGCTCTTGTGAAATAACTTTGCAGATGAAACTGAATTTGTTCTTTAGTGTGGCTACCTGAAGCATGAAAGTAATTATGTCTGCGGGGTGGGATACAGGAGAAGAGATTAAGAAAATAGTTCAGGCAGAGACACTTACAACAAGGAAGTGAACATTTATATACATTTAAATTTGGTAGGGAAGACTGATTTTTTTAAAGAGATTTCTTAAAGAATCTGAGCAGCAATTTTGTTTAGAAAACTAATTCTCAAGGTCAATAATATGGAAAGCTTCACACAAGAATGACTTCAGTGCTCTGTTGGAAGTAATGTTATGCTCAGTTTTTCAAAGGAGACCTGGCATGAAGCACCATGAAACAGACAAACACATATTCTATGACAGTTTAAAAAGTAGTCACTTAAAAGGTGGATGAATTCAATAATATATATATATATATTATTACTATTAATCCTGCATATAAAATAAGATAATTAATTAGAATAAAGTTAAAGTTATTTTAAATCAAAAGTCTAAACTGTGTGGAAAATATGGTTCATGGAGGGTGTTAGATACTCTCGGATCCTTTTATTGGATGCTTAGAAAGTACAAGTTGCAGACCTGACAATAAAAACTTCCACTTATCATGTGCTGTAAGTTTCATCTCACCCAAAAAATGCTTTATACATATTTAGACAATGAACATATTCTTCGCTTGCTTGTTCTAAGGTTTTGTTGAAACCAATGGTTGCTAAGACAGCTGCGTATTTACACATCTAGTATTTACACATCAAGTCATGGAGCAACATTATCTTTGTCCACCAACTACCTTATATCCACCACCTGGCGTATGTCAGTACAAAATTGACTCTCCTTTACCTTTGATTTTAGCTAACAACTGAGGGGAGGAACATCTTTTGCTGCTAAAAGCTCCACTCTGAAGAAATCATTTACACACATTTACGTGATTTCAGTCTTTGTTATATTTGGAAAATTTGAGATGTGTACTATAATAAAGAAAAAAAATAAGAATATTTGTTTATACAATGCTTGGCTATGCAACATCAGCTGGTCAGGCTAAAGAAGTTAGAGGATGACACAATTCTTGTTGAGGTTTATGAAATTATGCCCGAATTCTGTGCGGTTTCGCTCTGACAGGCAGTCTGAGGCATTGCAGAGAAGTTTGATTATGCCCTTTAGTTTATGAGTGCAAACCTGATGTGAATATATACTTCAAGGAAAGCTTTCAGATTTGTACACTTGTGTATCTTATTCCGCTCATATTTTCCATCAGTACATGACACTAAGATATACTGTGAACTGATGTGGCTCCACTGGCCTGATGGTTCTCAGGAAGTCAGGTTGCTCAGCAGTTTAGGTGACGTAAACCAAACAAAACTTTGTTGACTCGACGGATCCAATGGAGAATGACATGCAGGGTGTGTGGTGGAGCAGCTGCAGGCGGGAGTTTTTTTTTCCTTCAACTTTTCTCTTGTGTGTTTTTAAAGAGTCGTTAAATAGCTGCTGAGCAGTCTGTCGCTTGCAGCAATATTTGTCTCTTCCTAGACAACTCAGAGACACCCCAATACCTCCTGTCTGCCTCGAGTTACACGGGCCTGTAAGTAACAACATTTCACCAGAGAAAAGATTGAGTCAGGAAATTGGAGTACAAAATCTAGTAATGATGATGTAATGGATAACCTCTGCGGTAGAATAATGATCCTGCTCTCTTATTTCATGTTTTCGCTTGAGAATGGGGTGCTTTAGCTTTTGCAGCTGAAATGTTTATGGTTCTTGGTTTCTTGCTTCTAGCGTCAACCTTTTTCACAGCAACATAAACATAGATGGAGATGGTAAGGCTTCAGAAAGTGAATATGAAAACCTTAGATTCTTGAAATCTTCATAGCTGGTTAAGCTATCTGTATTACTAATTATCCTTATTAACCTATTATAGACATATTCTGGTCAATATGCACTAAGAAGCAAGAAATGTATCGGACCTTAGATTGCCAATTGCCTTAATCTTGATACTATCAATTGTGTAATGTAGGAAATGTTGGGGTGAGCAGAGAGCAGATTTTATGTGGTCCCCGACAGTTTGTTCGGTTAAGCGACAGTAGAAAAATATAAATAGTAAAAATAATAACAATGAAATTAACAACAAAAAACAAGACACCTAATAAATGTATTGCACCACACTGACATCCTCACCATCACCATCAGAGAGAATTATGCAGCCTCAACAACGAGACACCACCCCACTGTCAACAATCACAACAGGTTACAGACAATGTTCCACCCTATTTAAAGGACAATAACTCACGAACGTATTACTGCCACCACTACAAAGGGTTGGAAACAAGACAGAAGCAACTGGAACTTATCATGTTTGTAAAGAATGCAGGGAGTCTGGTCAGATAGCCTGAGCTATCTTCCCAAA
Organism: Micropterus dolomieu; assembly: GCF_021292245.1. Classification (NCBI taxonomy): domain Eukaryota; kingdom Metazoa; phylum Chordata; class Actinopteri; order Centrarchiformes; family Centrarchidae; genus Micropterus; species Micropterus dolomieu. The sequence continues at coordinate 22,653,906 of NC_060156.1, read as the reverse complement.
ATGCAAACAGCTTCAATGAGGCAACAGTAATAACAGAAGTCTTATCAGTTTTTGTTTTAAGTGGAAAGAAACAGCCTTAGGTGCACACACACACACACACACACACACACACACACAGGGCATTTAAAATCTACTCTGCACTCTGCTCACCCCAACATATACAGTGTATATTAGTATTTATGAAAAAGCAATTTACTTCTTTTTTTAGCTCAAATATTGTACTTTTCCAAATTTCAAGTCACATCCATTAGAGACTAAAAACAATGGTCACATGAGAAAGGAACAAAGGAAAGGAGCCAAATCAGCAGCAGCAGTAGAGAAGAAGCTCGTGTCTCTGCAGCTGCAGGAGGGAAGATCTCTGGAGAGATGTGTGTCCAGAGACGTGACACTCGGCACTCATTCTCTGTAACAAATACATGTTGAATGTGTAGGTTCACCTACCGAGTGTCAGGGGGTGTGAGAGGGTTATGGTTAGAATTATTGTATCTTGCTATAGATAAAAAAAAAAAAAGAAGCATCTACTCTTCCTTAATCACTGACGCACAACTTTAATTTGACGATCACCGTGGGACAGAGTTTGAGTGAATTGGTTATGGAGAGACAGAGCGGTTGAGTGGAGATTGAGGAGAACTTTGCGGTTCACAAGACTTGCAGAATGAAGTTCAGACAGGAGTGGATGACGCTGGTATGTTTTTAATTGATATTCAGTTGATGCACATGCAGTGAATGTCCCTAAGGAATTTATTGTTGGTTTGGAAATAAGGGCTTGGTTTCACTAGCATATACATGACACGTTGATGTACTTTATTTTGTGGTCTTTAATATATTAGTTTTAACATATAGCATCATCATCATCATATAGGCCTACCCCACTTTTAAAAATGTAACACAGTAATGTTTACTCAGAGTACATTTTGAATTACCTACTTTTTACTTACATCAGAGCACATCTTGCTTTTCCTTGAGTAAAATATTCCAGTACATTTTCCATCCAGTAGGTCTCTTCTGCTGTAGAGCTGAAGTCTAGTCTAGTCTAGTCTGGTTGGACTATCTAAGCTCAAGGTTTGGTCGTTAATAGAACAAGAACACCATTTGTTTCAGTGTCAGAACCAGACTGGCAGAGCTAATAGGCTATGAAGGCATCCAGATTGGTGAGAAACTCCCTTCAAGTTCACCACCTGAAATAAGTAAAACGGTACAGTAAAACAGTAAAAACATTTTGTACTGATGTATGTGCCTCAGATCATACAATTTGTGTGTGATTGAAGTCAAAGAAATGCCAGCAGACATGTTTGGGGTTTGAGGCATGTAACAACCAGCTGTAAAACAGGATTGATGCAGCCGTCATCAGATGACAACAGGAATCCTTTGAAAGGAACAAACTGTGCCAGAAATGTCCAGACGCATTGTGAAATGTCTGCTGCTGACACTAAGTTATGTTAGAGTTGACTCTCACTGTGTCCTCCGGGACCTGAAAGATAATGTATGCAGGGAGGGGAAATGTCTAATTTTAACTGCTGATATTAGTAGTTCAACATACCTGGCTGGATGGTTCACCTGCTACACGGTAGGCGACACAGCTCAAGTGAAAATATACAAGAACATTGTCAGAAGTCTGGTGTTGCTCTCTTGATTGCATGTTCCTTATGGATGAGCTCATGATGTGATAATAATAATTTATAGGCCTGTATCTCTGGACAGGGGCAAAGTTTAGTAGGTGTAAAAAAAAATAAAAACTCTTCCCATGCCTGATTACACAGGGCCCTTCTTATTTCAGAAAAGAGGTTTGTAATGATTTTAATCTGTTAAGGTGAGCTATGAAATGCTACAAATGACATCTGTCTGAAAAACAACAATATCCTTTAAAATGCACATATCCAAGAAATGATCCACAAATGACAATCTAGGGTAAAAAATGCAGACAAAGACAAAATTCACATGAAGTAGTTTTTGAAATAATGTAGTTCAATGGATTCAAAAGTGGACAAGGAAGCATGAACATTAGATGAACAGTAAATCAAGTTTATCTGACCTAAAAAGTTTTATGTAATATGTAGAAAACATACACATACATGTCTTGAATGGACACATCACTGGTAAGTATTGCGTATACTGGATATATTTCATTATCGCACTATTTATCCTAAAGGCTACAAAAGAGCCCAAAACTATCAAACTAAAAACAAGCAATATGGTCATAAAAAAAAAAAAGACGTAAACTCTAGAAAGCACTTTGTGCATATGATTCCAATAAAGAGAAATTACAACACAAAAATCTGTACTAAAATAAAACAATATGTGAGGAGATTTAAATCAACCAAATGGCAGTTATGTGTAGCCTGTCCACATCCAGTGTTGAGTTGTTTGTGGAGCCAGTCTTTAAACGTCACACTGATCCACAGAGATAGTTCATATTTGTAGCAGCTGCGGGAGCAGGCTGGTTTCTCCTCTGGTTCCCATTCTGTGCCGGTCTAGCAGAAAGAAACTCACATCAGGGTAAGGGGTTCTTTTCCCGCTGGGGCAACTCAAACCAAAGACAACTGCACTGTATGTGAATACCAGGTGCCTTTGATAAACTGCGAGATACGAACATTCTCATTATGTGCTGCTGAGTTTGTTGAGAAGGTCAGCAGCTAAACCTTCAACCCCACAATGGTCTACAAAGCACCTCTGGCAGCTTGGTCTGGAGCAGCCTACTTCGTGCTGTTTTCAACCTCTACACAAAAATCCTATGTTTTAAGCATCCAACTGTCACCGCTTGTATGTTCTAAAGGTGTCTCAAAAGTTTTTAGCGTGCTCTTTTGCAGTGGACAGCCGCTGCAATAAGCTTAGATTCAAAAGCAAAATAATGAAACATGGCCATAGAAACTGCAGCAGCATATTCCACTTCAAGGTTGGATGTTTGTGTTGTGCGTTTGTCATATGTTGAAACAAAGAGTGTTTGGAACATACTGAGTGTACAGACAGACAACAGAGAAGTAGATTATCCTACAGGAGGGATTTGAGCACTTTCTAGACGGCATTTTTTTCAGTTAACTGGGTCACCTTTGTAACCAATGTAATTGCTGCAGATTCACAGCAAGAAAGTACTGGGCCAGATCTGCCATTTGTTAGGCCTTTCTTTTTGGAGTATGTTGTCTGTGTTAAAGGATGGATGGATATTGAGACGAACCTGACTATATCTGCTGTTGTCCACAAAAGACCAAGCTTCAAACCTTTACACACCACCTTTCAAACCTCTAGGCAGTGTTTGATACTCAAAACATAGGTTACTGGTGGAGCATTTCTTCCGAGTTTCTTCATGTTTGTTTTCTTGTTAGCCCTTTTCTGTCTGAAGGCTTGTTGTTGGCTTTACAGGTGTAGTTCAGACCTCATCTGCCCTCCTGGCAACAGAAAAGTTTGCTTTTGTTTTCAGAAGGATGATAAGGGAGTTTTACAGCAGTTGGCTTCTCAGTGAGAGTCCTCTTCCAGCTCGCAGCTCTCTGTACAATGACGTCATATCTAATTCAATCTATCCTACTCATGAATTTTAGTCAAACAACAATTAGTCATGTTTTCCTCCCTATGCTATACTGTTGACCCGTTTGTAAAAGCATGTAACTCCCTGCACAGGAACCCTGGTGATATTCCCACACATTGTTTTTCACTTGTGTAGCAATAAAAAGCAGGCCTGATTAAACTCCAAAATAATGTCACTGACAATACTATCCCATGTGATGGACCTAGCTGCTGTAAAAGAAGCAAGCCTATTATAGCATTGTTTATTCACAAAATATGATTGTGTGGTGGTTTATGGGACTCTAGAGGTACACAGCCATTTGAAAAAAAGCATGTCAGTTTTTTGTTTGACATTTTTACATCTCAATACCACAAACTGCAAGCGCAACTCAGAAGAATTTAAGACCTCCAACGAAGTTCAGTTACATAACATGAGAAAAGATTTATGTCTTAGGACTGAAGGAAAGGAGAGACAAAAACACCTGTTAGAGAGACAGTGAAGAAGAAATACTGTGTGTGTGTGTGTGTGTGTGAATGTGTGTCTGCACGTGGACTCCATGTTCCTTCCATTGAATACATAATTGTCTATGAATGTCACTGTGCATTCACATGGACAAAACAGGAAAAGCATGGCTAAATTGGCAACAAGATGTGCAATCACAGTTTATATGGTTACTCAGTAGTGCTGATAGTTTCATTGAAATTTATTGCTCTGCCAGAACTATTAACGCTTCATCAAGAGTGAATCCAGAAAACTGGAGGCAAAGGGCAATTAATGCACACTCAATCAATTAAAGAGAACCAATTAAAACTCTCCTTATAACTGGCTGAGCAAATACTACATACTTTCTGGAGCAGCTGCAGATTACCATTTCATGCAGTCAGTATTAGCCAGTGTTAGTCTTTCTTTGCCCTTGTTTGTGAATGTTGCTCTAATGCTTTTAGCTACTGAGGCTGACCGCATCAGATATGACATGAAAAAACCTCTTTGGGTAAAGCCCATGGATGAAACAACCATCACCAAAGTTTGGTGTTTGTTACCCTCAGAGCTGGGCAGTGTTTTAACTGCATACAGCCATGCTACTGTGGGGCACTTTGGATAAAAGCTTCCAACATTAGATGGACTCTGTGGCTAAAAAGTGACCCTGCAGACTTTTCTTTTTAACAACAAAGACTGGAGTCTCTACAGCTCTCTTTTGAACAATTATTCCCAACCCTCTCTGTAACATTTACACACCCAAACACACACCATGCACACACATTTAAGCGCATACATTTAGCAGATCTCTGCCTCAAACAACTTATCTAATCAGGTTTAGATAAGCAGGTAAACATGCAAACATGAACAGGGGCACACACCCAGATTCACACTTCTGCACCATGTGTAACCTGGGGAGACCTAAGGAAGGCTTTTCCACATGCTGGTGTGTATGCTTTTGTATTTTTGTCCCTTTCAAGTAAGTGCTGGTGAAGGTGGGTGGGAGTTCACATGAGTCTGACCTTTGCTGGCATTAAAAGAAACGGATTAGGCCAAACTTTCATCTACCCCTTTGTTATCACCACCAACACTCTTATCGATGTTCCCCATGAAATAAATGCCAAAATGCTTTGAACATCCTTTCCCCCCCTCCTACTGTAACAGGGGAACCCCAGAATACTCATTGGGGAATCCCTTCATAGGGACAATTAAATCTTAAGGATACCTAAAAATGTTAGGTTAATGAAAGTTTCATTCCAGGGGGTCACATATGGACGCTTAGTCAAGACCCCTTGGCATTGCTAACATTACTTCGCAGCTTAAATAATAGGCCTAATTTTAGAGTTGAACAATGAAGCTGAAGGGCTTCCTCCAGTGTAAGGAACTATGATGCTAAAGGGTGTAAATGTGGTACCAGATGCCGAAGGAAGTGACAAAACTTAGGTATTTGATGCCCTGGGAATGAGAACGGGCTGAAGGGGACACAATGAAGTCAGGAAAAAACAACTTTGAATGCAATACATTTATTTGTATATGCATTTAACTTAAGTTGTATTTACAATTAGACATACAGTAGACATGAAATGAGTCAATATGTCTTGCTTAGTAATAATAGTTAAACAATAGTGTGGACTGGTAGCTGGAGAGGTGCCAGTTCACCTCCTGGGTGCTGCAGAAGGTGGCCTTGAGCAAGCCCCTGAACCCTCAACCGCTCGGGGCGCTGCACTGAGAGGCAGCCCCCTCGCTCTGACATCTCTCCATGTGTTTGTATATGTGCATGTGTGTATTTCAGACCTGTGTGTGTATAATATACTTTACAACAGAGTGAAAAAACATGTATTCTTCTTTGTCTTCTTCTTCTGATAGATACATTAGGTGACAGTTGAAGTCATACTTGCATCTTTACATAAATAAATGAAAACAAAATTTAAATACAGACTATTGTCTCAGTTATCAAAAATTAAGAATCAATACGTAAGTAAATAAGTCTTTTACTCTTGAAACTTTGAAATTTTCAATTTTAGCATCTTTTGGCAGAATATTACAATTACATTATAATTCATTTGTAAATGTAAGTATATTTGGTGACCCATTTTAGCATTTTGCAGGGAAACACAGAGAGACAGTTCTCTGGTATGACATTGGAAAATGCAGACATGGTAGATATTTTGCAAACATAGACCAGGTAAAGCATCAGTGAACACACCTGTTGGTGACAATGTCATTCTGTACCGTGTTGGTTTCAATAGGCTAGTTGTGATTTTTGACTTTCTAAAACATCCGAATAAAGAGTATAAATCAACAGCCAAACACATACAGAGAGAGAGAAGTGTGTGCGCAGTAAAAGACAGAGGTGTGTGCAGGTGTGTTGAAAAATAAAATAAAAATGTAAATATCATGTTGCTTTTCTGTCCGGCAAAAATGAAGCTAGGTTAAACTTTTTTATGTTGAACAATGCTGCATTTCTTTTGCTCTCTATGTCAGTACCCTCACACACAGGGCTACTGTCAGTCTGAATGAGGCCTTACTGCTGTGAGTGCACAGTGACTATTGAAGACCACTTTATTGGGCAGAGACAGTGCACCATGGGAGGAAACATGTGTAACCAGGTGATAAAGTCAAAGTTTAAAAATACAGGACATTCAAGTAATTAAACCTCTGTGCAATTTTCTGCTGTAGCGAGACTGCTGCAGGTGTTGACTTTAGACAGCAGGGGGCATAGCGTTGCTGGCTCAAAGAGCCACGTACTTGCAGAGAGGTCAAGGGGCGCCGGAAAATTACAGGACGTAAGAAAACTGCGCTATTTTGCCTGGAATGGCTGCTGCTGTGATCGGTGAGAACATTTATGAATAATGTTATGTTCTTGTGAGTTATTTTGCACAATATGCCAATGCATTGGTTTAGTGGTGTACGATGTATGTATTAAACTCCACATTGTATGTAATTGTTGCGTTTAGGATTGCCAATGCTTGTGGAAGAAACCTTACCTGTGGGCCACGAAAGCTCGTTATCCATGAGTTAGGTATGAAACGGAAATTAACGTTTATGCAGATAGTAGCTATTGAGTTTCTATTTTCGACTCAAAGAAGACCAGTTTATTGAAATGTTTTGTTTTGTACATTCATTAGTTACTTCAGTGGAGCAACTGTATTTGATTTTATTTTCCATAAAATTACCAGCCCTGAAGGTGGGAAAACAATAAAAGAAACCCCACAAATCACATTTGAAGTTGTGTGTGTAACTTGTCCCTGCTTCACGTGAGAGGTGAACAAAGTGGTGAGGTTCTACCATGACATATGAGTAAAAGTGAAGACCTCAAGAACCACTGATGTTGGAGCCCCCCCCTTGCCCAACATCAAGGCTTCAAAGGCACATAGTCCTCCCCCATCATCAAAGTATACCCCATGTCCCTGTTTGATGACTGACACGTTTGTGAGTCATGTTTGCTGGCAGGTCAAAGTCATTCATGTGTTGTTTCTATTTATAGATCACTGAATGCAATAGCCATCTTGCCTTTTGGATCATGTGGCCATTTTGGACATTATGTAACAGACTGCAGACTATTTCCTCTTTTATAAAGGTAGCTTACTGTATATGGTGTTTTACCATCCATGAACCATTCTGTGAACAAACGGCAGTTTAACAGTGTAAATGTCTGAGGTGAATTTGTAGGGAAATCGGTTTCTATTAACACCATTGGTTTTGACTTTCATTGTCTGTGTGTGCATATTTTCACACTTACTTATTTTCACTTAAGTGTGTGCAAGCATGTTTGTGTATATCTGTCATTTAGCAACATCTGCTGCGGTTACCAAGGACATGGCAGGTTTTTGTTTTTACAGGAGTGCTCCAGGTACATTTTTCAGTCAGAATTTTTTCTGCTTAACTGCTAGACTGGTTGGTCATTATGCCTAATTGGACATAAAAAACAAAGGGATAAAAGAGTCAGTCAGTCAGTCACTGCCCTGTTCAGTCAGTGTGTAATTTACACCACAAAACCCATCCGTCTCACTTATTACCCTCTATTACCAATTAAACCTTTTGATGACACACCCACACACCGCACACACATGCAATGTTATATAATACACCATAACCCCACGACCCAAACCCAACCTATAACACATGATGTCAACACTTGAGGGTGAGAAAGAGTTTACATTAACAGCAAACAGCATCAGTAGCAAATGAAAATGGGTGGGGTTCAGAAAACAGGGAGACATCTTACTAAAATATCCTATAATATGAGCATTAAATGTACTTTTAAAACAGGAACATTTAAGAACAATATGAGAGCATGTATCTATGAGAGAAAGAGATAAATAAAGGCCACGATCTGAGAATTTAAGCTTAGATGAATGGATCATATCTGCAATATGCCCTGTTGACTATAATAACATATTTATGTGTGCATGAGTCCAAGGAATGTGATTCAACAGCATGACCTCGGAGGAAGAACTTGCCAGGCATGTGAGGTGTTATAGTAGCGCGTGGGTGTTTTCCTTCTTATTACCTGGTCATGGGTGGCCATTATATTCATGACCTCCAACCCCTTTACATAAGCTCCCCTGTTTACTACACTCAGGAGTTTTTACAGTTCCTTAGCATGGGTATCCAAAACTTTTGATATGGCCAAAATATAAAGTGTGAGTTTTGAACTGTTTCCCGAGAAGTGACTCAGTGCTGGCATTCAGGCGATACAACACACCGTCTGGAAGCAATATTGGGGGTCTGCAGCTCTGGTGCAACAGTGGCTATTACAGCTCTTTAAATTTTGAATGTGCAACGTCAATGTGTTTATTGAACCAAGTAATTTTCCTGAATGTAATGTATGTTTACGTCATTTCTGATATGTTTCTATGTGTTTATGTAAAGAAAGTGTACATTTATTGTTCTTAACGTTTAGAGGATAGTTTTATTTGCTGCTGTTGTCATTGTTAATCAGTACTGAATTGCCAGCAGAGGTCACCATGAATGCCGTGGGCAGCATACGTGCAGGGATAATCACAGGAAAGTCTGGTGCGGATTAATCAGACATCTACATGTACGATGGAAGCAAAAAATACCATGTAGCGACTGTCAACCTAAAGTATGTAGTGGGACAATGGTGTGGATTTGTGCATTTTATATTGAATAAATTTGGAGCTACTCCAAATTCCTCTCTCCTCTCCCAGAGAAGAGCAGGTGGTGTTAAAGATCAACTTCAACAGACTGCTGGGGAGACCCCAACGGAAGGGGGGGTGAAAGTTGCTTTCTCTAAGTGCTATCCCTGACCATAAAACTGGCACCTTTTTGATTCCGAAGCTGATAACGTGGGGCCTGACTGTTAAATTGACAAAGGGACACGAAACAGCGATTAGCATTTCCCTGAACAGCCTATCAAAACTGCCCCCCCCACACACACACACATGTAACCGTGGCAACTGTACTGGGTCTGTGTTTCATTACCCCATCAAAGGGATACTCCAGTCTCACCCAAGTTGTGACATAACCCAGAAAGCCGAACTTTAAATAACCAAAGACTGGAGTCTCCACAGACTCAAAGAATTTAATTAAGTTTAATTAAATCTTAGTTACTTGATTACGTTTGCCTCTATTTGAGTAGTTATGTTACCATGTTGTTATCTGTTGCTGATTTTAGTGCTGAAAAGAATCTAAATAAGTTACTTTCGCAGTGTTTTTATTTCCAGCAAGGTTAAGGACACTCCGTCATGTTATGTGTAACCAATACTTGTTCACAATACTTTCTCACAAAATTCCTTTAGAAATGATGATAAAGAAATGTCTTACTATACTCTTAATCGCCAGCTTGAATTTAAGGATGAATAACTAAATTCCCCGGTTCCTAAGGAGAGATGATCTTGGATTAATCTAAGCTTTCCTCATGTAACCTGAGCTCCCCCAAGTGGACAAAATAAGTATTACATACCATCGTTGGAAACGCCGTTAAATGTATAAATATCCTGACCAATAATGTGACAATTGTTTCCTGTTACCAAATGCTTAACTAAGGTTTCGATTGTGAAAAATATTTGATTATAATACACGCAAATAGATTTCTTTTCTTTTAGACATTAAGTTTAGAAAGGCAGTCCCTCGGGAAACCTGAAACGCCCTCTGGGGAACCACGCCCCAGACAACAAAAGAGCGACACGCTGGCTCTCTTCTGCTCTTCTCTCTCCTCTCTCTCGGCTCGCTCTGCCCTCTGGACGCTTCGGCACGCGTCTGGCGTGCCTCGCCAGGCAACGCCCTAAGAGTTCGGCCAGCCCTTTGTTCGCTTGAAGCTACACACGCGAAGTGCCGCGACATCGATCTGCCCCTCAGTTTGTTTTATTTTCTTTATTCCTTTTGTTTTGTTAAAGTTATCAGTCCGTTAAGTTACACTAGACTAATTCAGGAACGACCAAGTTCCATTTTAAGCTTTTTCGTCGAGCCAACTTCACCGAGGTCAGACCAAGCCTTGTGGTCTCGCCAGCGGCAACGAAGGAAACCTGAAAACAGCCGAATTGCCAGAGGGAGGACGGCGTTTTCTTCAGTCAAACACGGAAAACCCCGGAGAATCCCTAGCAAAAAGCCAGGATCGGGCAGCTAGCGTGGGACCTGTGCAACAGGCCAAAGCAGGCCGTCGACAAGCCGTAAGACCTAACAAACATTCTGTGGTCAGAGATTTCCTTTTAACTCCTAAACTCATAGCATACTTTCATTAGTTCTCCTATGCCGTATGAGTCAAATGCTTCCCACAATCGAACCTCCATTTCTCATTTTTCAGCAATTGTTTATTTTCCCTGTATTTAACCACCGTTTATATCGCATTAGTTAGAGAATAAATTCACTGTAATATAATCAAGAACTGTGTGTGTTGCCTATTTCTACGTCCCTGCCAAGAGAATTGATCCTTTAGATATGAGACTGACTGATTGATTTAAGATAACTGAGCGATTATTAACTAACTGATCACTAGTAATAATTGTATAATTATTCAAAACTACCTAGAGGTCCGGAGACTCTAGGATTATAACAACTCCGGTGGTGCCCCTGGAATGAGGAATATTGTTGATTTTATGAATATTAAAATTCATAATTGGGTATTAATTCTCATAAATTTATTAAAATGCATAACTAAATTAGGCATGATACAAGTATTTCTACATTTTACAGACAAGCTGGTGATATTATAATAATAATAATAATAATAATAATAATAATAATAATAACCTTTATTTGTAGAGCACTTTTCAAAAACAAATTACAAAGTGCTTTAACAAGTGTAAAGACAATAATACAAAAACAATACGATAAGATAAAAGCAAGAAAACATTGACATTGACAAAGACTAAAATACACATTTAAGATAAATATAAAATAAGTAAAATAGAATAAAATAAAAGGGATAAAATAAAGTCAAATAAGATTGGGAAAGGCTCTCCTATAAAAGTATGTTTTAAGAAGGGACTTAAGAGTTCTGACTCAGCCGACCTGTTTTCCTCGGGCAGGCTGTTTGAGAGCCTCGGGGCCCTGACAGCAAACGCTCTGTCCCCTATAGTTTTCAGTCGAGACTCTGGAACAGACAACAGACCTCTGCCCGAGGATCTCAAGGTACGTGCTGGTGCGTATGGGACTAAAAGGTCAGAAATATAACAAGGCGAGAGGCCATGAAGAGCTTTAGAAGTGATCAATAAAATTTTAAAGTGAATTCTAAAACATACTGGGAGCCAGTGTAATGAAGCTAAAATAGTGGTAATGTGGTCATATTTCTTTGTTCTGGTTAAAAGCCTGGCAGCTGAGTTCTGGACAGTCTGGAGTCGATCAGTAGATTTTTGGGTTAAACAGGCGAAAAGGCTGTTGCAATAATCCAGGCGTGATGAGATGAAGGCGTGTAAAATGGTCTCGGTGTCCTTAAAAGTTAACATAGATTGAATTTTTGCTATATTTCTAAGTTGATAAAAACAAGCTTTGTGGTGTGCTGCTCGAAATTTAAATTACTATCAAACCAGACACCAAGGTTCTTTGCAACAGGCGTAATGTGATTTACTAGGGAACCAGCAGATGGCAGTATTTGTTTTGCCATCTGCTGGGACCCAATGACCAGGATTTCTGTTTTGTCTGAGTTCAGCTGGAGGAAATTATTTGACATCCATTTTTAAGTGTTAAGTTAAGTGAACTCAGCATTCCAGGGTCTGTGGATCTGATGGGCAAGTACATTTGTGTGTCATCAGCATAAATATGAAAAGCAATGCCATGTTTATGGATAATATGTCCAAGGGGAAGCAGATACAAGGAAAACAAAATGGGTCCTAAGACCGACCCCTGAGCCACACCATATTTAACTGGACAGAACGAAGAGACATAGTTGTTTAGAGACACGCAAAACTTCCTATTTGACAGGTAGGATGAAAACCATTCTAAGGCAGTACCAGAGATCCCCACCCAGTGCCTCAGTCTGTCTAACATGATGTTGTGATCAATGGTGTCAAAAGCAGCACTAAGGTCCAGGAGTACCAGGACTGAGCACATGCCTTCATCAGCAGACATTAAAAGGTCATTGGTGACTTTAAGCAGAGCAGTCTCAGTGCTGTGGTACTTCCTAAAACCAGATTGAAACTTTTCAAATAATTTGTTATTTTCCGGTACAGTGAGAAGCTGTTTGGACACAATTCTTTCTAAAATCTTTGGTCTAAAATTTTGTGGGAGGGAGGGATCTAAACCAGGTTTCTTTAAAAGTGGGTTCACGCAAGCCGTTTTAAAATAATCAGGGACACAACCAGTAGATAGGGAGCTGTTGAAAACAGAGATCAAATGGGGCCCAACAGAATCCATTACTTTCAGTAAAAACGTTGTAGGTATTACATCAAGTGGGCTGGAGGACACTCTCATTTGTGATACTGTTTTTAAAAGCTCAGACAAGTCGATGGGATAAAACTGGTTAAAACTTTCTTGTTGCTGGTGAGGAACCTCTGAGTAAGAGGCAGTGGGGGTAACAGAGTCTCTGATTGACACCACCTTATTGGTAAAATAAGATAAAAACAATTCACAGTCATCATTACTTCCAGCTGAGGCACAAGGAGGGGTTGGGTTTACCAGCTGATCCACAGTCTTAAACAGAAACCTGGGATTGTGTTTATGTGTAGTAATGAGTTCAGGAAAATAGTCCTTAACATCCTTAACCATTTTATTGTAGTTAATTAATAAATCTTTCAGACTGAGGTAATGGATGTGGAGACTGGATTTTTTTCCATCTGGGCTCTGCTTTCCTGCATTCCCTTTTTAGGCTGCGAATGCTGTCATTTATCCAGGGTTGCTTACTAGCTTTAGACGTAGGCCTAACCTTTAGAGGAGCAGTAATATTTAGTGACGACAAGCAGATATGATTGAAGTGATCAACCAGATTGTTGGTGTTGGAATCAGACAGGTGTTGGCTTTGGCTCTGAAAGAATGTGCAAAACTTTTCAAAACACTTTGTTCATTAAAGAAGCGAGAACATACAGGGCTTGGTGAGGCGGCATGAGTAACAGGCGAATCGCAGCTAAAAACAATACATCTGTGGTGAGATATGGTCATGTCCACTAATTCCACAGAGGAAATGCTGACACCCAGGGTAAAAACCAAGTCCAGTGTATGACCACGGTTATGTGTTTGCCCTTTGACATGTTGTTTGAAGTTAAAAGAAGTGGCCATATTTAAAAAGTTAGTTGTATTAACATTGTTGGGGTCATCAACATGAATATTAAAATCTCCACAAAGAACAATTCTGTCATAATTTAAAACCAGAGTAGATAAAAATTCAGGAAGTTCTGATAAAAATCCTCCAGGCGGTTTTGGGGGGCGATAAATTATAACAAATATTATAGGTTGCAGTCCTCCAACTTTAAGAGTGAGAACTTTAAAGGAGTTAAATTCATCACAGCGTACTTGATGACATTTAAAATTTTTCCTATACACACTCACTAGCCCACCACCACGACCACTGACCCTCGGTTGACTAAAACAATCATATCGAGGCGGACACTGTTCAGCTAGCTGGCTATAGTCATTCATTTGCAACCATGATTCAGTTAAAAACATAAAATCTAGATTTGCAGACAAGATAAAATCATTTAAGATAAAAGTCTTGCTTGAAAGTGATCTCACTTTGAAGAGAGCCATTTTAAATGAGTTTGTTCTGGGTGCTGGAGTTGGTGCAGTTGTCCTAATCCTTAAGAGTTTAATATGATTTCTGTGTGGGATGTGCACATTTCGGTTTACTGGTCTATGCGTGATGATGACAGGAATAGAAGTCTTTGGAACAGCGCTGGGAGCAGACGGCTTTACATGCCAGCAGGTGGAGACAGTTGTTTGTGGCAGTGAGGCAGAGATCTGTTCAGTGAGCGGTGGTGCGTCCAGGTGTGCTGCATGAATGATTAGTCATTCACGTAAGTCATGTGTGGACCGCACCACATGCTGTATGTGAGCAGCTAACATTTCTGAGCCTTCTGTCTTAAAAAGAGACATTCTTTGCCAGAAAATATAAAGTTATCAACATAACACACACCGTGAGTCCTGCAGGCGGACTGGAGTCAGTCGTGGAGGCCAAGGAGTCTACTGAAGCGGCCAGCACCGTGACCAACTGTGGGAATGGGACCAGAGATAAAAACAGACTTTCCACACTGCTTTAAAAATGTAAAAAGACGGTTAAAATCTGATTTTGTCAGCTCAGACTGCTGAAGAGCTGTGTCATTTGTTCCCACATGGACTATCACTCTTGAGATGGAGGACGAGAGCGATGGCATTAGGTCCTGGAATTTTTTTTTTAATGTCAGCCGTGGTGGCACCGGGGATGTTTCGGTTGTGGAGTCACCAATTATTAGTGTGGTTGGGGAGAAAAGAGGATGAGGAGATGCCGGTTGTGGGGTTCCAGAGCAGAATCTGCTTCAACACTGCATGCGGACTGAGGATGGAGTGTGTGAGCTGCCGAGTGTTGTGTTGGAGTAGCAGTAACAGACCTGAGAGAAAGGAAACCCGACGGTGCAGGGTAGAGACGGCGTCTGAGCACAGCCTCCTTCAGGATCCTATGTCGGGAAGCGGAGGTTTTTGACCGGGATGACAGCTGCCGATCAGGCCCAGCGGCAGACCGGCAGCCCAGCTGATCACCGTGTGCCACCAGTGCAGGAGATGTAGCCGGTGGAGATGCAACAGTGTCGGCAGGCACTATCCGCCAAAAAAGATCCGTATCAGGGAGATTCGAAGCTGCAGCTGCATCTGCTGGATGGACCGGAGTGTCGTCAGACAGAGCTTGGAGAGGCGGATGTGCGGAGGAGAGGCTGCCCCGTCCGAACCTCTCTTGCAGCCACGGACCACCACTTCAGCCCAGGTTGACTGATGCTTCGGAGTCGAGCAGGAGGAAAGCCTCGGAAGAGTCAGAGGGGTCCCATAGCACGGTGTCCTGGATGTTAGCGGTTGCGCTAAGAGAAACAATGTGTTTGGCTTGTACTGAAGCCACATCCATAAAGCCAGTCAGCAGGGATTCTTTCTTTTTGAGTTCCTCTGAAAGTCGTCGGATGTCTTCCATAAGGTCAGCAATCTTCTTGTTCGCTTTCTTAAGGAGTGTGCAGTCCTCCTGGGGCAGAGTTATCTTGGCTACCATAACGTTAGTCACAAGAGCTTTGTTGTGATCAGTAGCGTTGTTAGTGTTTTTACGGTCATTTAGCTTAAAATCCCTGTCGGATGACTAAAATCCTTAACCCACATAAAACTTAAGTTAAAAACTTAAGTTATTTTTTTTTTATTTATTTATTTTTTTTATTTTAAAAAAATTAATTGCTCTTACCGGACAGGGGGACAGACACGGGGATGGGGGGGCACAAACAGACAGCACAGAGAAAGGACAACACCTGCAAGAGAAGGGGGAAAGGGGGATGGAGGGT